>NC_080056.1:25595989-25738489 GCF_026212465.1 Amaranthus tricolor | reverse complement strand
TTTTGTGTTAAAATGTCGGGGTAGTCTCGAAATTGCTTAGATTGTATGCTTCAAATGGCTGTGTTGAGGAAGCACACCAACTGTTCGATGAAATGCCTAATAGAGACGAGTCTGCTTTTGTTTGGAATTCTCTTATTTCTGGGTATGCAGAGTTGGGGATGTTTGAGGATGCACTTGCACTGTATTTTCAGATGGAAGAAGAGGGTGTGGAGCCTGATAAGTATACATTTCCTCGTGCTTTGATGGCTTTTAGTGGAATTGGGTCGATTCGTGTTGGGGAGGAACTTCATCGACATGTTGTTCGTTGTGGATTTTATAATGATGTTTGCGTGTTGAATACACTTGTAGACATGTATGCTAAATGTGGTAATATAGTGAAATCTAGGAATGTTTTCGACACGATTCGTTCTAAGGATTTGGTTTCATGGAATTCAATGATTTCATGGAGCATTTTTGAAGCAGTCATGGATGGAGAGTAGGAAGAGGAAAGGGAAAAGGGAAGAAGAAGAAATCAACCATAGTTAGGTCAAATTCGAGATTTAACGGCAACTTAATCGGAAAAAGTTGAAAAGTGTCATGGTTATAATTAGCAAGATAGTTTGGGAGTACCATTGGAATTAAAAAAAATACAAGGGTATCATTGATAAAGTGCCATAACACAGGGATACCATTGATAATATCCCTACTATTTAATAATAATGACTATTATCCAAGTTTTCTTTATGACTTGTACATAATGTCAGCGACATAAAAGGCGACAAGTTTTGTCTTTTGTTGCAAAGCAGGCGACAAAAAAGACGACATAGTTATTTTTTAGCGACAAAGAGTTTTGTCGCATGTTTGTCGCCAAACCCCTTTTATGACAAAATAAGCAAAAAAACCCTTTTTTATTTGTTGTGTTTGTTTATTGCATAATTTCTATTAGTAGTTTTAACGCTTATATTTGATTGTTATCTAATTTTTCATTTGTTTTTTTAGGAGCACTAACGCAAACTAGAAGCGGAAACAGTAAGAATGGGCAAAGAACCTAATCACTGTTAAATTTATGTAGAGGCTATCATGGAAGTAAATAAAAACACAAACCCTTTGTTTCCTAGGTATTATCGTTTGAGGACCAATAAATACTACTACCCCAATCTATTTGAGAGCTGATTCACCCCTCAAGAAGAGCGCGCTACTCAAGATGAAATGAGGGTGCAACTTTCCGAGCTTGAGCGGTATATGCATGAATTTCGCATATAAGCTCAACTCGACGAGAACAACCCTACTCGAGAAGATATAGGAGAAATGCTAGAGTGCTTACAAGCTCTTGAAGAAACTTGCCATTAATTACAGACTGCATTACCATGAGAAAGCAGTAATATAGGCCATGAATCAAGAATAGGTGGTCGTCAAGGTTGGTAAGTAGCGCAGGTGGATTCGGTGGTTGTCGGGGATCGCATAATACCCCTGGTGGTATTAGTCACTCTAGTTGTGGTGGTTATTTTTAAGCTTTTTATATTAATTTTTTTTGGTATGTTTATTAATGTAAATAATTTTGTAATATATATTTAATTTTTAATTACTATTTTATTTTATTTTTAAATTTCATTTTATTCACTTTTTTGTGTACATATACTAAACAAAATTGAATATTTGTCATTATTATTAAATAATAATAGTAATTTTTACAATTACTATTTAATAATAATAACAAATATTCCACTTTTTTTATGACCTGTATATAATGTTAGTGACATAAAAGGTGACAAGTTTTGTGTTTTGTAGCAAAACAAACGACAAAAAGGGCGACAAAGTTTTTTTTAGCAACAAAGAGGTTTGTCACTTGTTTTGTCGCCAAACCCCTTTTGCGATAAATAAGCGACAAAAATCTTTCGTAGCTAAAAGGCTTTTTATTTGCTCTGTTTGTTTGGTTACATATTTTATTAAAATTTTCAACTTAGTTTATAGAAGTGAATTGTTTCTTTAAATAAAACACCCCTACTATTATTCTTGGGTGTTGTAGGGATAAAGGTTGAACCTTATGCCCTAGAGTGCTTCATATATATATATATATATATATATATATATATAGGGATGGCCACGGAGCGGGTTACCCGGAACCGAACCGGTGCCGAACCCCTTGAAACCGTCCCGGAACGGGAACCGTTCGTGACAGGTTTCGAACCGGCCCGAACCGCGGAACCGTGAAACCGCCGGAAAAAAAGTTGCCGGAACCGTGAAACCGTCGGAAAAAACCGCTTGAACCGGAACTAAGAACCGCAGGCAGGTTCACCCGGACCACAGGTTCCATGGAATCGGAACCGGGACCGGTCTGGGTGAACCGGCCCACAGGTTCCATGGAATCAGAACCGGAACCGGTCCGGGTGAACCGGCCCATAGGTTCCTTGGAACCGAAACCGGAACCGGAACCGGAACCGGTCCGAGTGAACTGGCCAAAAAAAGCCGTTAACTAGCCGTTGTGATTTTTATTATAAATACACATCATTTTCAATCATTTTCATTTACAACTCATCACTTCTCCTACTCTCTCTACTTACTCTCTCTACTTAATTACTTAATTACGCAATTATTCTCTTAATTACATAATTTGTCTTTTAATTATTTCTTAATTAGTTAATTACATAATTAGTCTTTTAAGTATTTATTTATTTCTTAATTCCATTATTATTTCAGTATTATCATGTCTTCATTTTAAAAAAAAAGCCTCTAAAAAAGTTACTAAAGTGGCAAAATCATTGGGAGGTGCTAGCTCCAAAAGAAAGGCCACTTCAACTCCGTCGATATCAACAACACCTTCGATTAGTAATTATAATTATGAACCAAATTATCCAGAAGGGTACGACCAAGAATTACACGATTATGCAGAAGACGTGGAAAGAGAAATACAAATTGAACAAGAAGAAGAACAAGAAGAGGAACCAACGACCCCTATTGGGATACATAGATCTCGACAGTCATCAACGAGATCACATGAAGAACAAGTACAACGACAACAACAACAACAAAGACAAGCTCGTGGTAAACGAGTCAATTTCCAAAGTATCGGTTAGTTTTATAATTTTATTCTTCAAATTGATTAAATTTTAAATTATTATTTATTTATATATTGTGGTATTTGAGTATGTATTTATATTTAAATTTAGATGAGGATGAACCAGTAAGACAACCTTTTCCGGCAATGCCACCTCCTAGTGGTAGAGTTGTTTCACATGTGTGGTGGTATTTTACAAAAGAACCAACCGACAATCCGGATGTTTTCTTATGCACTTGTCAAATTTGTGAAAGTCAAGGAGTAAATCCCTTAGTTTCATACAATTTCACCAGAGGTAAATACTTTTTAAGTTTTTATACATACATAATATTTATATTTTATAAATCAAAAATGTATTAAAAATTCATTTATTTTGTTTTATGAATACGTGTTAGGTGGTGGTATGGGATCTTTCAACAAACATTTGGTAAATAAGCATGGAATCACAAAAGAAACTCATGCAGCAAGCGGCAGTGGGACCACAAGTGGAAGCCGACAGTGGGACATTCCCAGCAGAGGTATGCCTTTTAAATATAATCGTAATGATATGATTGATGAATTTTCTAAATATGTAATTTGTGATGAATTGCCATTTAACCATGGTGAAAGTAGGGCATACGAGCATTACACTAGAAAAACCTTGCAACCACAATATAGAGCAATCCCTAGGAGCACTCTTAAACGACGCACAATTAAATTATATGAATCAATGCGCTATGAATTAGTAGAAATGTTTAAATCTTTTAATGGTAGGGTTAGTATAACAACTAATATTTGGTCTGCTCCCCCACATTTAGAAGCTTATATGTGTGTAACAACACATTGGATAGATCAAAATTGGTTTATTCAAAAAAGAATAATTACTTTTGAGGCAATGCTCGAAAGACATACGGGTGAAAACATAAAATACAAATTAATAGAGATATGTAAAGAATGGAACTTGTTAGATAAGATATTTTGTTGTTCTACCGATAATGCAACCGCCAACATTAAATGCATTGAACTTTTGTATAACGAACCTGCTTTTAGTTTTATCCTTGGTGGTAGATTATTACACGTACGTTGTTGTGCTCATATAGTAAACTTATCTTGCCAAGCCGGTATTAAACAATTAAGTGATTTATTAGATCCCATTAGAGACATAGTTAAGTGGCTTAGAGTTGCACAGATAAAGAGAAGATATAAGCAATTATGTGACCATTATCAACTAAAAAAAGTGTATTGGTCATTAGATACTCCTACACGTTGGGGCTCAACCCACGATTTATTAAAAAAAGCGATTGCTTATCGTCCAGTTATAACACAACTTTATAGTGAATGTACAGATAGCTATTTAAGTGATGACACATGGGAACTAGCTATAGGTGTACAGAAAATATTAGAAGCGTATGACCACGCAACTAAGATTTTTTCATATATTTACGAACCAAACGTCCACCTAGTAATAAGTGAATGTATTACTATTTTTATCATCTTCTTAAACATTCGCATGATGATACTAACATATATTTAAAGCCGATTCTTGCAGATATGATGGACAAGTGGAAGACATATTTCACTGATTTTCCTTTTATTTATGGAATTGCGACAATTTTAGACCCATGTTTTAAGACAAAAGTCCTTACTAAAGTAATTGGATTTTACTACCAATCATTAGATCGCCCACCTAGTGATGTACATAATTATGTTGGAACATATAAAAAACTTTTAGCAGAACTTTATGATTACTATGCTAGTGTATATAACCCAAGTCGCGATACGTCTAGGCGTGCTAGCGTCTCGTCACGTCCCACTTATTATAATTCCGTAATAGCTAACATAATAAGACAAGATGATAGTTTTATAGGATCATCTTCTTCTTCATCCTCCACTTCATATTTAGAATTAGGTAATTATCTTAAACATCACTTTGAAATTGACCAAGGTAGCTATAATATTTTAGAATGGTGGAAAGAAAAATCCATAAAATTTCCCATATTATCGAGAATTGCAAAGGATATCCTTGCAATTCCTGCTTCTACGATTGCGTCGGAGTCTGCTTTTAGTGCAGGTAGAAGAGTTTTAGACGAAAAGAGATCTCGTCTTGCTCCACATAGTATTCAAATATGTGTTTGCAAGAAAGATTGGGATCAAGCGGAGCTTCGAACACAAGGACTAAAGAACGATGATGATCAAGTTGATGATGATCCATGGATGATGATGGATACATCTGCATCATCGTCAGGAGGAGAGTCAGCGGAAGCATCTAACCAACCAGATGATGATGACGAAGACGAAGACGAATAGGATCAATCGGACAACGATCAATCAACATTCAAAAACTACAAATAAAAGGTATGACAAAGAACTACGTGGGCTTTGATTCCTTCGGGATACGTAGGCAGCTTAGTATTCCTTCGGGTACTAGGTTCAAGTCCATTTTCTCCCTCTTTTTTTATTAATCATCTTTATCGTTTCTTATTAATTTATTTTTTTCATTCTTTTTAGTAAATATTTTAATAACGATGACAAGCAATGAAAATCGCTAATAATCAAGTAATCATCAAAGGTACGTCCGCATTATTATAGTATTTTTATATTATATTTAAAGAAAAAATAAAAATGGAACCGATGGTCCAACCCGCCCGACCCGCGAGTTGGAACTGCCGGAACCGCCTCATGAACCGCCAAGGAACCGTTTGGAACCGGAACGTTCGAAACAGGTTCCAAATGGAACCGGAACCGGATGGAACCGGAACGGAACCGGCCCAACCCGGACCGTGTCCATCCCTATATATATATATATATATATATATTTATTTATTTGTATTCTGACAATGTAAGTTGATATGCATTCAATTCAATGTATCAATTAGAAAAAGTTTATTCTACTCTCTTGTACTTTTCATTAGTATACTTAATGTATTGTGTAAGCTTGAAATGAAAAGTCTTGGCACCAGAATGCAGTTGGATAGTTAAATCCAACATGTAAATAGCAACATACTGTGCATAGTTTACTTGACATTCTCTAATAATAATAAAAAAAATGCAATAGTTTTAGTATGATCCGTAAAATAGCTAAGAAATTAAGAAGTAAATTGAAATTGTTGATCGATGGTAATTATAATAAAAATCAAAGCCTGAAATATGGGAGGGCAGAGGTGCCATCAAGTCCTTTGTCTATTGAGTAGGCAGAATACTCTTTCACTGTAGTCTCACGATACTTTGGTGGATTTGAATCTGACAGTAACTCTTTGATGGGTCCGTACTTTCTAGATATTTCCATGAAAAATGTGGTGAAAAAGGTTGCCACTGATATTCTTGGACCTCTACTATTTGCAAGTACTCTGTGTTCCACACTTTTGAATCTGTCATTTGTTATCAGCTGCAACAAAACAATACACACAATCACTTCATGTTAGGAGTTAGGACCCAAAAATATTTTCAGAACAAAAACAAACCTGCAAAAGGTCACCAATGTTAACAACTAAGGCTCCACAAGTAGGAGGAACATCAATCCAATGATGTTGATGAAGAACTTGTAAACCACCAATTTGATCTTGCAACAACATTGTTAAGAAGACATTATCAGCATGCTTTGAGGTTCCCAATGTTAATTCTGGTTGTGGACAAGCTGGATAGTAATGTCCTGTTACATTTAGCCCTTCACTACACCCTATTTCATTTAAGTAGTCTGCTTCCAACCCAAGTGACTCTGATAATAGCTCAAATAACAATTTTCCTAACTTCATCATTTGTCTTGAATACTCCATTAATATCTCCCTACACATCCATAATCAAAGCTAAGTAAAATTGGTTGAATCCTCAACATATTTTTCCACTAGAAATTAAATATATATATATATATATATATATATATATATATATATATATATATATATATATATATATATATATATATATATATATATATATATATATATATATATATATATATATATATATATATATATATATATATATATATATATATATATATATATATATATATATATATATATATATATATATATATATATATATATATATATATATATATATATATATATATATATATATATATATATATATATATATATATATATATATAAAGTATATTATAAATACCTGCAAAGGGGAGGTAATTCATGAGGTTGTGGAGGATTAGGAGCCATCATAACACCAAAAGTGTCTCTCCAATTAGCAGCAGGTCCAGAATATAAATCAACATTACTATTATAAGTCAATTTTCTATTTGCATAATCTCTTGAATAATACTCTTTTTTAAGTCGATCATCTTGCTCAAAAAACCCTCTT
This sequence comes from Amaranthus tricolor, assembly GCF_026212465.1. Classification (NCBI taxonomy): domain Eukaryota; kingdom Viridiplantae; phylum Streptophyta; class Magnoliopsida; order Caryophyllales; family Amaranthaceae; genus Amaranthus; species Amaranthus tricolor. The sequence goes on along the minus strand of NC_080056.1, from coordinate 25,731,159 downwards.
ACTCCTTTCAACATATCTTCCAAAACAAGGTGTGGAATCCCATGGTTTACAACTTGAAAGAATCCCCATGTTTCTGATGCTTCTCGAATCTTCGAAATCAGATTTCTCTTATTCCCACTAACTTCACAAAGATCAATCACAGGAATATGAAAGGTAGCATGATTAGTGATTATGGGAGGATGAAAATGGGGAGAATCTGGGTGGATGAAGATTGAAGGAAGGGTTGAAACACCTGCATCTACAAGCCCTTTTACTCCTAATTTTGATTCATCAAATGCTCTTAGTTCAGCTTCTCTAGTAGGAGTTTCACTTTTTATGGAACTCATTTTGGGTTTTGGATTGGTAATACTTTTGATTTACATCTAATGATAATAAGTTAGAAACTGTCGAATATAGTTTTGAGATAATATTAATATACAGAAGGAAAGTGACATAAATATATTGGATACATAATTTGTTAATTATCCACATTATTATTTAATTTATGGGTTCTTATCGTGGACTCCAAGTTATACATCAAGACAAGTCTGGTCGATTTTTATTGCTGTCATTGCTTTCGTCACTCAAGCTGTTAAAAATGGCATTATATTTTAAGAAATCCACCTCATAATAACTCAAATAAAGAAGAAAACAGATGGTGACTACTACAAAGCGTTTCGCTTATATATTATTCGTTAAAGATTATTTAGTTTTACTATTCCATCAATTTAAATTTGTATCTAAGAGAAATATAGTGTTATTTAAAAAAAAAAATTATTTAATAATAAATAAATAGAGATAATAAATTATATGAATGGAACACAAAGACACTTAAATATATATAAGTTTTACTTCTAACAATGAGTTTTTTATTACAAAAGTTTTTAGTATTAATCTTGAGAAGCTGCATAATTACAATATTTTGAATAAATTTTTAAACATAACATTCAAAGATTTATCTACCCTTATAACACTAATTTTACTAATTAATTTCACCAAACTTCAGTCAACAACTAAATTAGAAAACAATTTTTTTTACTTAAAAGTTATACGCCAATCAACTAAGCTAAAGCTCAAAGCTACTAGTTGATTATCATATAGCCAAGGGCAAACCAATTGATAGTTGAAGTTACTTTCCAAGTATATAAACAATATAATTCCCATTCTCTAATACGGAAGAAGTCACATGAGAACAACAATGGACTCTTCAACAAATGGAATATAGAGGTACATTGTATATTTTAAATCAAGTTTTTTTTATTGTCGGTTCATTGATTTGAAAAGGAGAAACAATCACAATTAATGTTGACAACTTAAATCATTTAAAATAATACTATAACTCCATCATAAATTCTTGTGAGAGACGGTCTCTTTAAGAGACCATATTAAATTAGGCTGACCTAAAAAGGAAAACATAGAGTAAAGACTTTAAGAGATTTTAAGTAGGAATTTAAAATATTGTAAGTACGTAAGTACTTACTCGGTGGTTGTTAAATATTTTATAAGTAGGCATTATAGATATAGTAAGTAGGCTAGTACGATAAGTTTCTTGTAGGCATTAAGAATATTGTAAATAGGGATTTTAATTACTTTTTTGATGGACATTAAATATATTGTAAGTAGACATTAAGGATATAATAAGTGGACATTAAGATTTAATAGACTTGACTTAAGAGATGTCTCTCAGGAGACCGATCGTGACTCTACTAAGACTACTACAAAACCTCACATAAACAATCTCAAATGCTCACATGCATCAAATAGAACAACCACATAACAAAATTCTATTAGAGGCACCAAGAGCTTGTTACAGCCTAAGCGACTTCACCTTAATTTGTTAACATTCTTTTTATTAGTAATAATAATAATAAATAGTAAGTTATAAATAGGAATTGTATTCAACATATATTGTCCCTGTATTAATTTTATATTTTATTGTGTCAAGAAAATTTCTGTGTTAATCCTTTCTCTTCAACTGAAGTAAATGCTCCTAAAATTCTTAAATGGCTACCTAATTCTCTTACTTTTATGGTATTGAAGTAGGCTTTCCTGTCCCCTTCAACTTAAAGCCTCTTTTATTTCTATCAAAAATCAAAAATTTCCTAAATTGCGAACAAATTTCATTTCAAATTGTGAATTTTAATTATAAAATCATAGTTAAAGAATGGAAAAATTACAAAAAACTACTTAATTTATAGCACCTTTTGTAAAAAGTACCTAATCTATTTTTTTTTTGGCAAAAACCTACCTTATATGATATTTTTGTTGCAAAAGACTACCACTTGACGAAAAAAAGTTAGTTAACTATCAAATAGGTCTTTGACTTTGAACGTGACACGAACCTGACCTCCTTTTAGCATGTTGACACTAGATTCATTACTGATAAGGCCTTAAAATGGATGAAGTAAAACCAGATTTATCAACCAATATCTCATCTAATTTATTATCACTATTTTCATGTCTTTATCTTCATTTTTTCAAATTTCTGTAACCCGGAAAAGATAGAAGCGAAGTTTGAATTTTTATCTTCTTCAGAGAAAACAAAAGCCAAATACATAAACCCTTTAAATTCTTCAAACTCAAAGTCTGATAAACTCTTACTAAAACCCTTCTTTTTCCTTCTATAAGCATTTCCTGTGCATGTACTACTACTTCCCTTTAATGGAGAAGAAGTTTTTGATGTTAATTTTTCCAGGGTTGTTTTCATTTCTGCCATTGAATAATCTTCAAGCTCTTCTGGTATTTTCCTAGAAAATATAGTTTGAAATTTGTTGTTAAAAGAACAATAGGATCAAGATTTATGTTAAGTTTTTCCTTGGACACTATTTGCCTAATATACACCGCCGTTTGCCCGAATGGTCTTCCATTCGCCATTTTAAGAGCTTTTTCAAAACTTCCAACTTTATGAACTTCACTTCATTCGACCGAATAGGTTGTTTGATCGGTCGAATGGACCCATTTTCCTACTTTTCTACTAGAATCAAACTGCAACTCCTAAACCAAAAATGTTTCATATACTATAAGCAAGAAAATCTAAAAGAAGACTGGGTTACCTCTCGTAAGTGCTCGTTTTTAACGTTGTTTAGCTTGACTCAGCTGGGTCTAACACTCAAAAACAACACAAAACAAACTACGAGGCAAAACCAACAAAACTCAACAAAATCATGTTCTAAAGATCAAATACTCGTTTTGAACCAAGGCATATACCAATTACTCAAATGCAATGTCAACTTATCGGATTCTCTTGACTATGTCGACCTCATGAAGCTTGCTTTCATGGAAGAACTTTATCTGGTGCCCGTTCTTAATGAAACTACCTCCATGGTGATCTTTTAGCTGCACCGTTCTGTGAGGAAACAGTTGAAGGCTCTCAAACGACCAAGACCATCTTGATTTCAGTTCCCTGGGGAATTACTTTGCCTTTGAGTTGAACAAGAGCACCTTGTCTCCCACCTGGAACTCCCTTTTGAGAATTTATTGGTCATACCAACGCTTGGTTTGCTCCTCGTATATGTACATATTGTGGAATGCTTCCAACTTGAGCTCTTCAAGTTCTCTCAACTACGCTGCCCTCCTTTCTTGTGAAAGAGTGTGGTCCAGGTTTAAGATTTGGATCGCCCACCAACTCTTTCATTCAAGCTCTACGGGCAAGTGGCACGATTTTCCATATAAGAGCTTAAAGGGCGTAGTTTCGATAGGAGTTTTGCAGCACGTTGGGTGAGCCCATAATGCATCGTCAAGTTTAATGGACCAATCCTTTCAACTCGGGCTCACCACTTTTGCAAGCGTCTTCTTAATCTCCCTATTGGTCACCTCCACTTGCCCTTGGCTTTGCAGATGGTAAGGAGCACCAACTTTGTGCACAACCCTGTACGTTTTCAGCAGCTTGTTCAACTTAACCTTTGCAAAAAGAAAGCCACCATCGCTTATCACTATCTTGGGTACCCCTAATCTCGGAAAGATTATACTTTTGAAAAGCTTCAACACCACATTATTATCATTAGTGGGCGAAGCAATGGCCTCCACGTATTTGGACAATTCATGAATAAAGAAATAATATGTATGGTGAAATTCTTTTAAGACTAATTGTGTATGGTTTATTCATGACTCTTGATTTCTTGAAAGAAAAAAAATAATAATATGATTTGTTTATTCTCAAGTTGTAATTTATTATAATAATACACATATTTAAAAAAATGTGTGGTTTATATTATTTAAAAAAAATGTGCAGCTTTTTTTTAAAAAAAATTATTGTTGGTGTTCGTTTTCATGGGAAAAAAAAATGTATATTATATAAATATTGAAGTGATAGAATAAAATGGATGTATAATAGATCCACAAATTTAAAGTTGGAATTTTTTTTTCTTTGTATTATTCTTGACGAGTAAATTAAAACTTTTAAGTTGATGCACTCTTCGCAACAATTCGTTCGTATGCGTATCGACCCATCAGAAGGAATTCTAATTTTTGTGTGCCCGTAAAATCGAGATTGAAACCTGATTGCCTATCATATTTTTATAAATTAAGTTATTTCCAACTGTTATATTATCTAATTCAGTAAAATGACTTTTGCTCAAAATAAGGCTATTGATTCACGAAAAAAATGAAAAAACGCAAAATAGGGGTACAACACAAGGACTTCCCATGAGGTCACCCATCCTGGTACTACTATCTCCCAGGCACGCTTAACTGAGGAGTTCTAAAGGGATCTGGTGCATTAATGCTGGTATGATCGCACCCATTACTCATTGTAACAATCTGTTTATATGCGCAATGCCCCGCAACAAAAACTCAAAACATTCCAAAGCTCTAAAATTCGCGAATTCATAGCTATTTTTGAGCAAAAGTCATTTTCGTGTGTTTGAGAATATAATGGCTGTGAATAACTTAATTTATAAAAATATGATACGCAATCGGGTCCCGACCTCGAATTTCGGGCACACGAAAATTAGGAACCCTTGAGATGGGTCGATACGCATACGAACAAATTATTGCGAACAGTGCGTCGGTGCATTCATCCAAGCAGAAATTGTGTCGGATCCCATCAAAACTCCCTAATGGAAGCGTGCCTGGCATAGATGGCCCCTTGATTACCAAGTGTTGCACGGATTTCTTAGATATTTTTTTACTTTTTTGTTGCGAGTTCAGCGGGCTTTTACTTTCGGCGGTATCGTTTGTGAATTGGAAAATAGCGGGACTGGGAAAAGAGTCATTGGAAGAAGAAGACTCGAAATCGGGGTCTCGATTGCAGATTTTCAAGCTTTGGAACGTTTGGAGTGTTTGTTGCGGGCCAATGTGTATATAAACGGATTGTTACAATGAGTTAATGGGTGCGATCAAACCAGCACTAATGCACTGGATCCCATCAGAACTTCGCAATCAAGCGTGCTTGGGGGAGAGTAGTACTGGGATGGGTGACCTCTTGGGAAGTCCTCGTGTCGCACCACTTTTTTGCGCTTTTTCATTTTTTTTTTCTTCGCGAATACATAGCGCCGTTTTTGTGCACAAGTCATTTTAATTTAGTGAGTTTGATAATATAATGTTTTGGGAATATATTAATTTATAAAAATATGAAACGCAATCAAGTCCTGACCTCGAATTTATGGGCACACGAATATTAGGATCCCTTGAGACGGGTCGATACGTATATGAATGAATTGTTGCGAAGAGTGCATCGGTGCGTTCATCCAAGCAGAAATTGCATCGGATCCCATCGGAACTCCCTAGTGGAAGCGTGCCTGGTATGGATGGCCTCTTGATATCCAAGTGTTGCGCGTATTTCTTAGACATTTTTTTAATTTTTCGTTGCGAGTTCAGCGGGCTTTAACTATGAGTGGTGTCTTTTGTAAATTGGAAAAAAGCGGGATGGGGAAAAGAAGAAGACTCCAAATCGGGGTCTCGATTGCGGATTTTCGAGCTTTAGAATGTTTGGAGTTTTTGTTGCGGGGCAATGCCCATATAAACGGATTGTTACAATGAATTAATGGGTGCGATGATACCAGCACACTAATGCACCGGATCCCATCAGAACTCTGCAGCTAAGCATGCTTGGGCGAGAGTAGTATTGGGATGGGTGGCCTCCTAGGAGGTCCTCGTGTCGCACCCCTTTTTTGCACTCTTTCATTTTTTTTCTTCACAAATACATAGTGCTATTTTTGAGCAAAAGTCATTTTAGTGAGTTTGATAATATAATGTTTGGAATAAATTAATTTATAAAAATAAGAGACGCAATCGGTTCCCGACGTCGAATTTACGGGCGCAGAAAATTAGGATCCCTTGAGATGGGTCGACACGCATATGAACGAAGTGTTGCAAAGAGTCCATCAGTGCGCTCATTAAAGCAGAAATTGCACCGGATCCCATCGGGACTCCCTAGTGAAAGCGTGCCTGGCATGGATGGCCTCCTGATTTAAATGTGTTGTGCGGATTTCTTAGACATTTTTTTACATTTTCGTTGCGAGTTCAGCGGGCTTTAACTATCGACAGTGTCTTTTGTGAACTGGAATATACCGAGATGGGGAAAAGAATTGTTGGGAAGAAGAAGAATCAAAATCGGGGTCTCGATTGCAGATTTTCGAGATTTTGAATGTTTAGAGTTTTTGTTGCGTGGCAATGCCCATATAAACGGATTGTTACAATGAGTTAATGGGTGCGATGATACCAGCACACTAATGCACTGGATCCCATCATAACTCTGCAACTAAGCGTGCTTGGGCGAGAGTAGTACTGGGATGGGTGGCCTCCTGGGAGGTCCTCATGTCGCACCCCTTTTTTGCGCTTTTTCATTTTTTTTCTTCGCGAATACATAGCGCTATTTTTGAGCAAAAGTCATTTTAGTGAGTTTGATAATATAATGAAGACTCAACTCTTTTAAATGATGATAATTCAAAACATATATTAATTAAACAAATAAATTAAGTAATTAATATTAGTTGTTTAAGTCGATCCAAAATCTTATGAAATATAATGTGAATAATTGATATATTTTTTAAGTTCGAAATATATTTATTGATGAAGTATTTTTGTCCGAAATATTATAAATGTTTGTAGATTATTTGATAAACTAGCTTGCTTGAAATATGCTTGAAATATGTTTAAATGACTTAAGTTTATCTTAAGGTTGAATTTATAAGTTTTCAAATAAGTGTAAATGGTTTTGGGATAATAATTTTTAAGATAAGGTCATTTTCGTTATTATCATTTAAAATATTTTAATATGTCAAAATATATTAAAATTAACTTTGAAATATTTTAATAGGTCAAAATATATTGAAATTAAGTTTGAATTAAAAATAAAGTATGTTTGAATAGTTGAATATATCATTACATGTTTTATTTTAAATGTTTGGATAGATTATGTGTTTTACCTTAAATTTATTATTAAATTTTAATTTGAATTTAAAATGTGTGCTTAAGATATTTAGATGATTAAATGTTAAAGTATAAGTTTCACACGTTTTGTAATTAAGAGTACAAGGTTTGTGATTAAATTTAGAATAAATAAGTTGTTTGTAATTTAAATGTTATCACATGGTTTATATTTGAATTTAAATTAGTTGTTTTGAAATTAAGCTAGACTAATTAAAGGCTTTCCTATAAATAAAATGATAATTCAAATTGACACTAAAAATAGAAAAAGACAATTTAAATTAATACTAAAAATAAGAATTAATTTTGAATATAATTTTACACGTTATTTTATCTGGTTTTTGCTAAGTATTCAATATCTTGTATGAATTCTAACGTGGCAATACAATAATGGTTGATAATAACAAAATACAACACACAATGATGTAATTATATGAGCTGTTAGTGCAACGTCAGTTTGAGTTTAAGTTCAAGATCTTTAAGATTGGCACAGATTAACCAGATCAACGAAATTGGCGGATGAAGCTTTCTTGTTCTTCAAGAATATGTTGAGGCGTGACATATATAAATACAAGGCTTCGTTCAAGAATTAAGATTGCACCTCTTCTTATCATTTTCTCTCTTATTGACTTAAGATCTAGTATTCTCTAAACGATCAAAAAGAGTTGTAATTCTTAGTTCATCTAGCTGTTAGAATTTGTAATAGGATTAAGTGTTAAAAAGAGTTAGAATTTTCATAGATTAATACGCCTAACCTTAGAATACTTTTTAAAGTGTTCAACTTGTAATCTCTATTATGAGATTAGGATTTGCTTTTATTAAGAGACTTGTAAGACGTTCTTCAAAGGGAAGAACGTGGTGAGAGAACATAGAGAGATCTTCTAGGTTGTCTTAAAGTCCATTAATAAAAGGCGTTGAAATCCTACGGGTTGGAAGAGAACCCATAGGCGGGGAGTAGGTTGTTTAGTTACGAACCTCGTTACCATATCGTGTGTTATTGTTTAAGCTTATTTCCGCACATACATTATAGTTTTATTAATCGACCTAAAACTGTTCCAGAAAACAGTTTTGAAAGGTTACCCAAGCTCTTGAGCTAACCTTCCAGACAAAAATTTTAAACGAGCATACTCTCTATTCACCCCCCCTTTAGAGAGTATTCGACCTCCTAACAAATTTCCATTGGTATCAGAGTTGAGTTTCACATATAAAGATTAATATCTTGTGATGGATCCGATAGGAGAAGGGTTGTTTGCTCAAGGTCGTTCGTGCTCTAGGCCTCCTTTGTTTTGTGGAACAAATTTCTCTAATTGGAAAACTTTGATAAAGATGTTTGTGATTGATCAAGATATGGAACTTTGGGACATCATAATTAAAGGACCTAAGGTACCCATGAAAAAGGACGCTCAAGGAAATGATGTGGTAAAATCCGAATTCGAATACTCACAAAGTGATTTGGAATCCGTATCCAAAAATTATAGGGCAATGAATCAATTGTGTTGTGCTTTAAATGGTAACGAGTTCAATAGAGTTTCATCATGCACAGGTGCTAAGGAAATATGAGATAAGTTAGTTGTGACATATGAAGGAACAAGTCAAGTAAAGGAGACAAAGATCAACATTCTCATGCATGAATACGAAATGTTCAAGATGAAAAAGGATGAGAATATTAATGAAATGTTTACTCATTTTACATTAATTACTAATAGTTTGAATTCTCTTTGTAAAACTTTTACTAATGCAGAAAAAGTCCAGAAGGTCTTGAGGTGTCTTCCAAGATCCAAATAGGTCCAAAAGTCACCGCCATTGAAGAAGCTTAAGACTTGAGAGTTATATCACTTGACGATCTTCTTGGAAAACTCACAACTCATAAACTTACCCTACATGATGATGGAGAAAGTGATGTAACACCATCCGTGAAGAATCTTGCTCTAAAGGTAAAGAAACATCATGAATCCTCAAGCGATGATGAAGAAAGTGATGATGAGGAAGATCCATTTTCCTTGATCACAAGAGGTCTAGAAGGAATCATGAAGATGCTCAAAAGATTTAAGAACTTTAAATCTAGAAACAAAGATAGATCTTCAAACTCTAACTCTAATTCTAGAACTAACAAACTTGCTTTCTTTGAATGTGGATCTACAGAACACCTTGTAAAGGAATGCCCCAAGAAGAAAAAGAAATCTTACAAGAAAAACAAGAAGAAACAAGCAATGGTTGCTACATGGAGTGATTCCGAAGGATCAATCGAACCTGAAAGTGAAGATGGTCAAGCTCACTTACACTAGTGGAAAAAAATGTATCTGCTGCGTGTCATTTGTTGCGTTTTTTTATATACGCAGCAATAAATAGGAAAAAGTATTAGAAAAAAAAAACCAATCAAATGCTACGGTTTTTTCCTATCCCGCAACATATAATTCAATCACATGCTGCGGTTTTCTTCTTACCCGCAGCATATAATTACTTGGCCACTTAAATGCTGCGGTTTTCTTCTTGCCCGCAACATTTAATACTTTCAAAAACGCGCCTTATAATGTACTCTTCTGTTTCATGCATTAAACATAATACGTTCATCTTCTTCAAAAAACCCGACCACAGTTTCTTCAAACCTTGTTCTTCATCATCTTAGTTCTTGCTCTTCTTCATCATTCTTGCTCTTAACGTTATACCCATGTTCACGCTGCTACTGTTTTCATAAACCCACACAAAGAATTTTCATAAAACACTCTAACGGCTGCTACTGTTTCATCTTCTTCTTCACGCTGCTACTTCTTAGTTCATAAACCCACGGCATATTTGTTACTTCTTTTCACTCGAAAAACACTCGAAAAACCCGTTGAAACCCACGACATTTTCTTGTTCACTGCTATTTCTTATTCATAAACCCACGGCTGTACTTGTTCATAAATTCGAAATTTCAGACTTTTGGTCTTGTTCATCTTCAAAACCCACGAAATTAAGGTATTTTTTCTCTTTTTAATTTGTTAAGCATTTAAGTTTTGCAAAATATTCATGAAAACACTCGAAAATTAGGGCAACTGTTTGTATATTATTTTTGTTTCTCTGTTTTTCGTTGTAGATAACATAACCCACGAAATCAAGTTTATTATATTTATTTTACTAATTTGCAAGTTCATATCTTTATTGTTTAACATGTAATTTAGTAATTTAGTGCTAAAGATATCATTTTATTTGTGAATTTTACATTATTCAAGTTTATGTTATTAGTTTGTTAAATATTTGTGTAATTTGTTAAAAATGCGGTTTGTTGTTATACTTATGTCTTTAACTATTAGAATTAGAATATGATTTTATTTACAATGTAGTGCTTAATATTGAAGTATGAAGTATCGAATTAGAATATGAAGTATGTATATTTAGGGTTAAATAGATTTGGTACGGTATAAATAAGTATATATTTTTAGGGTTAAATATATTTGTTATAAATAAGTATATATGTTAAAAGTTGTGTATTAGTTTTGTTTTGAGTTAATTAAATCACACTAATTAGGATGACAAAAGATCGTTCTTGGATGTATGGAAGCATTGAATCGTCACAATTTATTGATGGCGTATTAGAAATTTGTAGTGTTGTGGTTGAACATCAAGTTAGGACGGGGGGAGTTGGTTTTTATTGCCCATGTGTCACTTGTGGCAATGTATCAAAGGTAGATAGCGTTGATATCCTTAGGGAGCATATACTTCGACGTGGGTTTAGGCCTCAATATCATGTTTGGCTTTGGCATGGTGAAGAGCGAGTTTACAAAGAGAAAAGTGTTGTTGAGGATGTCAATAATATTGCTGATGTCAATGAGGATGTAGTAGATCATGTTGATGGGTATGATCTTGAAGACTCAATTCTCTTATATAATGTTAAAAGGGGAATTGAAGACTCAATTCTTTTTAATAATGATAAAATGAATTAAATTTAATGATGATAATTCAAAACACATATTATCTTAAAGTTTAAGTAAATCCAAAATCATATTTGTTATATGTTTGATAAATGTTATATGCATTTAAGTTCTAAAACGCTGAATTATGATTTAAGAGCTTAAGTTGATTTTAAGACTTGAGATAAGTTTCAAAGTCTTGAAGGATTATTATATTCATAACCTGATTAATTTCGTAATAACATTTGAAATATTTTAATAGGTTAAGGTTCCTTAAAATTATATTTGAAATATTTTAATAGGTTAAGGTCCATTGAAATTATTCTTGCTGTTATTCGAAATTAAGGATAAAGGTTTATTACACGTTTCAATAATAAACGTTTGAATATTTAAAATTGTTTTTAAATATTTGATTGATTTAATTTGGTAAATAAATATAATCCAAGTACATGAATTTTACTTATTATCTACGCGGATATATTTGTTGATGAAGTATTCAATATGCTAACAATAGTATTTTCTATTAATATGATTTTATTTGAATTAATACTAAAAATAGAAATGACTATTTACGGCTATCTCAAATATAGAAATTAATTTGAAAAAATTAATTTGGTTTTGATTATTGATGATTTCTGGTTTGTGCTTAAGTGTTCAATATCTTGTTTAAGTACTAACGTGGCAGCTTAGCATTGGATATTAAAGACAAATTACAGCACACAATGACGAAATTATTTTAGCTGTCAGTACACGTCAGTTTGAAGATATAGTTCAAGATCTTGAGACAGGCGCAGATTGACCAAGTCATCAGAAATTAACGGACAAGGAGCCTTCTTGTTTTTACTAAAAGTGTTGAGGCGTAACACTATATATATGAGGCTTCATTCCAGAATTGAGGATATACCTACGCTCCTATTCTTATTCTTTCTCTCTTGACTTAAGCTTTTGAGAAATTCTCTAAGTGTTGTAATCCTTAGTTCATCTAACTCTTACAATTGTAATAGGACTTTAGAGTTTAAAAGAGTTAGATTAAAATCAATACGCCTAATTGAGAATACTTTTTAAAGTGTTCAACTTGTGAATCTCTATTGTGAGATTTGGGATTTTGCTTTTATTAAAGGGACTTGTAATACGGTTCTTCAAGGGGAAGAACGTGGTGAGAGGAGATAGTGAGATCTTCTTGGTTGTATTAAAGTCGGATTAATAAAAGGCGTTTAAATCCTACGGGTTGGAAGAGAACCCATAGGCGGGGAGTAGGTTGTTGAGAACCGAACCTCGTTAACATATCGTGTGTTATACTTTATAGTTTATCTTCCGCACATACGTTATTGTTTACGAATTGCATAAAACTGTTCCAGAAACTAGTTTTGACAGACTCCCTCAAACTCTTGAGAAAACATTCTGACCGAAATTTTTAAAAGCCCATACTCTCTATTCACCCCCCCCCTCTAGAGAGTATTCAACCTCCTATTAACTTTCATTTGGTATCAGAGCCTAGTGTCACATAAAAAGAGTAATATCTTGTGATGGATCCAATAGGAGAAGGGTTGTTCGCACAAGGACGTTCGTGTTCAAGACCACCACTGTTTTGCGGTACAAATTTCTCACATTGGAAAACCTTGATGAAAATGTTTGTGATTGATCAAGATATGGAACTTTGGGAGATCATAACTAAAGGACCTAAGGTACCCATGAAAAAGGACGCTCAAGGAAATGATGTACAAAAGTCCGAATCTGAATATTCACAAACAGATTTGGAATGGGTTTCCAAAAACTATAGGGCAATGAATCAATTATGTTGTGCTTTGAATGGTACTGAGTTTAATCGTGTTTCTTCATGTACAAGTGCTAAAGAGATATGGGATAAGCTGGTTGTGACATACGAAGGAACAAGTCAAGTGAAGGAAACAAAGATCAACATCCTTATGCATCAATACGAAATGTTCAAGATGAAAAAGGATGAGAATATAAATGAAATGTTTACACGTTTTACTTTGATTACTAACAGTTTGAATTCTCTTGGTAAAACATTTACTAATGCAGAAAAAGTTCAGAAGATCTTGAGATGTCTTCCAAGATCCAAATGGGGTCCAAAAGTCACCGCCATTGAGGAAGCTCAAGACTTGAAAGTTCTATCCCTTGACGACCTCCTTGGAAAACTCACAACACATGAACTTACCCTACATGATGATGGAGAAAATGATGTAATACCTTCTATGAAAAATCTTGCTTTAAAAGCTAAGAATCATCATGAATCTGCAAGTGATGATGAAGAAAGCGATGATGAAGAAGATCCATTTGCACTGATCACTAAAGGTCTTGAAGGAATTATGAAGATGCGAAAGAAATTTAAGAAATTCAAATCCAGAAATAAAGGTAAGTCTTCTAACTCTAAATCAAATTTTAAGACTAACAAACTTGCTTGTTTTGAGTGTGGATCTACAGAACATCTTGTCAAAGAGTGCCCCAAGAAGAAAAGAGAATCATACAAGAAAAACAAGAAGAAACAAACGATGGTTGCAACTTGGAGTGATTCTGAAGTATCATCCGAATCTGAAAGTGAAGATGGACAAGCTCATGTATGTCTTATGGCTAATAATGATGAAAATGATGATATAGATCAAAACCATGAAGAGGTACGTGTCTTTCTTAACACTTGCACCAAGGATGAATTAATTACAACACTTCTTAACATGTTTCAAATAGAAAAGATCTTAAAAGATGAGAAAGATACCTTAGAGAATAGGGTACGTCATTATGCTGAAGGTTGTGAACAAATCTTGACTAAAAACGAATCGCAAAGGGTTGAAATAATTAAACTTGAAAAGACTGTCAAAGTCTTGAAACAACAGAACCTCAACCAGACCAAGCAGCTTATTGACCTTAAGAATGAGAACAATGAACTTGAAGCCAGACTCAAAGCTTTGAAGCAAGAGTCTGAGAAAAATCTACAAGCATTAACCAAGCTTAATGAATCCGAATCAAAATTCACAAAAATGCTTACGAGTCAAAAACCATCTAATGATAAACGTGGTATAGGTTATAACAATGTTTCATATAATTATAAGAAAAATACCACATTTGTTAAAAGTGTATACAAATCTAAACGTACACCTACTTGCACCTTTTGTTGCAAAAAGGGACACATTAGAATTGCATGTCCATACAGACGTAAAGACAAGCATATCATTGAAAATTCCTTTCCTTATGAATTACGTGGACAGATAAAACAAATATGGGTTCCTAAAGGAACAAGACCACCTAACATGGTCTATCCTAATTAAGATCCCAAATTTGTCACTTGAATAGTCTAGTTAGGTTGAGAAAGGTTATTTTTTTTGTTTTGTAGGATAAACAGAAATGGATTTTAGATAGTGGATGCTCGAGACATATGAGTGGTAAAAGTTCTTTATTTTCTGAAATAAAAGAAAAATGCAATGGCTCGATCACCTTAGGAGATAAAGGTAAATGCAAAATTTTAGGCATTGGTAAAATCGGTAAGAATCCATCTAAAACTATTGACAATGTTTATTTAGTTGAAGGTCTAAAATTTAATTTGCTAAGTGTGTCTCAACTATGTGATAAAGGTAATGAAGTGATATTTGATAAAGAAAAATGTATTGTTAAAAATCCTAATACCGGTGATACTTTCATTACTGCCCTTAGACATGATAATGTTTATGCCTTGCATACTAACGAAATTGCAGCTGAGAATTTTAAGTGTTTGAAAGCTATTACGGATAATCCAAATCTATGGCATAGACGTCTTGGTCATATTAATACTCACACCATGCATGAGTTGGTAAGTAAAGATTTAGTTAAGGGACTTCCAGCTCTTGACTATAAACAAAGTCCTGCTTGTGACGCATGCATTAAAGGTAAACAAGTAAGAAGTTCATTCAAACCGAAGAAAATGGATAAAAGTGAAGCCTTGAAACCGTTCTCAAGACGTTGTAAAGAGATGCAGACTCAACTGAACCTTCCAATAGTTTCGATTAGAAGTGACCATGGGAGAGAGTTTGATCAATTAGGCTTTGATTCCTTTTGTGAAAAATATGGAATAACCCATAACTTTTCAGCTCCTAGGACACCCCAACAAAACGGTGTGGTTGAAAGGAAAAATCGAACCTTAGAAGAGATGGCTAGAACGATGCTTATTGAAAATGGATTAGCTAAACACTATTGGGCTGAGGCTGTTAACACAGCTAATTATGTCTTGAATAGATGCCTTATAAGACCCATACTTAAGAAAACCCCTTATGAGTTATTCAAAGGAAGAAAACCGAATATAGCATACCTTAGACCATTTGGTTGTAAATGTTTTATTCATAATAATGGTAAAGATAATCTAGGTAAATTTGATGCTAGAAGTGATGAAGGTATATTCCTTGGATACTCCTTGAACAGTAAAGCTTATAGAGTGCTAAACAAACGTACAAGTATAGTTGAAGAAAGTATACATGTTGTTTTTGATGAATCCGAGAATGGAACATTAAGTGAAGGATTTAAAGAGTTAAACCTTAATAAACACTTTGATGATTTGAGTGATGATGAACTGGATAATAATATTAGTGCTACTAAAAGGAATAACATGCAGGATACCATACAAAGTCTTGATGATGATAAAGGAAAACTGATTGAAAACATTGAAGACTCACAGTCTGATCTTGAGACCCAACCTCAAGAACTTGAAACAGTTCCTGAACATACTGATTTAGATACTCCAATTAAAAATTCCTCGAATGAAGTAAGTATAAATTCTTTGAATGAAAACACACCATCACCATCCATACTACGAAGAAGAATTAGAATGTCATCTCAACATCCTCCAGAAAATATTATAAGTAATCCAAACAAAGGTACGCAAACTCGATCCTCTCTTAAAAATTTATGTGCATTTTCTGCTTTTGTTTCTCTAATAGAACCAAAGGATGTTAAAGAAGCATTAAAAGAACCAGAGTGGATCATTGCTATGCAAAATGAATTGAATGAATTCGAAAGGAACAAAGTTTGGAATCTAGTTGAAAGACCTCTAGATCGTACTATTATTGGAACTAGATGGGTCTTTCGCAATAAACTCAATGAGGATGGAGACATTGTAAGGAATAAAGCAAGATTGGTAGCTCAAGGATATAATCAAGAAGAAGGTATAGATTATGATGAAACTTTTGCACCAGTTGCAAGGTTAGAATCTATCCGTATTATGCTTGCTTTTGCTTCTTATATGAATATTAAACTTTATCAAATGGATGTTAAATGTGCTTTCTTAAATGGATATTTACAAGAGGAAGTGTATGTTAAACAACCTCCAGGTTTTGAAAAATCTGATTCACCTAATCATGTTTTCAAACTAAACAAAGCGCTATATGGCTTGAAACAAGCTCCAAGAGCTTGGTATGACAGATTTAGCTCGCATTTACTTGAAAATGAATTTCAACGAGGAAAAATTGATAAAACACTTTTCATTAAAACGAAAGGAAAAGATATTCTTATTGTTCAAGTATATGTTGATGATATTTTGTTTGGAGCTACTAATGATTCTTTGTGCAAGGAATTTTCTGAGATTATGTGCAAGGAATTTGAAATGAGCATGATGGGAGACTTAACATTCTTTCTTGGACTTCAAATAAAGCAAAAGAAAGATGGCATATTTATTTGTCAAAGTAAATATGTTAGAGATTTGCTAAAGAAGTACAATATGGATCAATGTAGAGAAGCTAATACACCTATGAGTTCAACGCTAAGTCTAGACCAAGATCTTAATGGTAAGAGCGTTGATCAAAAGACTTATAGAGGTATGATTGGTTCTTTATTGTATTTAACTGCTAGTCGTCCTGACATTATGTTTAGTGTCTGCTTATGTGCTCGTTTTCAAGCTAACCCAAAAGAATCTCACTTAACAGCAGTTAAGAGAATCTTTAGATATTTGAATGGGACTAAAGACTTCGGTCTATGGTACCCTAGTTGTGGAAATTTTGGTTTGATTGGTTTTTCAGATGCTGATTATGCTGGATACAAGGTTGATAGAAAAAGTACTTCAGGATCGTGTCAATTCTTAGGAAATTCATTAATTTCATGGTATTCTAAAAAGCAAAATTCAGTTGCTTTATCTACAGCTGAAGCTGAATACATAGCCGCAGGTGCTTGTTGCTCTCAAATTTTATGGATCGCTCAACCACTTCGAGATCTTGGAATTGATCTCAAAGGCATTCCAATAAAATGTGATAATACAAGTGCTATTTGTATTACTAAGAATCCTGTTCAACATTCTCGTACTAAACACATTGAGGTACGTCACCATTTCATTAGGGATCATGCTGAAAAAGGTAACATTTCTTTATCCTTTATACCTACTGAAAATCAGTTAGCGGATATATTTACAAAACCTTTGAGTACTGAACGTTTTGCCTATATACGTATGGAACTTGGCATGCTAAATGATGTTGCATGAATTAAGGGGGAGTAATCACGAAGAATAACGGTATTTTTAATAAATCAGTTAAGTTGTTAAACATAAATTGTTACTTAATACTAAGTATGTGTTAAGGGGGAGCATTACATTATGTTTATGTGTTTGATTGATAATATATGTGTGTTTATGCATGAATTTGAGAATTGAAAATTTAATTTCAATATCTTGAAAATTATTTGTTTTATATTAAAATGGGATTTACGATTAAATACCTTTAATCAATAAAGGATATTTAATTATTTTTTTTAAAAAAAATAAAAATTGTTTGCCTAAATTTTATTTTAAAAGTCCATGCATTAAAATATTGTTCATGAATTTGGTTCAATTGCATTCACACTAACCGGTCGATTACAAATCTTTTGCATTCCTCTTGAATTGTCAAATCAATTCAATGCTAGTATACATGCATTGTACTAATTCCCTTTAATAGAAAGAGAAGTGCATTTCTGTTTCCCTCACATCAACTTCTTCTGATTTTCTTATCAAAACCGTCATCTTCATTCATCCTCTTCAAAGCTTTCAAAAGATTGTTTTCATGGCACCCAAAAGAAAGTCTATTTCTAAGTTGGAGAAAGGAGAATCATCTACGCCTATAACAGAACCTATTTCACCTTCTGTTCCCTCTCCAGTAAATTTTTCAAATGTTTCTAAAGATTGGTTTGAGAACTATACAGCATATGGAAGATGGATAGATATCTTTAAAAATCGTTCACTATCATATGTTGATGTTCTTAATTACAACTTCTTTTTATTTGAAGACCTTGAGATTATTTCTTCTTTTATTCAATCAACTCCAGGTTTGTTTCTTAATCCAGGTTTTATCTCTTACCCTACATTGGTTAGAATCTTCTATTCCAATTTATCTTTCATAATAGAAAATGGAAATCAGATTTTAAGAAGTTTTATGAAAGGAAAAGAAATTAAGATTTCTAAAACCCTAATCAATGACCTGCTGAAATTTTCACATGCTGAAATTTTCACCTGATGATAAAACTCCACATATTTTGGCATTGCAAAATGCTAAAGATCTTTTTCTTCTAGAATCATATTCAAATTCCTCCTCTGTCAAACAATTAACTCACAATGCCTTGAATCTTAGTGGAAAACTGTTGCATTATGTTTTGGTCAGAACCGTTTTCTCTAGGAACTCATCTTGTGAACTAGTAACCGATGCTCATTTAATTTTGATGTGGAAAATTGCCTCCATGAAAAATGTTGATTTTGCTGCAATAATTTTCTCTACAATGAGGTTTTGTGTCTCACATAACCGAAATTGTGCACTGCCCTATGCTAATCTACTGACATTAATCTTTGATCACTTTGGTTTACTCTCTGATATGGAGGAAGTAGATCATTCTGGTCCTATGTCATTGTCTAAAGATAGTCTTCCTGCTCTTGGTATCTTCAAAGTAAATGGCAAATATGATCTGTTTTCAAATTTGTCCTGTGATGAAAAAGATAATTTAAGAAAGATACATGGTAAACGGCTTTCTAGACTTGAACCTCATTTAAAAGAACACACTACCATTTCTTATCTACAATCTCTTGAAGTAGAGGTAGGTGAAGTTAAAACTTCCTTACTGGATTTGCATGATAAAGTGTCTGTGTTAACATATATGTTAGACACATTCATGAAAGAAATGAAAGGAATGGTTGTAGAAGATGTGGTTGTGGAGGAGACTGTTCAGGAAGGGACTGCTGAACCACAAGAGTTTGAGAAGCCAGAAGAAAAGCATAAAGAGGCAGAGCAAGAGAAAGAGGCAGAGCCAGAGAAAGGGACGGAGCAAGAAGCGGTAAAGGCTGAAAAAGAGTTAGAGGCTGAGAAGATGCCTGAAAAGGAAAAAGAGAAGGAAGAAGAAGAGATTGTCATGGTAACTCCACTTCAGACCATATCACCAACTGTTACAGATACTATCTCATCTGGCAGAACTTCCAAGAGAAGGAAAACCAGATCTAGAAAGTAATCTTTGATGGTTGTTGTTTAATGAACTATTTTATTTTGTTATGGCTAAACAATTTCAACATTTCGGCAAACAAATATTTTGGTTAACTTTTCACAATCCCAACATTTTACTCCTTGTTTACTTTTTGATGAAAGTCAAAAAGGGGGAGATTTATTTTATTTGTGCTGATTACATGTTCATATCATATACATTGACATTGTTATTGTTTTACTTGACATATCTTTATGATGCTCTGAATATGATTATGTTGCTAATACTGTATTATAGATGATATGTTGAATTGCTAAATATGGTTTGTTGTTAGATGTTTATGATGCATGTTTACGATGCATATTCTGTGCTCATGTTCTGATTATATATATTGATGTTTTTGATCTGATTATTGATTTTTTTTGTGCTGATTATTGATCATTGATTATTTGATAAATTTTTTGCTTTGATTATTATTCATATTTATAATATTTGATAATCATGTATTTGCATGTAATATGATTAGTCACTTACTTACTTGTGAATAACAATTAAATGTTCTGTTTTGAAACTGTTTTCAACATCTTGAAAGAACATTCTGATTGTCTTTCTTATCATGTTTTTCAATTTATAATGGCTTAGAAATATGATTTAAGAAAATATGGTTTTGACTTTCATCAATGGGGAGATTGAAGACTCAATTCTCTTATATAATGTTAAAAGGGGAATTGAAGACTCAATTCTTTTTAATAATGATAAAATGAATTAAATTTAATGATGATAATTCAAAACACATATTATCTTAAAGTTTAAGTAAATCCAAAATCATATTTGTTATATGTTTGATAAATGTTATATGCATTTAAGTTCTAAAACGCTGAATTATGATTTAAGAGCTTAAGTTGATTTTAAGACTTGAGATAAGTTTCAAAGTCTTGAAGGATTATTATATTCATAACCTGATTAATTTCGTAATAACATTTGAAATATTTTAATAGGTTAAGGTTCCTTAAAATTATATTTGAAATATTTTAATAGGTTAAGGTCCATTGAAATTATTCTTGCTGTTATTCGAAATTAAGGATAAAGGTTTATTACACGTTTCAATAATAAACGTTTGAATATTTAAAATTGTTTTTAAATATTTGATTGATTTAATTTGGTAAATAAATATAATCCAAGTACATGAATTTTACTTATTATCTACGCGGATATATTTGTTGATGAAGTATTCAATATGCTAACAATAGTATTTTCTATTAATATGATTTTATTTGAATTAATACTAAAAATAGAAATGACTATTTACGGCTATCTCAAATATAGAAATTAATTTGAAAAAATTAATTTGGTTTTGATTATTGATGATTTCTGGTTTGTGCTTAAGTGTTCAATATCTTGTTTAAGTACTAACGTGGCAGCTTAGCATTGGATATTAAAGACAAATTACAGCACACAATGACGAAATTATTTTAGCTGTCAGTACACGTCAGTTTGAAGATATAGTTCAAGATCTTGAGACAGGCGCAGATTGACCAAGTCATCAGAAATTAACGGACAAGGAGCCTTCTTGTTTTTACTAAAAGTGTTGAGGCGTAACACTATATATATGAGGCTTCATTCCAGAATTGAGGATATACCTACGCTCCTATTCTTATTCTTTCTCTCTTGACTTAAGCTTTTGAGAAATTCTCTAAGTGTTGTAATCCTTAGTTCATCTAACTCTTACAATTGTAATAGGACTTTAGAGTTTAAAAGAGTTAGATTAAAATCAATACGCCTAATTGAGAATACTTTTTAAAGTGTTCAACTTGTGAATCTCTATTGTGAGATTTGGGATTTTGCTTTTATTAAAGGGACTTGTAATACGGTTCTTCAAGGGGAAGAACGTGGTGAGAGGAGATAGTGAGATCTTCTTGGTT
This sequence comes from Amaranthus tricolor, assembly GCF_026212465.1. Lineage (NCBI taxonomy): Eukaryota > Viridiplantae > Streptophyta > Magnoliopsida > Caryophyllales > Amaranthaceae > Amaranthus > Amaranthus tricolor. The sequence goes on along the minus strand of NC_080056.1, from coordinate 25,709,594 downwards.
GTATTAAAGTCGGATTAATAAAAGGCGTTTAAATCCTACGGGTTGGAAGAGAACCCATAGGCGGGGAGTAGGTTGTTGAGAACCGAACCTCGTTAACATATCGTGTGTTATACTTTATAGTTTATCTTCCGCACATACGTTATTGTTTACGAATTGCATAAAACTGTTCCAGAAACTAGTTTTGACAGACTCCCTCAAACTCTTGAGAAAACATTCTGACCGAAATTTTTAAAAGCCCATACTCTCTATTCACCCCCCCCCCCCTCTAGAGAGTATTCAACCTCCTATTAACTTTCAGATCTGACAGATAAAGAGAATGTCGATGAGGATGTGGATCTTGTTGATGAGATGAAGGAGGGAGTCGAGGATGAGTTAGGAAAACGTCCTCGTGTTTTTGACTTGTTGACAGAGGCTTCTCAAAAGCCTTTGTACCCTGGATGTACAAAGTTCACCAAACTAACAACAGTGTTGATAATTTTCAACATTAAGTCAAAGTTGAATTGGAGTGACACTAGTTTCACAATGTTATTAGAAGCGTTAGGTGAGATGCTTCCTGAGGGAAATGAACTTCCAAAGTCGACATATTATGCCAAAAAGCTCATGTATCCTTTCGGCTTAGAGTACCAGAAGATTCATGCGTGTCCGTATGATTGTGTATTGTATCGAAATGAAAACGAGAACTTAGAAGAGTGTCCTAGGTGTGGCTTATCGCACTACAAGAGTAAAGGGGATCGGGATGCTAAAGGGCCCCCGGCTAAGGTATTGTGGTATCTTTCAATAATACCTAGATTCAAGCGCTTGTTTTCTATAAAAAAAGATGCGTTAAATTTGAGGTGGCATGCAGATAGGGTGAAGAAAGGTCACTTGCTCACACATCCATCTGATTTTCCAGAGTGAAAGAGTATTGATAGGTTGCATAAGACTTTTGGGGATGAGGTTCGTAATTTAAGGCTCGGACTGTGTACGGATGGAATGAACCCATTCGGCAATCTTAGTTCTCAACATAGTACTTGGCCGGTACTGTTAGTGATCTATAATTTGCCACCTTGGTTGTGTATGAAGCTTAAGTACATTATGCTTTCGCTTCTTATCTCGGGTCCTAAACAACCTGGCAATGATATAGATGTACATCTTGCACCTCTCGTTGAGGATTTGAGAAAGAAGTGGGATGAAGGCGTTTCCGTGTTTGATGCATATGCTAATGAGGAGTTCACCTTGCGTGCAATGCTTTTATGCACCGTTAATGATTTGTCGGCATATGGAAACTTATCGGGGTATAAGAACAAAGGGAAGAAAGCATGCCCAATATGTATCGATGACATGGAATCCACGTGGATTCCTAAGTGCAAACACGTATTCCTGCACCATCGAAAGTTCCTCCCACGAAATCACCAATATCGTAAGAAGAAGAAGATGTTCAACGGGGAGGTTGAGGACCGTGTAGCTCGTCGACCGTTGACCGGTTATGAGGTTTATGAACAGGTTAAGGGAGTTGAGACTGTATGTGGTAAAACAGGGAAAGTGCAAGGGGGGTGAAGACCGATTATGGAAAAAAGAATCAATCTTTTGGAAGCTTCCATATTGGAGAGATTTACAGGTTAGGCATTGTCTTGACGTTATGCATATAGAGAAGAATGTATGAGTTGCCATACTCGGGACTCTCATGAACATTCCTGGTAAGACAAAGGATGTTAAGGCTGTGTAAGATTGGTTTGAATGTAAGGGTCTTCATCCGGAGTTGTGGGCACATGTTAAGGTGAGTAAGAAAAGAAATAGAGCTGATGAAGTTGGTGGCAGTAACAAGGGAAAGGGCAATAAGAAGAAGATGAGTAATGAAAAAAGTTTATTTGACTCCAGCTTGCTACACATTGTCCAAAACAGAGAAGCGGGCATTTTGTGAGTCTTTATATGGCATTAAGGTTCCGTCTGGGTACTCATCCAACATGAAGAGATTTGTGGCCCTAAATGGTGAGTTGAAGTTGGGAAGCATGAAATCTCACAATTGCCATGTAATGATGCAAGTGTTCTTACCAATCGCAATCCGTGGAATACTGCCAAAACATGTGAGATGCTATTACCGAGCTATGTTCGTTCTTCAACACAATTTGTAGTAAAGTTCTTGATCCCTTTAAACTTGGCTCTTCAAGTCGGCGTGATTGTAACTTTATGCAAGTTTGAGATGTATTTTCCACCTTCTTTCTTTGACATAATGGTTCATCTTATTGTCCATCTCGTTCGTGAGATCAAGCTTTTGGGTCTAGTTTTTTTAAGGTGGCGTTATCCTTTTGAAAGACACATGGGTGTTTTACAAAACAAGGTGAGCAATCCAGCACAACCCGAGGGGAGTATGATTCAAGGCACTGTGAGCGATGAGATTAGTAACTTTATAGTCGAGTATTTGGCCATGGCAAAGACTATTAGACTTCCCACCTCTCGACATGAAGGAAGGCTTGAGGGAAAAGGAACAATTGGCTCCAAATCGATCACACCTCCTCGAGACAGTCTTCTACAAGCACACTTGTATGTGTTGCATCATATTCCTGAAGTCCACCCTTTTTTGAGTGAGCATTTAGATATATTGCGGGCAAAATATCCTTGTAAAGGGGATAGGGGATTGATGCAGTTGTATAACAAGACGTTTATTGATTGGTTTCATAATCGAGTAATAAGTTAAGAACTCAAGGGTGTATCTGAAATTGTTAAGTGGTTAGCTTTTGGTACTCGAGATGATGTCAACAAATATGAGGGTTACGATGTCAATGGCTTCACATTTTGGACTGAGGGTCAAGATAAGAAGTCCTCTTATCTACAGAATAGTGGGGTTTCTATTTTGGCGTCATCTACATTTTACGCGAGTGCCAAGGATCAAGCGTCGGTTGATGCTAAATTGGTATACTACGGGCGGGTACATGAAATATGCACTAGTGGAAAAAACGTCATTTGCTGCGGTTTTAAACCCATAATATGCTGCGGTTTTGGCCCCAAGCATTAGTAATAGCAGCAGATAGCTTATATTAAATGCTGCGGTCAAAAACCGCAGCAGAAAACGGACTTAAATGTTGCGGGCTTCTGAAAAATCGCAGCATATAAAGTACAATATATGCTGCGGTTTTATAAAGCCCGCAGCATATAGTGTACGATATATGCTGCGGTTTAAGGAAGCCCGCAGCATGTGTATAATTTTTTTTTTTCCTTTTTCGTTTATTACTAATAAATAATCCAATATTTATGTACAATGTAATAAACAATCATTAATCCAATAATAATCCAATGATAATCACCAGTAATCTCTTTGTAATAATAAACTCTCAGTCGTATATATATTATAATAATATGTACGTACATATATATATATATACATACATTAAAGTCCTAAAAATCTAAACTAAATACAATTTATTACCAAGAACAAAAATTAGAAAGATACACGGCAATCTTGTCTTTCAATTCGCACATTTCTCCATCTCTCAAAGGGCGTGTTTCCCTTGGAATGTCATGTATAACCTATAATATAATATAAAATTAAAACATACATAAACATTAGATTTTACCAATAATTGTAAATACATATATATATATAATATTATACTTTAAGAACGTAACAAATAATACTTACGGCATCTATGTTTTCGACTCCAACCTCCTTCAAGGATTTTAAGATGTCGTCCATGTACTTGAGAGTGTAGTAGCCGCAATCAACGAAATTCGAAGGTTGTCGAAAGCACTAAAAGAACATAGATGTTAGTGCCAAAAACGCTTTAAAACCCTTAAAATCGCAACTTAACACGTAATTTCTAGGATATGACTACGATTTTCAATTCTAACCACTTCAACACACTAATATATACCAAATAGTGTTGTGTGCCAAGTTGCGTGCAAATAAAACCAAGATTGAGCTACCTTACACGCGAAAGTGCCAAAAACGCTTAAAAACCCTTAAAATCGCAACTTAACACGTAATTTCTAGCATTTCACTATGATTTTCAATTCTAACCAATTCAACACAATAATATATACCAAATAGTGTTGTGTGCCAAGTTTCGTGCAAATCAAACCAAGTTTGAGCTGCCTTACGCGCGAAAGTGCCAAAAACGCTTAAAAACCCTTAAAATCGCAACTTAACACGTATTTTCTAGCAAATGACTATGATTTTCAATTATAACCAATTCAACACAATAATATATACCAAATAGTGTTGTGTGCCAAGTTTCGTGCAAATCAAACCAAGTTTGAGCTACCTTACGCGCAAAAGTGCCAAAAACGCTTAAAAACCCTTAAAATCGCAACTTAACACGTAATTTCTAGGATATGACTACGATTTTCAATTCTAACCACTTCAATACAATAATATATACCAAATAGTGTTGTGTGCCAAGTTTCGTGCAACAACAAGGCAAGAAACAGCCAATAGGGCAGAACAGAAGACAGCATGCACGCAAAATCAGAACAGCAGCCTAAGCTAATACCCACTGACCAGCCTACCTTGCAGCGTGGTTTGAGCCGTAACCAAGGAGACCTGGAGCCAAACAACCATGGGAACGTGATCTCCATACATGGACAAGGCCATCAAGGCCCAAGAACCATGATTGTGGTGCACACAGCTCACTAGGATACGAGCGCAAGGTGGCCCAGTCACAGATCAGTGCTGATCAGTGCACAGTGTTCTATTTGTTTTATATTTCTGTTTTAAAGAGGCACATTGTTTAGCACGTGATGTTATGTAGAAGAAAAATTAGAGTGTGAAACACCCAACATCGGTGCAAGTGTTGTGTGCCAAGTTTCGTGCAAAACAAACCAAGTTTAAGTTACTTTACGCGCGACAGTGCCAAAAACTCTTAAAAGCCCTTAAAATCGCAACTTAACACGTAATTTCTAGCATATGACTATGATTTTCAATTCTAACCACTTCAACACAATAATATATACCAAATGGTGTTGTGTGCCAAGTTTCGTGCAAAACAAACAAACTTTGAGCTAGTTTTTGCGTGAAAGTGCCAAAAAAGCTTAAAAACGCATAAAATGGAAACTTAACAAGTAATTTCTAGCATATGAGTATGATTTTCTATTCTAACCACTTCAACACAATAATATATACCAAATAGTGTTGTGTGCCAAGTTTCGTGCAAATCAAACCAAGTTTGAGCTATCTTACGCGCGAAAGTGCCAAGAACGCTTAAAAACCCTTAAAATGGCAACTTAACACGTAATTTCTAGCATATGACTATGATTTTCAATTCTAACCACTTCAACACAATAATATATACCAAATAGTGTTGTGTGCCAAGTTTCGTGCAAAACAAACCAAGTTTGAGCTATCTTACGCACGAAAGTGCCAAAAACGCTTTAAAACCCTTAAAATCGCAACTTAACACGTAATTTCTAGGATATGACTACGATTTTCAATTCTAACCACTTCAATACAATAATATATACCAAATAGTGTTGTGTGCCAAGTTTCGTGCAAAGACAAGCCAAGAAACAGCCAATAGGGCAGAATAGAAGACAGCAAGCACGCAAAATCAGAACAGCAGCCTAAGCTAATACCCATTGACCAGCCTACCTTGCAGCGTGGTTTGAGCCGTAACCAAGGAGACCTGGAGCCAATCAACCATGGGAACGTGATCTCCATACATGGACAAGGCCATCAAGGCCTAAGAACCATGATTGTGGTGCACACAGCTCACTAGGATACGAGCGCAAGGTGGCCCAGTCACAGATCAGTGCTGATCAGTGCACAGTGTTCTATTTGTTTTATATTTCTGTTTTAAAGAGGCACATTGTTTAGCACGTGATGTTATGTAGAAGAAAAATTAGAGTGTGAAACACCCAACATCGGTGCAAGTGTTGTGTGCCAAGTTTCGTGCAAAACAAACCAAGTTTAAGTTACTTTACGCGCGACAGTGCCAAAAACTCTTAAAAGCCCTTAAAATCGCAACTTAACACGTAATTTCTAGCATATGACTATGATTTTCAATTCTAACCACTTCAACACAATAATATATACCAAATGGTGTTGTGTGCCAAGTTTCGTGCAAAACAAACAAACTTTGAGCTAGTTTTTGCGTGAAAGTGCCAAAAAAGCTTAAAAACGCATAAAATGGAAACTTAACAAGTAATTTCTAGCATATGAGTATGATTTTCTATTCTAACCACTTCAACACAATAATATATACCAAATAGTGTTGTGTGCCAAGTTTCGTGCAAATCAAACCAAGTTTGAGCTATCTTACGCGCGAAAGTGCCAAGAACGCTTAAAAACCCTTAAAATGGCAACTTAACACGTAATTTCTAGCATATGACTATGATTTTCAATTCTAACCACTTCAACACAATAATATATACCAAATAGTGTTGTGTGCCAAGTTTCGTGCAAAACAAACCAAGTTTGAGCTATCTTACGCACGAAAGTGCCAAAAACGCTTTAAAACCCTTAAAATCGCAACTTAACACGTAATTTCTAGGATATGACTACGATTTTCAATTCTAACCACTTCAATACAATAATATATACCAAATAGTGTTGTGTGCCAAGTTTCGTGCAACAACAAGCCAAGAAACAGCCAATAGGGCAGAATAGAAGACAGCAAGCACGCAAAATCAGAACAGCAGCCTAAGCTAATACCCATTGACCAGCCTACCTTGCAGCGTGGTTTTAGCCGTAACCAAGGAGACCTGGAGCCAAACAACCATGGGAACGTGATCTCCATACATGGACCAAGCAATCAAGGCCCAAGAACCATGATTGTGGTGCACACAGCTCACTAGGATACGAGCGCAAGGTTGCCCAGTCACTGATAAGTGCTGATCAGTGCACAGTGTTCTGTTTGTTTTATATTTCTGTTTTAAAGAGGCACATTGTTTAGCACGTGATGTTGTGTAGAAGAAAAATTGGAGTGTGAGACACCCAATATCGGTGCAAGTGTTGTGTGCCAAGTTTCGTGCAAAACAAACCAAGTTTAAGTTACCTTACGCGCGAAAGTGCCAAAAACTCTTAAAAGCCCTTAAAATCGCAACTTAACACGTAATTTCTAGCATATGACTATGATTTTCAATTCTAACCACTTCAACACAATAATATATACCAAATAGTGTTGTGTGCCAAGTTTCGTGCAAAACAAACCAAGTTAAAGTTACCTTACGCGCGAAAGTGCCAAAAACTCTTAAAAGCCCTTAAAATCGCAACTTAACTCGTAATTTCTAGCACATGGCTATGATTTTCAATTCTAACCACTTCAACACAATAATATATACCAAATAGTGTTGTGTGCCAAGTTTCGTGCAAAACAAACCAAGTTTAAGTTACCTTACGCGCGAAAGTGCCAAAAACTCTTAAAAACCCTTAAAATCGCAACTTAACACGTAATTTCTAGCATATGACTATGATTTTCAATTCTAACCACTTCAACACAATAATATATACCAAATAGTGTTGTGTGCCAAGTTTCGTGCAAAACAAACCAAGTTTAAGTTACCTTACGCGCGAAAGTGCCAAAAACTCTTAAAAACCCTTAAAATCGCAACTTAACACGTAATTTCTAGCATATGAATATGATTTTCAATTCTAACCACTTCAACACAATAATATATACCAAATAGTGTTGTGTGCCAAGTTGCGTGCAAATAATCCAAGTTTTGAGCTAGTTTATGCGCAAAAGTCCAAAAAAAGCTTAAAAATCCATAAAATCGATTAGTGTTGCATTGTGTACCTTTATTGCTGTCCATTTCGGAAATGTGGCTCTGGATATAGATCCCATTTCTCCACGCACTTTCTTCATTGCGCTGAAACGCATGGGAAATGTAATACTATTTAATATATATATATATATATATATATATATATATATATATATATATATATATATATATATATATATATATATATATATATATATATATATATATATATATATATATATATATATATATATATATATATATATATATATATATATATATATATATATATATATAACACTTAATTAATTCAAATTGGTAAAATAATTAAAATTACATACGCATTCAACACCGCTTTGAATTTTGTGTTGCGAGGCAGGCTTTTAGGTTTTTGTAATGAGTCGAAGACGTGCACAGTGTTCGTTAAAGGACAAATGACCAAAAGTATCCAATGCAAACTACTAACGCAAATTTAAAATCAAGAAATTAGAGATTATGTGAACTTAAAATCAACAAAGTAGAGATTATGCAAACTACAAACGCAAATAAAACTTACTCTTCCACATATGGAGACAAAATGAAAGCGTGTTTAGATGCAATGCAATTAGTCAAAGCAGTCTCAACGTATGCTTTGACGTCATCTGGATCATTTACACTTTTAGTACCCGAAATCGACTCAGGACAAAACCATCCAATTTTTATTGGAGGTTCGCTAGAATTTAGCTCCTCGTAAGCCGCACTACACTCACGAATAAGAAAATTTTGTTTGTAATTCGGTTATTAAAACAATTAAAAAAAAAACAATGCCTAAATTGTAAGATAATGAACATCACCTCATGTATACGTGGATAAGAGCTACGTTCAACATCTCTCCTCTCAAAAATTGCCCAATGTCACTAGGACCAATAATTACAAATGGGCTATTTACAAAGCAGAACTGTTCCTTCTGCAGGGTTAGTACGATTGGGTCCTCCTCACTTATGCGAGATGCACAAGTGTGCAGCCATTTGCAATCTTGAGAGAGATCTTTTAGCTCCGCATCTGTCAAAATAGGAGTGATTGCCGTCGACTTTGACCCAATCGATACCTTCGATGAGGAACCGATCTCTCTCCTAGATCCCTTTGGACTCTTTTGCTATTTCAATTCATTCAATTAGATTAGTGTAAGCAAGAAATTTTAAAAATAAAACTAAATAAGGTACAAATGATTATTACCATGTTAGTGAATCGGACCCAAGCATAGGGCCATGTGATAAAACTACCTAGGGCGTCTAATAGTTTCTCAATGCTCCATTCTGGCATTGGCACCGGGAGTGAGAAATCTTCAAACCCCTTTAGAATAGTTTCCACGGCCACACTGATGTTGCCACTTGTAACTGGCAACGAATGCATTGTTTGGCCCTCTTTGGTTGGCTGTGCCACACCATATGCAACCTCAGTTAAGTCGCCATCACTAGCAACACCTAACTGAGGCAGCAAAAGAGAACAAGGAGTCGCCTCCTGACCATTGTGTCGTTTAGTATAATAAGCATCATAATAAAATATTAAAACATGTTGCAATTTAAATTAATAAGTGCTTATATATTTAAAAAATATGTACCTGTACCACTGGCTCCGGAGTTGGCTCCGGATTTTGAGCAACGGAGTCCATGGTCTCCGGTGTGGGGTTTTGCCCTTCAGGAGTAGCAACGGGCTGGGGTGCTACGGGGGTAAAGGGCTCGGGTGTTGGCTCGACCGAAGCGTTAGGATCCCCATGTTGACTTTGCTGATCCTCGACAATCAGGTTTTCCAAGTCAACAGTGGGTGCTCCCATCTTCTGCAGCACGAGTGCCAGCTTGGCGAGAACGTCCTTCGTAATTTCTGCTCGGAGGGTTGCTACTTCATCAGGTGGCATCGTTCGGGATTGAGTAGCAACACACTCTTTGCCGAATGCCTTCTTTAACCCCACGCGGACTCCTCCTTTTCTTACTACCCGCCCTCTATGGTTTCTCCCTAAGACCATATGCAATGCGTTAACATTGCCTCTTGGGGTGAACTCCCCCGTAGCTTCTTTTTCCTTCCAGCCCATCTGTTCAAATAAAAAGTGACATATATAACAATTAGTATAAGTAAATCAAAGCCAAACAATACAAAATTAATCAAGAATATACTTAATAATTTCAAAACTCACCACGGCATCAGCAACCTTCTTCGTTCCCGGATCAGTGATTGTAAATTTACCACTTGCATCTCGGGAATGAAGCCCGCAATACCAATCCCGCACCCGATCTCCAGCAGGAGTATTCACGGATGCGGAGGTAGTCGTAGATGAGGGCGTGGCTGGACTTTGATTGGGGTATAAACCCGCATCCACCCACTCTTTTCGTACCTCATCGTACGTTTTTGGGCCCAAGCGATGGTAAAACTTTCTTTTGCTTGCTGATTCAGAAGCTTTACCACGCTTTTCCTAATTAATCAATGGAAATCGAATGTCATATATTAGTTTAATGGTTGAATCAAAAGAAATAAATTCAAATCAAAAGCTATAATATAATATAGAATATAATACTTACAACTTCAATGGGAGTTGTTCTTTTGGCAACAAAAGCCTCCCATTCATTCTTTGATATATGAGCCCATATTTCGTAGGGCATCTTCGAAGATGCGTGCTCTCCACTTTCGTTTCCCGTTTTGACCTTTTTGGTCGTACGGGCACGCTTCTTCATAATCCAGCCAGTTACTAGCTTGGATTTGAAGTCTCTGAATCTTTCAGCAACAGCTGAAAGAAACACCTTCTTCTTCTCCTCATCGTTCTCGATGTGAAAAAGATTCTACAAAAAAAAAAATTATATTTAGTAGTGTCAATTAAATTAATTTTAGAATGAAACTAAATGAATAAAAATAGTAAAGTTGCTTACCACAGTATCATTCCATAGAGAGTTCTTCAAACCCTCTGGAACCTCGTTCCATGCGTACAAAATGGAAATCTTGCGGATACATAGGCCCACTTGTTTTCCATATTGCCTACGCCATTTTCCAGAGGGTTGACCCAATGCATTGTATTCCAAATGCATAGGTTCTTTGACCTTGAGGTTTTTCGTAGGACCTCGCCCTTTTCTTTTCTTACTAGTAGTGGGAGCATCCATTGGTGGGGCGTCTTCAGTGTCATAATCGTTGTGACGCGGTGGAGCTTCTTCAGCCATACGCTCGTATATCACAATTTGGTCCTCTTCAGAGTCATGACTATGTTGCTCATTATCCGAGGTCTCAATCTCGGGGACAATTTCGTCTCTGAAAAGATGCATTGTAAATCAGTACCTGAAAGTGTATGAATAGAAATATATCAGAACATAAGAATATGATTATGAATATGCCAAAAAAGCTTATAATATAATATATACCAAATAGTGTTGTGTGCAAAGTTTCATGCAAAACAAACCAAGTTTGAGCTACTTAATGCGCGAAAGTGCCGAAAAAGCTTAAAAAACCTTAAAATTCATACCTTGTGAATCATTTAATTCAAATGTATTCCTTCTGTGTGATCTACACGCATATAACCAACATCTACATCATCTTGATCCACTGATTTCGGATTGATAAAGGGCGGGGAGTCTTCAAAAGCTTCATATTCTTCCTCATCCTCAACAGCACCTATACCAAGAATACTTCTTTTTCCCGGTATAACAATAGACCATTTTTTATCAGACGGGTCTACAATGTAGAATACTTGCTTGGCTTGTGTGGCTAGTATGAATGGCTCTTCACTATCGCGCAAACGATCTAAGTCTACAAGAGTGAATCCACAAGGGTCGTCATTTATTATGCATCGTCGATTATTATCTACCCACTTACATTTGAAAAGACCAACACTGAAAGTAGAGTAGTCAAGCTCCCATATTTCATGTACCCGCCCGTAGTATATCAATTTAGCATCAACCGGCGCTTGATCCTTGGCACTCGCGTAAAATGTAGATGACGCCAAAATAGAAACCCCACTATTCTGTAGATAAGAGGACTTCTTATCTTGACACTCAGTCCAAAATGTGAAGCCATTGACATCGTAACCCTCATATTTGTTGACATCATCACGAGGACCAAAAGCTAACCACTTAACAAGTTCAGATACACCCTTGAGTTCTTCACTTATTACTCGATTATGAAACCAATCAATAAACGTCTTGTTATGCAACTGCATTAATCCCTTATCCCCTTTACAAGGATATTTTGCGCGCAATATATCTAAATGCTCACTCAAAAAAGGATGGACCTCAGGAATATGATGCAACACATACAAGTGTGCTTGTAGAAGACTGTCTCGAGGAGGTGTGATCGATTTGGAGCCAATTGTTCCTTTTCCCTCAAGCCTTCATTCATGTCGAGAGGTGGGAAGTCTAATAGTCTTTGCCATGGCCAAATACTCGACTATAAAGTTACTAATCTCATCGCTCACAGTGCCTTGAATCATACTCCCCTCGGGTTGTGCTGGATTCCTCACCTTGTTTTGTAAAACACCCATGTGTCTTTCAAAAGGATAACGCCACCTTAAAAAAACTAGACCCAAAAGCTTGATCTCACGAACGAGATGGACAATAAGATGTACCATTATGTCAAAGAAAGAAGGTGGAAAATACATCTCAAACTTGCATAAAGTTACAATCACGTCAACTTGAAGAGCATCAAGTGTAAAGGGATCAAGAACTTTACTACAAATTGTGTTGAAGAACGAACATAGCTCGGTTATAGCATATCTCACATGTTTTGGCAGTATTCCACGGATTGCGATTGGTAAGAACACTTGCATCATTACATGGCAATCATGAGATTTCATGCTTCCCAACTTCAACTCACCATTTAGGGCCACAAATCTTTTCATGTTGGATGAGTACCCAGACGGAACCTTAATGCCATACAAAGACTCACAAAATGCCCGCTTCTCTGCTTTGGACAATGTGTAGCAAGCTGGAGGCAAATAAACTTTGTCATTACTCATCTTCTTCTTATTGCCCTTTCCCTTGTTACTGCCACTAACTTCATCAGCTCTATTTCTTTTCTGACTCACCTTAACATGTGCCCACAACTCCGGACGAAGACCCTTACATTCAAACCAATCTCACACGGTCTTAACATCCTTTGTCTTACCCGGAATGTTCATGAGAGTCCCGAGTATGGCATCGCATACATTCTTCTCTATATGCATAACGTCAAGACAATGCCTAACCTGTATATCTCTCCAATATGGAAGCTTCCAAAAGATTGATTCTTTTTTCCATAATCGGTCTTCACCCCCTTGTACTTGCCCTGATTTACCAAATACAGTCTCAACTCCCTTAACCTGTTCATAAACCTCATAACCGGTCAACGGTCGACGAGCTACACGGTCCTCAACCTCGCCGTTGAGCATCTTCTTCTTCTTACGATATTGGTGATCTTGTGGTAGGAACTTTCGATGGTGCATGAATACGTGTTTGCACTTAGGAATCCACGTGGATTCCATGTCATCGATACATATTGGGCACGCTTTCTTCCCTTTGTTCTTATACCCCGATAAGTTGTCATATGCCGGAAAATCATTAACGGTGCATAAAAGCATTGCACGCAAGGTGAACTCCTCATTAGCATATGCATCAAACACTGAAACGCCTTCATCCCACATCTTTCTCAAATCCTCAACGAGAGGCGCAAGATATACATCTATGTCATTGCCAGGTTGTTTAGGACCCGAGATGAGAAGCGAAAGCATAATGTACTTACGCTTCATACACAACCAAGGTGGCAAATTATAGATCACTAACAGTACCGGCCAAGTACTATGTTGAGAACTAAGATTGGGTTCATTCCATCCGTACACAGTCCGAGCCTTAAATTACGAACCTCATCCCCAAAAGTCTTATGCAACCTATCAATATTCTTCCACTCCGGAGAATCAGATGGATGTGTGAGCAAGTGACCTTTCTTCACCCTATTTGCATGCCACCTCAAATTTAACGCATCTTTCTTTATAGAAAACAAGCGCTTGAATCTAGGTATTAATTGAAGATACCACAATACCTTAGCCGGGGGCCCTTTAGCATCCCGAGCCCCTTTATGCTTGTAGCGCGATAAGCCACACCTAGGACACTCTTCTAACTTCTAGTTTTCATTCCGATACAATACACAATCATTCGGACACGCATGAATCTTCTGGTACTCTAAGCCGAAAGGACACATGAGCTTTTTCGCATAATATGTCGACTTTGGAAGTTCATTTCCCTCAGGAAGCATCTCACCTAACGCTTCTAATAACATTGTGAAACTAGCGTCACTCCAATTGAACTTTGACTTAATGTTGAAAATTGTCAACACTGCTGTTAGTTTGGTGAACTTTGTACATCCAGGGTACAAATGCTTTTGAGAAGCCTTTGTCAACAAGTCAAAAACACGAGGACGTTTTCCTAACTCATCCTCGACTCCCTCCATCATCTCATCAACACGATCCACATCCTCATCGACATTCTCTTCATCTGTCTCATACCCATCAACATGATCTACTGCATCCTCATTGACATCATCCACATTATTGACGTCCTCGACAACACTTTTCTCTTTGTAAACTCCCTCCTCACCATGCCAAACCCAAACATGATACTGAGGCCTAAACCCACGTCGAAGTATGTGCTCCCTAAGGATATCAACACTATCTACCTTTGATACATTGCCACAAGTGACACATGGGCAATAAAAACCAACTCCCCCCGTCCTAACTTGGTGTTCAAACGCAATACTACAAAATTCTAAAACGCCATCAATAAATTCTGACGATTCAATGCTTCCATACATCCAAGAAAGATTTTTTGTCATCCTAATAAGTGTAATTAATTAATTCAAAACAAAATTAATACACAACTTATTTATACCAAATCTATTTAACCCTAAAAATATAAGCACTACATTGTGTTCTAAAATAAAATCAATTAGAATAATTAACATTGTATACTTCATCTTTCATACTTCATATTCTAATTCTATATAACCAAACATATATTCTATACTTCATACTTCAATATAATCACTACATTATAAATAAAATCATATTCAATATATAAATAATAAAATAAAATCATTTAACCCAAAATATATGTATATTCTAATTCTAAAAATTAAAAACATATGTACAACAACAAACCACTTTTTAACAAAATAAAGATAAATCAAAATAATTAACAAATTAATAACGTAACTTTGAAAAATATCAAACTCATTATTCAAATTTATATAATAATGTCAAACTCCCAAAACCCTAAAAATATGAAAAACAATAAAAATTAGCATCACTAGAAATTACCTTGTGTATGTGGATGAAGAACAATCACAATGTCACCTACAATGGAATAAGAAAAACAAAATTACTACACATAACCATTTTTTCCAAACATAAGTAGAAATAAACATAAAAAAACACCGTTAATTCGTGAAAATTACCTTGAAGAGAGAAGATTTGTAGGTATATGAAGAAATATTCGTGGGTTTTGAAAGCTTAAATAAGAAATTCGTGGGTTTATGAGGAAGAAGAAGCACAAAGAAGTAAATGTCGTAACAGTAGAGTTTAAGCAAAATGACGAAGAACACGAAGAACTTGAACAGATTGAAGACAAGAAGCACGAAGAACAGATTGAACAGCAAATGTCGTGGGTATTTGAACAAATTGAAGAACTTGAAGAACAAGAGAGTCGTGGGTTTAAGGAGAATACAACAGTATATGAGCGTTTTGAGCAAAATGAACGTTGAAACGCGGGTTTTAAATTTTTCAGAAGTAAAATGCTATAGCTTATATGCTGCGAGCAAGCAGAAAACCGCAGCATATACTTATTAGGAATGACTATTTGCTGCGGGCACCTCAAAAACCGCAGCACATAAACACTTTTTTTTTGGTGCGAATTATTTTAAGCTATTTTAAGCTACGGGCATTATTTAAACCGCAGCATTTGTATAATATATATATTTTTTTGCTATTTAATGCTGCGTCTCAGCAAATGACACGCAGCAGATACGTTTTTTTCCACTAGTGATGGGAGATCGACTACTGTACTTTCACTATTGGTTTTTTCAAATGTAAGTGGGTAGATAATAATCGACGATGCATAATAAATGACGACCCTTGTGGATTCACTCTTGTAGACTTAGCTCGTTTACGTGATAGTGAAGAGCCATTCATACTAGCCACACACGCCAAGCAAGTATTCTACATTGTAGACACGTCTGATAAAAAATGGTCTATTGTTGTACCCGGAAAAAGAAGTATCCTTGGTATAGGTGATGTTGTGGATGAGGAAGAATATGACGCTTTTGAAGACTCCCCGCCCTTTATCAATCCAAAATCAGTGGATCAAGATGATGTAGATGTTGGTTATATGCGTGTAGATCACACGGAAGGAATACATTTGAATTAAGTGATTTACAAGGTATGAATTTTAAGGTTTTTAAAGCTTTTTTGGCACTTTCGCGCATAAAGTAGCTCAAACTTGGTTTGTTTTGCATGAAACTTGGCACACAATACTATTTGGTATATATTATAGTGTTGAAGTGCTTAGAATTGAAAATCATAGTCATATTCTTATTGTTACTTGGTAAGTTCCGATTTTAAGTGTTTTAAGCTTTTTTGGCACTTTCGCGCATAGAGTAGCTAAAACTTGTTTTGTAGTTTGCATTGGATACTTTTGGTCATTTGTCCTTTAAAAAATATTGTGCACATCTTCGACTCATTACAAAAACCTCAAAGCCCGCCTCGCAACAAGAAATTCAAAGCGTTGTCGAATGCGTACGAATTTTAATTATTTTACCAATTTGATTTAATTAAGTTATATATATATATATATATATATATATATATATATATATATATATATATATATATATATATATATATATATATATATATATATATATATATATATATATATATATATATATATATATATATATATATATATATATATATATATATATATATATATATATATATATATATATATATATATATATATATATAAATACTATTACTTTTCCCATGCGTTTCAGCACAATGAAGAAAGTGTGTGGAGAAATGAGATCTATATCTGGAGCCACATTTCCGAAATGGACAGAAGTAAAGGTACACAATGCAATGCTATTCGATTTTATGGGTTTTTAAGCTTTTTTTGGACTTTCGCGCATAAAGTAGCTCAAAACTTGGTTTGTTTGCACGCAACTTGGCGCACAACACTATTTGGTATATGTTATTGTGTTGAAGTGTTTAGAATTGTAAATCATAGTCATATGCTAGAAATTAGTTGGTAAGTTGCGATTTTATAGGTTTTTAAGCTTTTTTGGCGTTTTTGCGCATAGTAGCTCAAACTTGGTTTTTTTTGCACGAAACTTGGCACACAACATTATTTGGTATATATATTATTGTGTTGAAGTGGTGAGAATTGAAAATCATAGTCATATGCTAGAAATTACGTGTTAAGTTGCGATTTTAAGGGTTTTTAAGCGTTTTTGGCGTTTTGCGCATAAAGTAGCTCAAACTTGGTTTCTTTTGCACGAAACTTGGCACACAACACTATTTGGTATATATTATTGTGTTTAAGTGGTTAGAATTGAAAATCATAGTCGAATGCTAGAAATTACGTGTTAAGTTGCGATTTTAAGGGTTTTTAATCATTTTCGGAACTTTTGCGCAAAAAGTAGCAAAAACTTGCTTTGTTTTGCACGAAAATTGGTACACAACACTATTTGGTATATATTATTGTGTTGAAGTGGTTAGAATTTAAAATCATACTCATATGCTAGAAATTACGTGTTAAGTTGCGATTTTATGGGTTTTTAAGTGTTTTGGCACTTTTGTGCATAAAGTAGCTAAAATTTGGTTTGTTTTGCACGAAACTTGGCACACAACACTATTTGGTATGTATTGATGTGTTGAAGTGGTTAGAATTAAAAATAATACTCATATGCTAGAAATTATGTGTTAAGTTGCGTTTTTATGGATTTTTAAGTGTTTTTGGCGTTTTTGCGCTTAAAGTAGCTCAAACTTGGTTTGTTTTGCACGAAACTTGGCACACATCTCTATTTAATATATATTATTGTGTGGAAGTGGTTAGAATTGAAAATCATAGTCATATGCTAGAAATGACGTGTTAAGTTACGATTTTATGCGTTTTTAAGCTTTTTTGGCACTTTCACGCATAAAGTAGCTCAAACTTGGTTTGTTTTGCACGAAACTTGGCACACAACACTATTTGGTATATATTATTGTGTTGAAGTGGTTAGAATTTAAAATCAAAGTTATAGGCCAGAAATTATGTGTTTAGTGGCGATTTTAAGGTTTTTAAGCGTTTTTGGCGTTTTGCGCATAAAGTAGCTCAAACTTGGTTTGTTATGCACGGAACTTGGCACACAACACTATTTGGTATATATTATTGTGTTTAAGTGGTTATAATTGAAAATCATAGTCAAATGCTAGAAATTACGTGTTAAGTTGCGATTTTAAAGGTTTTTTAGCATTTTCGGAACTTTTGCGCATACAGTGGCCATAACTTGGTTTGTTTTGCACGAAACTTGGCAAACAACACTATTTGATATATATTATTGTGTTGAAGTGGTTAGAATTTAAAATCATACTCATATACTAGAAATTACTTGTTAAGTTGCGATTTTATGGGTTTTTAAGCGTTTTTGGCACTTTTTGCATAAAGTAGCTAAAACTTGGTTTGTTTTGCACGAAACTTGGCACACAACACTTTTTGGAATGTATTATTGTGTTGAAGTGGTTAGAATTGAAAATCATACTCTTATGCTAAAAAGTACGTGTTAAATTGCAATTTTTAGGGTTTTTAAGCGTTTTTGGCGTTTTGCGCAAAAAGTAGCAAACTTGGATTGTGTTGCACGGAACTTGGCACACAAAACCATTAGGTATATATTATTGTGTTTAAGTGGTTAGAATTGAAAATCATAGTCAAAATATAGAAATTACGTGTTAAGTTGCGATTGTAAGGGTTTTTAAGCATTTTCAGCACTTTTGCGCATAAAGTCGCTCAAAGTTGGTTTCTTTTGGTATATATTATTGTGTTTAAGTGGTTAAAATTAAAAATCATAGTAAAATGCTAGAAATTACGTGTTAAGTTGCGATTTTAAAGGTTTTTAAGCGTTTTTGGCACTTTTGCGCATAAAATAGCTAAAACCTTGTTTGTTTTGCACGAAACTTGGCACACAACACTATTTGGTATATATTATTGTGTTGAAGTGGTTAGAATTGAAAATCATAGTGAAATGCTAGAAATTACGTGTTAATTTGCGATTTTAAGGGTTTTTTTTAGCATTTTCGGCACTTTTGCGCATAAAGTAGCCAAAACTTGGTTTGTTTTGCACGAAACTTGGCACACAACACTACTTGGTATATATTATTGTGTTGAAGTGGTTAGAATTAAAAATCATAATCATGTGCTAGAAATTACTTGTTAAGTTGCGATTTTATGGGTTTTTAAGCGTTTTGGCACTTTTGTGCATAAAGTAGTTCAAACTTGGTTTGTTTTGCACGAAACTTGGCACACAACACTATTTGGTATGTATTAATGTGTTGAAGGGGTTAGAATTGAAAATCATACTCATATGCTAGAAATTACGTGCTAAGTTGCGTTTTTATGGATTTTTAAGTGTTTTTGCGCTTAAAGTAGCTCAAACTTGGTTTGTTTTGCACGAAACTTGGCATGCAACACTATTTGGTATATATTATTGTGTTGAAGTGGTTAGAATTGAAAATTATACTCATATGCTAGAAATTACGTGTTAAGTTGCGATTTTTTGGGTTTTTAAGTGTTTTTGGCGTTTTTGCGCATAAAGTAGCTCAAACTTGGTTTGTTTTGTACGAAACTTGGGACACAACACTATTTGGTATGTATTATTGTGTTAAGTGGTTAGAATTGAAAATCATACTCATATGCTAGAAATTACGTGTTAAATTGCGATTTTAAGGGTTTTTAAGCGTTTTTGGCGTTTTGCGCATAAAGTAGCAAACTTGGTTTGTTTTGCACGGAACTTGGCACACAAAACTATTTGGTATATATTATTGTGTTTAAGTGGTTAGAATTGAAAATCATAGTCAATGTTAGAAATTACGTCTTAAGTTGCGATTTTAAGGGTTTTTAAGCACTTTTAGCATATTTGCGCATAAAGTAGCTCAAACTTGGTTTGTTTTGCACGAAACTTGCCACACAACTCTATTTAATATATATTATTGTGTGGAAGTGGTTAGAAATTAAAATCATAGTCATATGCTAGAAATTACGTGTTACGTTGCGATTTTATCCGTTTTTTAACTTTTTTGGCACTTTCACGCATAAAGTAGCTCAAACATGGTTTGTTTTGAACGAAACATGGCACACAACAGTATTTGGTATATATTATTGTGTTGAAGTGGTTAGAATTGAAAATCATAGTCATATACTAGAAATTACGTGTTTTGTTGCGATTTTAAGGGTTTTAAGCGTTTATGGCGTTTTGCGCATAAAGTAGCTCAAACGTGGTTTGTTTTGCACGAAACTTAGCACACAACACTTTTTGGTATATGTTATTGTCTTTAAGTGGTTAAAATTAAAAATCATAGTAAAATGCTAGAAATTACGTGTTAAGTTGCGATTTTAAAGGTTTTTAAGCATTTTTGGCACTTTTGCGCCTAAAATAGCTAAAACTTTGTTTGTTTTGCACGAAACTTGGCACACAACACTATTTGGTATATATTATTGTGTTTAAGTGGCTAAAATTAAAAATCATAGTGAAATGCTAGAAATTACGTGTTAAGTTGCGATTTTAAGGGTTTTTTTTAGCATTTTCGGCACTTTTGCGCATAAAGTAGCCAAAATTTGGTTTGTTTTGCACGAAACTTGGCACACAACACTATTTGGTATATATTATTGTGTTGAAGTGGTTAGAATTGAAAATCATAATCATATGCTAGAAATTACGTGTTAAGTTGCGATTTTATGGGTTTTTAAGCGTTTTGGCACTTTTGTGCATAAAGTAGCTCAAACTTGGTTTGTTTTGCACGAAACTTGGCACACAACACTATTTGGTATGTATTAATGTGTTGAAGTGGTTAGAATTGAAAATCATACTCATATGCTAGAAATTACGTGCTAAGTTGCGTTTTTATGGATTTTTAAGTGTTTTTGGCGTTTTTGCGCTTAAAGTAGCTCAAACTTGGTTTGTTTTGCACAAAACTTGGCATGCAACACTATAAGGTATATATTATTGTGTTGAAGTGGTTAGAATTGAAAATTATACTCATATGCTAGAAATTACGTGTTAAGTTGCGATTTTTTGGGTTTTTAAGTGTTTTTGGCGTTTTTGTGCATAAAGTAGCTCAAACTTTGTTTGTTTTGTACGAAACTTGGGACACAACACTATTTGGTATGTATTATTATGTTAAGTGGTTAGAATTGAAAATCATACTCATATGCTAGAAATTACGTGTTAAATTGCGATTTTAAGGGTTTTTAAGCGTTTTTGGCGTTTTGCGCATAAAGTAGCAAACTTGGTTTGTTTTGCACGGAACTTGGCACACAAAACTATTTGGTATATATTATTGTGTTTAAGTAGTTAGAATTGAAAATCATAGTCAATACTAGAAATTACGTCTTAAGTTGCGATTTTAAGGGTTTTTAAGCACTTTTAGCATTTTTGCGCATAAAGTAGCTCAAACTTGGTTTGTTTTGCACGAAACTTGCCACACAACTCTATTTAATATATATTATTGTGTGGAAGTGGTTAGAAATTAAAATCATAGTCATATGCTAGAAATTACGTGTTATGTTGCGATTTTATGCGTTTTTTAACTTTTTTGGCACTTTCACGCATAAAGTAGCTCAAACATGGTTTGTTTTGCACGAAACATGGCACACAACAGTATTTGGTATATATTATTGTGTTGAAGTGGTTAGAATTGAAAATCATAGTCATATACTAGAAATTACGTGTTTTGTTGCGATTTTAAGGGTTTTAAGCGTTTATGGCGTTTTGCGCATAAAGTAGCTCAAACGTGGTTTGTTGTGCACGGAACTTGGCACACAACACTATTTGGTATATATTATTGTGTTTAAGTGGTTAAAATTAAAAATCATAGTAAAATGCTAGAAATTACGTGTTAAGTTGCGATTTTAAAGGTTTTTAAGCATTTTTGGCACTTTTGCGCATAAAATAGCTAAAACTTGGTTTGCTTTGCACGAAACTTGGCACACAACACTATTTGGTATATATTATTGTGTTGAAGTGGTTAGAATTGAAAATCATAGTGAAATGCTAGAAATTACGTGTTAAGTTGCGATTTTAAGGGTTTTTTTTAGCATTTTCGGCACTGTTGCGCATAAAGTAGCCAAAACTTGGTTTGTTTTGCACGAAACTTGGCACACAACACTATTTGGTATATATTATTGTGTTGAAGTGGTTAGAATTGAAAATCATAATCATATGCTAGAAATTACGTGTTAAGTTGCGATTTTATGGGTTTTTAAGCGTTTTGGCACTTTTGTGCATAAAGTAGCTCAAACTTAGTTTGTTTTGCACGAAACTGGGCACACAACACTATTTGGTATTGTAGGAATCCCAAGAGATGGACGAATTCAACAAGAGGGGGGGGTGAATTGTTGTATTACAAGTTTAAGTATTTATGCCCTGTTTTAGCGGAAATTTAACAATAAAATAAAACTTAAACTTAAAGCGAAAAAGATAAAAAGATAAAAAGAGACAAGGATTTTTACGTGGAAACCTTCTTGGCCTAATAAGAAGGAAAAACCACGACCCCCCGGGATTTCAAAATTCTCTACTATGTTTTAGGCAATTAGTTACAATTACATAAAATAAATTTTGCTTCACTCGAAGCTTCTCAATTCTCTAAATGCTTCACTTGAAGCTTCTCTACCTAGGCCACTTCTCTTCTCTTTCTCTTCTCTTTTCCCTTAGACTTCCCTTAAGTCTAATTACAACTATTCTCTCAATAACCCTTTACAAGGCCAAATTCTCAAGAAGATAAAAACTTAAATAGTTGCTTTTGAAAAATATAATTAATTAATTGGCAATAAAACAGAAAATATTTTTCTTAATTGATCTCACTAAAGGACACTCTTTTTGATCTATTGAGATACTCGGTTTAGGGCTTATGTTCCTCTATTTATAAGAAGAACTCCCGAATGCACACTTGCCCCATGATCTCCACTTGCTTACTTGATCCCAAAGCAAAGGGGAAGTTAGTAAATGCAAGGAGAATAACCGGCTGGTAATTTTCCAGAAAATAAGCAACGGTTATTTACATACTATTAATAGTATATGGGCTTCCTAATTAAAAGGAGACTTTTTCAAAGAAAAGAAAAAGTCTTTTCCATATTTTTAGGCATCTAAAATTAGGTTTTTGCCAATTAATAAATTAATTAAATAAAGCAACTTAATTAAATTTTTATCCTAAACATTAACTGAAAACAGAAAAATAAATTTCGTATTTTTCCAGTAGCTGTTTTCTCTGGACCTGCATCGTGGGAACAACGTACTGTCTCCATCTACAACTTCAGTCAGATTGTCACTTTGGGAACAGTAGACTTCCAGTCTCCATTTGCAACTTTCTTACTTCTTGGATATTTTGACACGTACTTTCTCCACGACCAAGTCATAGGCTTCATCAACGATAACATCGGATATATACCTATAAAACAATCTCTAAAATATATTTGTTTAATTAAAGTAAAGTCATCATCAAAACCTTAAGAGGCCAACAAATTCCCCCTTTTTGATGATGACAAACTTTTTAAACAAACTTAAACAAAAATAGAGTAAGACGAAAGTATAGAGCATGCTAGAGATTAAAGCTACTCTACATAACTTTTGTAAATCAACTCGTTACAATTAATTTACCAAGTATTCAAATCAAAACAATTTACTCCATAAAACATAGTATTAAAAACTTATGTTATTAAATATTTTTCCAAAAATAGTTAACATAATCCAGTTAGTGTCTAAAATTCAATTTTTGTGAAAATGTTCAGAGCAACAAAGAAATTCATAATTATATCAGAGCAACTCAGCAAACACAAAGCTTAATCTTAGCATACATATGATCAAAACAACTGTATCATCAGAGCTAACATTCAAAATAGTTTCATCAGAGCAATTTATTCTATCAGAGCATCATATATAATAATCAGAGTACATCTGCATATAATTTAATCAGAGCATATCAGTAGCATTTAACAATCAGAGCAATCAATGTACAAAGGATTTCATTAACAATATCAAAACTTATCAGAGCATATAAACAGACATGATCAGAGCATCATATATCATTAATCAAAACTATATCAAAGTCAATAACTCAGAGTTTAACAAATCAGATTCAATATCACTATAAAACAACTCAGATAATCAGAGCCAACATTTTCCTAATTAGAGCAACAACTTCTTTCAGTGATCATATAGAACTTAGTAGATCGAGCATACCTTTAAGTTTGTGCTAAATATTCCCCCTTTTGACATCATTCAAAAAGGATTAGCATAGACAAACCACAGCACTAAACAAGTGAGAATAGTTAATAAGAGGATATGCAGGTAATAACAGTTATAAAAAGTAAGTGCTAATAGATGCAATCAATCAGCATTGTTTTAAATGACACAAACCAAAAGAAAGTAGCAGCAGTAATGTTTAAGGAATCATCAAAATACAAATGATGTACCAACTTGGGTACAATCAACTGAAACAAAGTTTTTGAAATGATAAATTGATAAGTTGGTCATCAGAAACATGTAGGAGAGGATTCAAGGAGCTTGCTCTTCTTCATCAATAAATTCGGTCTGGACCTCCACAGTGTCAAGCTTTGCTCCTAGACGGGCTTCCATCTGGGAGAGCTAATCAATAATGAATGCGAGGGAGACTCGAACTTCATCTTGAAAGGCATAGAGCTGAGACTGCAATTCTTTAAGCTGGGAGAGTATGGAAACAGAACCAAAACCTGATGGAGTGTGAGGTGGTGAGGCTTGTGATGGAACGGATGGTGGTGTGGCATGAATAGGTGATGGTGGTGGTGTGACCGGTTTTGGTGAAGTAGGTGCAGTAGGTTGAGGCTCAAGAGTGTTTTGAGAGGAGTCATCATCCAAACTAACAAAAGGACATTTTCCCTTAGAAGCTAGCCTATGGCTTTTCCTAGGGTTCACAGTTGGCTCCTTCTTAACTGGCAGTTGAACCTCCTCATCACTAATATCATTAAGATCTACTGCAGCACCTCCTTCTTTCATAGAGGTTTCCCTCTCTTTATCATCTGCTCTTTGTTCCTCAGCCTCCCCTTGTTCCCCCTGGGAACCAGCTTCTGCCTCTTTGTTAGTGGCAGTGGGAACAGACTCCTGATCCTTAATGATTTTTTCATCCTCCTGTTCCTCCTCCTCCTTTTCAGAATCAAAAATTTCAGCCTCCACAGTAACATGTTCAAGAATCCCATTATCATTTAGTTTTAGACGCAAATTGTTTAAACATTTTGCGCCAATTTTGTTGTTGGGACTCATTGGAAACAGCAAACCCTCAAGGGGGACACCAAATTTTCTAAAGATCCAAGTCAATAAACCTCCATACCCAACTAAATATTTCTTTTGTATGCAATCAGATAGGTGAGAAATCATTAGTGAAGGGAAATTAATTTTAATGTGATTGGCTAAACAATACATTAACGTGGCGTCGCGAAGATTTACTTCACTACGTTTGGAATTACGAGGCAAAATGAAACGACGAGCAACATTGTAAAGTAATTTGTGAGAGGAGACAGTAAGTTGTGACTGATCCTCCCCTTTTTCTCACGTATCCCTAAAAATTTGAGAACAGTTTTCTCATTTATCCCAGAAAAGACGATCTTAGAACCAACATAGTATGTGTCAAAGCCAACTGCAGGAACTCCAAACCACTCACCCAGCATCAAACTATTAAACTCAATTTTAACATCCTTAACTTTACTAGAACAGACCCCATTTTCAATTGAGAGGTTCGAAATAAACTCACGCATGAGGAAAGGGTAAATAGGGTTACAACAATAATCAGTCATCAATGTCTCCCAACATTGATTTTGTAGAATAGCGTGTAGTTGAGGGAAGGGAGTGGAATCATACCAGAGTTTATCAAGGCCAAACCCGACGGTCATTTCCTTACCGATTTCTTCTGCACTGTGAGGATCAGCGTGTTTTAATCTTTTTGCTACTTTGGATGATGATTCACTCTTAGGAGTAGGGCGTGAGCGCTTTGTTCCGGCATGCATTGGAGTGTTTGTGGGTATTTCTGTGTGTGTGTCGGTTGAGAAACATGGTGGAGCATCGATCAAGGGTGATGGATGTATAATGTTCAGGGGTTTCGGTTGTGATGGTCTGGGTGTTTTCTTAGTTGCCTTCTTGTTTGAGGTTGATTGAGGAGTTTTCATGGTGGATGAAGAGGAAGAGATGCACAAGGATGAGGGTGAATGACGGTTTTAGAAATTGTACAGTGGGAGTGATGATGATGATGTGAAGGGTTGGGGTATGAAGTGACGTGAGGGGGAAGTTATATGGATGAAGAGACGGTTTTTGAGAGGTTCCACTACCCATTATTAAATTGTGTGTGAAAAGAAATTTTGGTAGTTATTACAGTTTTTGATCCGACCCTCATTTATATCATGTTGACCAATAAAATAATTAAGAAATGATTGAAGACGTTTCTTTTTTTTTTTTTTTTTTTTTTTTTTTTTTGGAACAAAGGCTGCTTATGGTTTGATCAAATGAAACATGCATTCAAGATGGCAAATATAGTGCATGCTTTAAATAACTACATACCTGGACCCTTTTAATGGTTAATTTCTTAACCAAGCTTTTTGTGGATGTATTAGCCTTCCGATTTTCATGTTGCCTTTTGGAGAATGCTTGTCACAATCTTTAGTGTAACTTAATCATACAAAGTTCTAATCTCATTTTTTCATGTTGTTCCCTAGGAAGAGGTTTTGTCATGATATCTGCAATTTGCTCATTAGTGTTAACATGCTTAACAACAATATTTTTATTTTCTACATTATCCTTAAGGAAGTGATGCCTTATGTGTATATGTTTTACTCTAGAATGATGCACTGGATCTTTTGATATGCATATGGCACTGGTATTATCACAATAAATAGGAACACATTCAAACTTAATACCAAAGTCTCTTAGTTGCTGTTTTATCCACGGCATTTGGGAACAGCAAGCTGCTGCAGCTACGTATTCAGCTTCAGCTGTGGATAGTGCCACGGTGTTCTGTTTCTTGGAACATCATGATACTAAACATGAACCAAGAAATTGTACCATACCTGAAGTACTTTTGCGATTAACAAGATCACTTGCATAATCTGCATCACTAAAACCTTTCAAATCATAGACATCACTTTTAGGATAAAATAGGGACATGTCATCTGTTCCCTTCAAATATCTCAGAATTCTTTTCACTGCTGTTAGATGTGATTCTTTAGGGTTTTAACCTCCATTTGATATAATTTGAAGTTCATAAAAGCAGCAAAAGAAATTAAAATTCTAATAGCCTCTAACCTTGCTACCGGAGCAAATGTCTCGGTGTAATCAATTCCTTCTTGTTGATTATAACCTTTGACCACGAGTCTCGCCTTATTTCTCACAATGATTCCATGTTCATCCAATTTGTTCCTAAAAACCCATTTTAATCCTATTACCTTTTTATGCTTGGGTTTTGGTTCTAAGTGCCATACTTTATTTCTTTCGAATTCATTTAACTCATCTTGCATGGTACAAACCATTCGGAATCTCCTAAGGCTTCTTCGTGATTTTTGGGTTCAAGTGATGATAGGAACGCAAAGTGTGCACAAAAACTTCGCATTTGGGATCTGGTTTGTGTTCCTTTATTCAAATCACTTATAATTGAATCAAGAGGATGATATTTCTGATATTTCCAAGGTTTGGGCACGAATTCTCTTGAGGGAACTGTTGAAGGTTCAGCATTGTTGTCTTGATTGTTGTTCTGTTCAGCTTCTGTTTGATCAATTTGCTCTTGTATGGGAACAGCTGGATTGGGAACAGTCTGCTGGTCCTGGTTCACAGGCTGTTCCTGATCTTGGTCAGAATCTTCTGTTTCTTCATGAATCAGCTGTTCGCCTTCTATTCTTTGATCTTGCTGTTTCGTTGTATCTTCATCATCTTCTAGGTTAGCAAGACCTATTTTAAGGTTATTCAAATCCTGTTCACTTGTTGCAAAGTTAGTTTCATCAAAAATAATATGAACGGATTCTTCAACACACATTGTTCTCTTATTGTAAACTCTGTAAGCTTTACTGTGAGAAGAATAGCCAAGGAACACTGCTTCATCACTCCTTTCATCAAACTTCCCTATGTTTCTTTTTCCATTTACGTGAACAAAGCATTTACATCCAAATACACGAAAATAAGAAATATTAGGTTTGATACCTTTAAGCAATTCATAGGGAGTTTTAGAAGTGATGGGTCTTATCAATACTCTATTCAAAATATAACATGCAGTATTCACGGCCTCAGCCCAAAAGTTTTGAGGGAGACCACTTGCAATCAACATGGTTCTAGCCATTTCTTCTAATGTTCTATTTTTTCTCTCTACCACACCATTTTGTTGTGGGGTTCTTGGTGCGGAGAAGTTGTGGCTAATTCCATTTTCATTGCAATAGTTCATAAAACTTGAATTCTCAAATTCTTTTCCATGGTCTGATCTTATGTGGACTAGTTGATTATTACTAGATTTTTGTATTTTGTTTGCAAAAGAAACAAACTCATTAAAGGCTTCATCCTTAGATACTAAAAATAAAGTCCAAGTGAATCTACTGTAATCATCAACTATAACAAAAACATACCTCTTGCCACTACAGCTTTGTATTCTCATTGGTCCACAAAGATCCATATGAATTAATTCAAGTGGTCTTGATGTGGTCATCATATTCTTAGGTTTAGAGGATGATCGCACTTGTTTTCCTTTGGTACAAGGATCGCATATTTCATCTTTAACAAACTTGATGGATGGCAATCCTCTTACTAGGTCTTTTGTTCTTAACATATTAATCAATGAAAAACTTGCATGACCTAGACGCTTGTGCCAAAGAAGTGGATCTTCCTCTATGACACTAAGACAAGTCAAACTGGATTTGGGAACAGTGTTCAGGTCCACAACATAGGTGTTCCCTTTTCGAACTCCTTCCAGGACTACGTCTCCTGTGTCTTTCCTAGTAATGATACATCTATCAGCAGTAAAGTTAACGGAGTTACCTTTGTCACAAAATTGAGAAACACTCAAAAGATTATATTTTAAATTCTCGACTAAAAATACATTGTCGATGGCATGGGAACTTGACCTTCCTACTCTTCCTTTGGCAATGATTTCACCTTTCATGTTGTCTCCAAAGGTCACTGTTCCTCCATCATAGGCTTCTAGTGAGAGAAATCTTGATTTGTCACCTGTCATATGTTTGAAACACCCACTGTCGAGATACCATGAGTTGTTCCCCCTCACTAGAACCTGCAAAGCAAATCAATTGTTAGGAACAGGAACCCAGTATTCCTTGGGTTCCCCGTCAATTACACATGAATCATTTTTCTTAATCCACATGTTTTCGACATAGATTTTATTTGCTTTGTTATGTTGTTTCCTTTTTATGCATTGATCTTTTAGGTGTCCAGTTTTACCACAAAAGGAACAGACTTTGTTACTAGGGAGATCAACATAGAAATTTTTCTTTTTATTATTTTTAACGTATCCTAGGCCTTCTTTACCTTTTGTTTTAGCATTTAGAATCCATTTGGGAATTTCATTGATTTTCCCTTTTTCTCTAGAATTTAGTTCGTATTTCAATTTTTCAATTTCTGACCTACTTGATTCTAATTCTGATTTCATTTTCAGAAATTCAGTGCTAATTAGTGGGAACAGCAAACTGATCCCATATTGAGCCTACTGATTTGTATTGATTTATTTCTACATTAAGAATAATGTATTCCTGTTTTATCTTTTCCATTGTTTCTTTTAACATGATGTTTTGATCTAATAAAACAAAGAATCTATTTTGTACATCATACCTAAAGGAATTTAGGTAAGAAACATGGTCTTTGCATGAATTAAGGTCCTTTTCAATTTGGAGACACTCGATATTCCTTTTCTCCAATTTATCTTGTGTCTCCAATAGCAACTCTATTAATTTATACTTATTGAACTTAAAAAAATTTTTAGGAGATGAGTTAGAAGATATTACCTCTTTTTCTTTAGACTTTTCGACGGTGCTTTGATGAGAGGCCATAAGACATAGATTTGCAGTTTCTTCCTCCATAGGGACTTCTGTCTCTGCTTCACTCTCGGTGTCACCCCATGCAGCAATCATGGCTTTGCGAAAGTCTGTTTTGAAGTTTCCTTTCATAGGTTGTCTTCCTGCTTCCCTTGCCTTTCCCTTGCCCTTCTCATTTTTCCATTGAGGGCAATCTTTGATGAAGTGATCGACACTTCCACATTTGTGGCACTCGTACTTTGTCTTCATATTAGCTGTTCCCTTTTCTTTATTGTTTCTTTGATTTGCATACCTGCTGTTCCTGAAGAACTTTCTGAATTTTCGTACCAGCATCGCAGCTTCTTCCTCATCAGTTTCTGATCCATCACTTTCATTAGCTGCTAGAGCCAGGCCTTTGTTTCTGGAACTGTCAGCTGTTCCCAAATGCAGTTCGTGGGTCATTAGGGAACCAGCCAACTCTTCCAGATTAA
The DNA here is from genome assembly GCF_026212465.1 of Amaranthus tricolor. Classification (NCBI taxonomy): domain Eukaryota; kingdom Viridiplantae; phylum Streptophyta; class Magnoliopsida; order Caryophyllales; family Amaranthaceae; genus Amaranthus; species Amaranthus tricolor. The sequence continues at coordinate 25,679,176 of NC_080056.1, read as the reverse complement.
ATTTAGTGAAGTCCTTGGACTCTTGTATGGCAGTGACCTTGGCTCTCCACCTTTCATCTAGTGTTGATATCCTTAGGGAGCACATACTTCGACGTGGGTTTAGGCCTCAGTATCATGTTTGGGTTTGGCATGGTGAGGAGGGAGTTTACAAAGAGAAAAGTGTTGTTAAGGACGTCAATAATGTGGATGATGTCAATGAGGATGCAGTAGATCATGTTGATGGGTATGAGACCGATGAAGAGAATGTCGATGAGGATGTGGATCGTGTTGATGAGATGATGGAGGGAGTCGAGGATGAGTTAGGAAAACGGCCTCGTGTTTTTGACTTGTTGACAGAGGCTTCTCAAAAGCCTTTGTACCCTGGTTGTACAAAGTTCACCAAACTAACAGCAGTGTTGACAATTTTCAACATTAAGTCAAAGTTCAATTGGAGTGACGCTAGTTTCACAATTTTATTAGAAGCGTTAGGTGAGATTCTTCCTGAGGGAAATGAACTTCCAAAGTCGACATATTATGCGAAAAAGCTCATGTGTCCTTTCGGCTTAGAGTACTAGAAGATTCATGCGTGTCCGAATGATTGTGTATTGTATCGGAATGAAAATGAGAAGTTAGAAGAGTGTCCTAGGTGTGGCTTATCGCGCTACAAGCATAAAGGTGCTCGGGATGCTAAAGGGCCCCCGGCTAAGGTATTGTGGTATCTTCCAATTATACCTAGATTCAAGCGCTTGTTTTCTATAAAGAAAGATGCGTTAAATTTGAGGTGGCATGCAGATAGGGTGAAGAAAGGTCACTTGCTCACACATCCATCTGATTCTCCGGAGTGGAAGAGTATTGATAGGTTGCAAAAGACTTTTGGGGATGAGGTTCGTAATTTAAGGCTCGGACTGTGTACGGATGGAATGAACCCATTCGGTAATCTTAGTTCTCAACATAGTACTTGGCCGGTACTGTTAGTGATCTATAATTTGCCACCTTGGTTGTGTATGAAGCGTAAGTACATTATGCTTTCGCTTCTCATCTCGGGTCCTAAACAACCTGGCAATGACATAGATGTATATCTTGCGCCTCTCGTTGAGGATTTGAGAAAGATGTGGGATGAAGGCGTTTCAGTGTTTAATGCATATGCTAATGAGGAGTTCACCTTGCGTGCAATGCTTTTATGCACCGTTAATGATTTTCCGGCATATGGCAACTTATCGGGGTATAAGAACAAAGGGAAGAAAGCATGCCCAATATGTATCGATGACATGGAATCCACGTGGATTCCTAAGTGCAAACACGTATTCATGCACCATCGAAAGTTCCTCCCACGAGATCACCAATATCGTAAGAAGAAGAAGATGTTCAACGACGAGGTTGAGGACCGTGTAGCTCGTCGACCATTGACCGGTTATGAGGTTTATGAACAGGTTAAGGGAGTTGAGACTGTATTTGGTAAATCAGGGCAAGTACAAGGGGGTGAAGACCGATTATGGAAAAAAGAATCAATCTTTTGGAAGCTTCCATATTGGAGAGATTTACAGGTTAGGCATTGTCTTGACGTTATGCATATAGAGAAGAATGTATGCGATGCCATACTCGGGACTCTCATGAACATTCCGGGTAAGACAAAGGATGTTAAGGCCGTACGAGATTGGTTTGAATGTAAGGGTCTTCGTCCGGAGTTGTGGGCACATGTTAAGGTGAGTAAGAAAAGAAATAGAGCTGATGAAGTTGGTGGCAGTAACAAGGGAAAGGGCAATAAGAAGAAGATGAGTAATGACAAAGTTTATCTGCCTCCAGCTTGCTACACATTGTCCAAAGCAGAGAAGCGGGCATTTTGTGAGTCTTTGTATGGCATTAAGGTTCCGTCTGGGTACTCATCCAACATGAAGAGATTTGTGGCCTTAAATGGTGAGTTGAAGTTGGGAAGCATGAAATCTCACGATTGCCATGTAATGATGCAAGTGTTCTTACCAATCGCAATCCGTGGAATACTGCCAAAACATGTGAGATATGCTATAACCGAGCTATGTTCGTTCTTCAACACAATTTGTAGTAAAGTTCTTGATCCCTTTACACTTGATGCTCTTCAAGTTGACGTGATTGTAACTTTATGCAAGTTTGAGATGTATTTTCCACCTTCTTTCTTTGACATAATGGTACATCTTATTGTCCATCTCGTTCGTGAGATCAAGCTTTTGGGTCCAGTTTTTTTAAGGTGGTGTTATCCTTTTGAAAGACACATGGGTGTTTTACAAAACAAGGTGAGGAATTCGGCACAACCCGAGGGGAGTATGATTCAAGGCACTGTGAGCGATGAGATTAGTAACTTTATAGCCGAGTATTTGGCCATGGTAAAGCCTATTGGACTTCCCACCTCTCGACATGAAGGAAGGCTTGAGGGAAAAGGAACAATTGGCTCCAAATCGATCACACCTCCTCGAGATAGTCTTCTACAAGCGCACTTGTATGTGTTGCATCATATTCCTGAGGTCCATCCTTTTTTGAGTGAGCATTTTGATATATTGCGCGCAAAATATCCTTCTAAAGGGGATAGGGGATTAATGCAGTTGCATAAGAAGACGTTTATTGATTGGTTTCATAATCGAGTAATAAGTGAAGAACTCAAGGGTGTATCTGAACATGTTAAGTGGTTAGCTTTTGGTCCTCGTGATGATGTCAACAAATATGAGGGTTACGATGTCAATGGCTTCACATTTTGGACTGAGGGTCAAGATAAGAAGTCCTCTTATCTACAGAATAGTGGGGTTTCTATTTTGGCGTCATCTACATTTTACGCGAGTGCCAAGGATCAAGCGCCGGTTGATGCTAAATTGGTATACTACGGGCGGGTACATGAAATATGGGAGCTTGACTACTCTACTTTCAGTGTTGGTCTTTTCAAATGTAAGTGGGTTGATAATAATCGACGATGCATAATAAATGACGACCCTTGTGGATTCACTCTTGTAGACTTAGCTCGTTTGCGCGATAGTGAAGAGCCATTCATACTAGCCACACAAGCCAAGCAAGTATTCTACATTGTAGACCCGTCTGATAAAAAATGGTCTATTGTTATACCGGGAAAAAGAAGTATTCTTGGTATAGGTGATGTTGAGGATGAGGAAGAATATGAAGCTTTTGAAGACTCCCCGCCCTTTATCAATCCAAAATCAGTGGATCAAGATGATGTAGATGTTGGTTATATGCGTGCAGATCACACAGAAGGAATACATTTGAATTAAATGATTCACAAGGTATGAATTTTAAGGTTTTTTAAGCTTTTTCGTCACTTTCGCGCATTAAGTAGCTCAAACTTGGTTTGTTTTGCATGAAACTTTGCACACAACACTATTTGGTATATATTATATTATAAGCTTTTTTGGCATATTCATAATCATATTCTTATGTTCTAATATATTTCTATTCATACACTTTCAGGTACTGATTTACAATGCATCTTTTCAGAGACGAAATTGTCCCCGAGATTGAGACCTTTGATAATGAGCAACATAGTCATGACTCTGAAGAGGACCAAATTGTGATATACGAGCGTATGGCTGAAGACGCTCCACCGCTTCACAACGATTATGACACTGAAGACGCCCCACCAATGGATGCTCCCACTAATAGTAAGAAAAGAAAAGGGCGAGGTCCTACGAAAAACCTCAAGGTCAAAGAACCTATGCATTTGGAATACAATGCATTGGGTCAACCCTCTGGAAAATGGCGTAGGCAATATGGAAAACAAGTGGGCCTATGTATCCGCAAGATTTCCATTTTGTACGCATGGAACGAGGTTCCAGAGGGTTTGAAGAACTCTCTATGGAATGATACTGTGGTAAGTAACTTTACTATTTTTATTCATTTAGTTTCATTATAAAAATAATTTAATTGACACTACTAAATATAATTTTTTTTTGTAGAATCTTTTTCACATCGAGAGCGATGAGGAGAAGAAGAAGGTGTTTCTTTCAGCTGTTGCTGAAAGATTCAGAGACTTCAAATCCAAGCTAGTAACTGGCTGGATTACGAAGAAGCGTGCCCGTACGACCAAAAAGGTCAAAACGGGAAACGAAGGTGGAGAGCACGCACCTTCGAAGATGCCCTACGAAATATGGGCTCACATATCAAAGAAGGAATGGGAGGCTTTTGTTGCCAAAAGAACAACTCCCATTGAAGTTGTAAGTATTATATTCTATATTATATTATAGCTTTTGATTTGAATTTATTTCTTTTGATTCAACCATTAAACTAATATATGACATTCGATTTCCATTGATTAATTAGGAAAAGCGTGGTAAAGCTTCTGAATCAGCAAGCAAAAGGAAGTTTTACCATCGCTTGGGCCCAAAAACGTACGATGAGGTACGAAAAGAGTGGGTGGATGCGGGTTTATACCCCAATCAAAGTCCAGCCACGCCCTCATCTACGACTACCTCCGCATCCGTGAATACTCCTGCTGGAGATCGGGTGCGGGATTGGTATTGCGGGCTTCATTCCCGAGAAGCAAGTGGTAAATTTACAATCACTGATCCGGGAACGAAGAAGGTTGCTGATGCCGTGGTGAGTTTTGAAATTATTAAGTATATTCTTGATTAGTTTTGTATTGTTTGGCTTTGATTTACTTATACTAATTGTTATATATGTCACTTTTTATTTGAACAGATGGGCTGGAAGGAAAAAGAAGCTACGGGGGAGTTCACCCCAAGAGGCAATGTTGACGCATTGCATATGGTCTTAGGGAGAGACCATAGAGGGCGGGTAGTTGGAAAAGGAGGAGTCTGCGTGGGGTTAAAGAAGGCATTTGGCAAAGAGTGTGTTGCTACTCAATCCCAAACGATGCCACCTGATGAAGTAGCAACCCTCTGAGCAGAAATTACGAAGGACGTTCTCGCCAAGCTGGCACTCGTGCTGCAGAAGATGGGAGCACCCACTGTTGACTTGGCAAACCTGATTGTCGAGGACCAGCAAAGTCAACATGGGGATCCTAACGCTTCGGTCGAGCCAACACCCGAGCCCTTTACCCCCGTAGCACCCCAGCCCATTGCTACTCCTGAAGGGCAAAACCCCACACCGGAGACCATGGACTCCGTTGCTCAAAATCCGGAGCCAACTCCGGAGCCAGTGGTACAGGTACATAGTTTTTAAATATATAAGCACTTATTAATTTAAATTGCAACGCGTTTTAATATTTTATTATGATGCTTATTATACTAAACGACACAATGGTCAGGAGGCGACTCCTTGTTCTCTTTTGCTGCCTCAGTTAGGTGTTGCTAGTGATGGCGACTTAACTGAGGTTGCATATGGTGTGGCACAGCCAACTAAAGAGGGCCAAACAATGCATTCGTTGCCAGTTACAAGTGGCAACATCAGTGTGGCCGTGGAAACTATTCTAAAGGGGTTTGAAGATTTCTCAGTCCCGGTGCCAATGCAAGAATGGAGCATTGAGAAACTATCAGACGCCCTAGGTAGTTTCATCACATGGCCCTATGCTTGGGTCCGATTCACTAACATGGTAATAATCATTTGTACCTTATTTAGTTTTATTTTTAAAATTTCTTGCTTACACTAATTTAATTGTATGAATTGAAATAGCAAAAGAGTCCAAAGGGATCTAGGAGAGAGATCGGTTCCTCATCGAAGGTGTCGATTGGGTCAAAGTCGACGGCAATCACTCCTATTTTGACAGATGCGGAGCTAAAAGATCTCTCTCAAGATTGCAAATGGCTGCACACTTGTGCATCTCGCATAAGTGAGGAGGACCCAATCGTACTAACCCTGCAGAAGGAACAGTTCTGCTTTGTAAATAGCCCATTTGTAATTATTGGTCCTAGTGACATTGGGCAATTTTTGAGAGGAGAGATGTTTAACGTAGCTCTTATCCACGTATACATGAGGTGATGTTCATTATCTTACAATTTAGGCATTGTTGTTTTTTAATTGTTTTAATAACCGAATTACAAACAAAATTTTCTTATTCGTGAGTGTAGTGCGGCTTACGAGGAGCTAAATTCTAGCGAACCTCCAATAAAAATTGGATGATTTTTTCCTGAGTCAATTTCGGGTACTAAAAGTGTAAATGATCCAGATGACGTCAAAGCATACGTTGAGACTGCTTTGACTAATTCCATTGCATCTAAACACGCTTTCATTTTGGTTCCATATGTGGAAGAGTAAGTTTTATTTGCGTTTGTAGTTTGCATAATCTATAATTTGTTGATTTTAAGTTCACATAATCTCTAATTTCTTGATTTTAAATTTGCGTTTGTAGTTTGCATTGGATACTTTTGGTCATTTGTCCTTTAACGAACACTGTGCACGTCTTCGACTCATTACAAAAACCTCAAAGCCTGCCTCGCAACACAAAATTCAAAGCGTTGTTGAATGCGTATGTAATTTTAATTATTTTACCAATTTGAATTAATTAAGTGTTATATATATATATATATATATATATATATATATATATATATATATATATATATATATATATATATATATATATATATATATATATATATATATATATATATATATATATATATATATATATATATATATATATATATATATATATATATATTAAATAGTATTACATTTGCCATGCATTTCAGCGCAATGAAGAAAGTGCGTGCAGAAATGGGATCTATATCCAGAGCCACATTTCCGAAATGGACAGCAATAAAGGTACACAATGCAACACTAATCGATTTTATGGATTTTTAAGCTTTTTTTGGACTTTTGCGCATAAACTAGCTCAAAACTTGGATTATTTGCGCGCAACTTGGCACACAACACTATTTGGTATATATTATTGTGTTGAAGTGGTTAGAATTGAAAATCATATTCATATGCTAGAAATTACGTGTTAAGTTGCGATTTTTAGGGTTTTTAAGAGTTTTTGGCACTTTCGCGCGTAAGGTAACTTAAACTTGGTTTGTTTTGCACGAAACTTGGCACACAACACTATTTGGTATATATTATTGTGTTGAAGTGGTTAGAATTGAAAATCAAAGTCATATGCTAGAAATTACGTGTTAAGTTGCGATTTTAAGGGTTTTTAAGAGTTTTTGGCACTTTCGCGCGTAAGGTAACTTAAACTTGGTTTGTTTTGCACGAAACTTGGCACACAACACTTGCACCGATATTGGGTGTTTCACACTCCAATTTTTCTTCTACACAACATCACGTGCTAAACAATGTGCCTCTTTAAAACAGAAATATAAAACAAACAGAACACTAGCTGTGCACTGATCAGCACTGATCAGTGACTGGGCCACCTTGCGCTCGTATCCTAGTGAGCTGTGTGCACCAGAATCATGGTTCTTGGGCCTTGATGGCTTGGTCCATGTATGGAGATAACGTTCCCATGGTTTTTTTGGCTCCAGGTCTCCTTGGTTACGGCTCAAACCACACTGCAAGGTAGGCTGGTCAGTGGGTAGCTTAGGCTGTTGTTCTGATTTTGCGTGCTTGCTGTCTTCTGTTCTGCCCTATTGGCTGTTTCTTGGCTTGTTGTTGCACGAAACTTGGCACACAACATTATTTGGTATATATTATTGTATTGAAGTGGTTAGAATTGAAAATCGTAGTCAAATCCTAGAAATTACGTGTTAAGTTGCGATTTTAAGGGTTTTTAAGCGTTTTTGGCACTTTCGCGTGTAAGATAGCTCAAACTTGGTTTGTTTTGCACGAAACTTGGCACACAACACTATTTGGTATATATTATTGTGTTGAAGTGGTTAGAATTTAAAATCATAGTCATATGCTAGAAATTACGTGTTAAGTTGAGAGTTTAAGGGTTTTTAAGCGTTTTTGGCACTTTCGCGCGTAAGGTAGCTCAAACTAGGTTTGATTTGCACGAAACTTGGCACACAACACTATTTGGTATATATTATTGTGTTGAATTGGTTATAATTGAAAATCATAGTCATATGCTAGAAATTACGTGTTAAGTTGCGATTTTAAGGGTTTTTAAGCGTTTTTGGCACTTTCGCGCGTAAGGTAGCTCAAACTTGGTTTGATTTGCACGAAACTTGGCACACAACACTATTTGGTATATATTATTGTGTTGAATTGGTTAGAATTGAAAATCATAGTCATATGCTATAAATTACGTGTCAAGTTGCGATTTTAAGGGTTTTAAAGCGTTTTTGGCACTTTCGCGCGTAAGGTAGCTCAAACTTGGTTTGATTTGCACGCAACTTGGCACACAACACTATTTGGTATATATTATTGTGTTGAAGTGGTTAGAATTGAAAATCGTAGTCATATCCTAGAAATTACGTGTTAGGTTGCGATTTTAAAGGTTTTTAAGCGTTTTTGGCACTAACATCTATGTTCTTTTAGTGCTTTCGACAACCTTCGAATTCCGTTGATTGCAGCTACTACACTCTCAAGTACATGGACGACATCTTAAAATCCGTGAAGGAGGTTGGAGTCGAAAACATAGATGCCGTAAGTATTATTTGTTACGTTCTTAAAGTATAATATTATACATATATTTACAATTATTGGTAAAATCTAATGTTTATGTATGTTTTAATTTTATATTGTATTATAGGTTATACATGACATTCCAAGGGAAACACGCCCTTTGAGAGATGGAGAAATGTGCGAATTGAAACACAAGATTGCCGTGTATCTTGCTAATTTTTGTTCTTGGTAATAAATTGTATTTAGTTTAGATTTTTAGGACTTTAATATATATATATATATATATATATATATATATATATATATATATATATATATATATATATACATATATATATATATATATATATATATATATATATATATATATATATATGTACGTACATATTATTATAATATATATACGACTGAGAGTTTATTATTACAAAGAGATTACTGGTGATTATCATTGGATTATTATTGGATTAATGATTGTTTATTACATTGTACATTAATATTGGATTATTTATTAGTAATAAATGAAAAAGGAAAAAAAAAATTATACATATGCTGCGGGCTCCCTTAAAACCGCAGCATATAGTGTACAATATATGCTGCGGGCTCCCTTAAAATCGCAGCATATAGTGTACAATATAATGCTTGGGCCAAAACCGCAGCATATTATGGATTTAAAACCGCAGCAAAAGACGTTTTTTCCACTAGTGATATGCTATAAATTACGTGTTTAGTTGCAATTTTAAGGGTTTTGAGCATTTTTGGCGTTTTGCGCACAAACTAGCTCAAACTTGGTTTGTTTTGCACGGAACTTGGCACACAAAACTATTTGGTATATATTATTGTGTTTAAGTGGTTAGAATTAAAAATCATAGTCAAATGCTAGAAATTACGTGTTAAGTTGCGATTTTAAGGGTTTTTTAGCATTTTCGGCACTTTTGCGCATAAAGTAGCCAAAACTTGGTTTGTTTTGCACGAAACTTGGCACACAACACTATTTGGTATATATTATTGTGTTGAAGTGGTTAGAATTTAAAATCATACTCATATGCTAGAAATTACTTATTAAGTTGCGATTTTATAGGTTTTTAAGCGTTTTTGGATCTTTTGTGCATAAAGTAGCTCAAACATGGTTTGTTTTGCACGAAACTTGGCACACAACATTATTTGGTATGTATTATTGTGTTGAAGTGGTTAGAATTGCAAATCATACTCATATGCTAGAAATTACGTGTTAAATTGCGATTTTAAGGGTTTTTAAGCGTTTTTGGCGTTTTTCGCATAAAGTAGCAAACTTGGTTTGTTTTGCACGGAACTTGGCACACAAAACTATTTCGTATATTTTATTGTGTTTAAGTGGTTAGAATTGAAAATCATAGTCAAATGCTAGAAATTACGTGTTAAGTTGTGATTTTAAGGGTTTTAAAGCATTTTTAGCACTTTTGCGCATAAAGTAGCTCAAACTTGGTTTGTTTTGCACGAAACTTGGCATGCAACACTATTTGGTATATATTATTTTGGTGAAGTGGTTAGAATTGAAGATCATACTCATATGCTAGAAATTACGTGTTAAGTTGGGATTTTATGGGTTTTTAAGTGTTTTTGGCGTTTTTGCGCAAAAAGTAGCCCAAACTTGGTTTTTTTTGTACGAAACATGGGACACAACACTATTTGGTATATATTATTGTGTTTAAGTGGTTAGAATAGAAAATCATACTCATATACTAGAAATTACGTGTTAAATTGCGATTTTAAGGGTTTTTAAGCGTTTTTTGCGTTTTGCGCATAAATTAGCAAACTTGGTTTGTTATGCACAGAACTTGGCACACAAAACTATTTGGTATATATTATTGTGTTTAAGTGGTTAGAATTGAAAATCATAGTCAAATGCTAGAAATTACGTCATAAGTTGCGATTTTAAGGGTTTTTAATCATTTTTAGCACTTTTGCGCATAAAGTAGCTCAAACTTGGTTTGTTTTGCACGAAACTTGGCACACAACTCTATTTAATATATATTATTGTGTGGAAGTGGTTAGAATAGAAAATCATACTCATATGCTAGAAATTACGTGTTAAGTTGCGATTTTATGGGTTTTTAAGTGTTTTTGGCGTTTTGCGCATAAAGTAGCAAACTTGGTTTGTTTTGCACGGAACTTGGCATACAAAACTATTTGGTATATATTATTGTGTTTAAGTGGTTAGAATTGAAAATCATAGTCAAATGCTAGAAATTACGTCTTAAGTTGCGATTTTAAGGGTTTTTAAGCATTTTTAGCACTTTTGCGCATAAAGTAGCTCAAACTTGGTTTGTTTTGCACGAAACTTGGCACGCAACACTATTCTGTATATATTATTGTGTTGAAGTGGTTAGAATTGAAAATCATAGTCAAATGCTAGAAATTACGTCATAAGTTGCGATTTTAAGGGTTTTTTTAGCATTTTCGGCACTTTTGCGCATAAAGTAGCCAAAACTTGGTTTGTTTTGCACGAAACATGGCACACAACACTATTTGGTATATATTATTGTGTTGAAGTGGTTAGAATTTAAAATCATACTCATATGCTAGAAATTACTTATTAAGTTGCGATTTTATAGGTTTTTAAGCGTTTTTGGATCTTTTGTGCATAAAGTAGCTCAAACATGGTTTGTTTTGCACGAAACTTGGCACACAACATTATTTGGTATGTATTATTGTGTTGAAGTGGTTAGAATTGCAAATCATACTCATATGCTAGAAATTACGTGTTAAGTTGGGATTTTATGGGTTTTTAAGTGTTTTTGGCGTTTTTGCGCAAAAAGTAGCCCAAACTTGGTTTTTTTTGTACGAAACATGGGACACAACACTATTTGGTATATATTATTGTGTTGAAGTGGTTAGAATAGAAAATCATACTCATATGCTAGAAATTACGTGTTAAATTGCGATTTTAAGGGTTTTTTAGCATTTTCGACACTTTTGCGCATAAAGTAGCCAAAACTTGGTTTCTTTTGCACGAAACTTGGCACACAACACTATTTGGTATATATTATTGTGTTGAAGTGGTTAGAATTTAATTTCATACTCATATGCTAGAAATTACTTATTTAGTTGCGATTTTATAGGTTTTTAAGCGTTTTTGGATCTTTTGTGCATAAAGTAGCTCAAACATGGTTTGTTTTGCACGATACTTGGCACACAACATTATTTGGTATGTATTATTGTGTTAAAGTGGTTAGAATTGCAAATCATACTCATATGCTAGAAATTACGTGTTAAATTGCGATTTTAAGGGTTTTTAAGCGTTTTTAGCGTTTTTCGCATAAAGTAGCAAACTTGGTTTGTTCTGCACGGAACTTGGCACACAAAACTATTTGAAATATATTATTTTGTTTAAGTGGTTAGAATTGAAAATCATAGTCAAATGCTAGAAATTACGTGTTAAGTTGCGATTTTAAGGGTTTTAAAGTATTTTAAGCACTTTTGCGCATAAAGTAGCTCAAACTTGGTTTGTTTTGCACGAAAGTTGGCACACAACACTTTTCTGTATATATTATTGTGTTGAAGTGGTTAGAATTGAAAATCATACTCATATGCTAGAAATTACGTGTTAAGTTGCGATTTTATGGGTTTTTAAGTGTTTTTGGCATTTTTGCGCATAAAATAGCTGAAACTTGGTTTGTTTTGCACGAAACTAGACACACAACTCTATATAATATATATTATTGTGTTGAAGTGGTTAGAATTGAAAATCATAGTCATATGCTAGAAATTACGTCTTAAGTTGCGATTTTAAGGGTTTTTAAGCATTTTTAGCACTTTTGCGCATAAAGTAGCTCAAACTTGGTTTGTTTTGCACGAAACTTGGCACGCAACACTATTCTGTATATATTATTGTGTTGAAGTGGTTAGAATTAAAAATCATACTCATATGCTAGAAATTACGTGTTAAGTTGCGATTTTAAGGGTTTTTTAGCATTTTCGGCACTTTTGCGCATAAAGTAGCCAAAACTTGGTTTGTTTTGCACGAAACATGGTACACAACACTATTTGGTATATATTATTGTGTTGAAGTGGTTAGAATTTAAAATCATACTCATATGCTAGAAATTACTTATTAAGTTGCGATTTTATAGGTTTTTAAGCGTTTTTGGATCTTTTGTGCATAAAGTAGCTCAAACATGGTTTGTTTTGCACGAAACTTGGCACACAACATTATTTGGTATGTATTATTGTGTTGAAGTGGTTAGAATTGCAAATCATACTCATATGCTAGAAATTACTTATTAAGTTGCGATTTTATAGGTTTTTAAGCGTTTTTGGATCTTTTGTGCATAAAGTAGCTCAAACATGGTTTGTTTTGCACGAAACTTGGCACACAACATAATTTGGTATGTATTATTGTGTTGAAGTGGTTAGAATTGCAAATCATACTCATATGCTAGAAATTACGTGTTAAATTGCGATTTTAAGGGTTTTTAAGCGTTTTTGGCGTTTTTCGCATAAAGTAGCAAACTTGGTTTGTTCTGCACGGAACTTGGCACACAAAACTATTTGGTATATATTATTGTGTTTAAGTGGTTAGAATTTAAAATCATAGTCAAATGCTAGAAATTACGTGTTAAGTTGCGATTTTAAGGGTTTTAAAACATTTTAAGCACTTTTGCGCATAAAGTAGCTCAAACTTGGTTTGTTTTGCACGAAACTTGGCACGCAACACTTTTCTGTATATATTATTGTGTTGAAGTGGTTAGAATTGAAAATCATACTCATATGCTAGAAATTACGTGTTAAGTTGCGATTTTATGGGTTTTTAAGTGTTTTTGGCATTTTTGCGCATAAAGTAGCTGAAACTTGGTTTGTTTTGCACGAAACTAGACACACAACTCTATATAATATATATTATTGTGTTGAAGTGGTTAGAATTGAAAATCATAGTCATATGCTAGAAATTACGTGTTAAGTTGCGATTTTAAGGGTTTTAAAGCATTTTTAGTACTTTTGCGCATAAAGTAGCTCAAACTTGGTTTGTTTTGCACGAAACTTGGCATGCAACACTATTTGGTATATATTATTTTGTTGAAGTGGTTAGAATTGAAAATCATACTCATATGCTAGAAATTACGTGTTAAGTTGGGATTTTATGGGTTTTTAAGTGTTTTTAGCGTTTTGGCGCAAAAAGTAGCCCAAACTTGGTTTTTTTTTTACGAAACATGGGACACAACACTATTTGGTATATATTATTGTGTTGAAGTGGTTAGAATAGAAAATCATACTCATATGCTAGAAATTACGTGTTAAATTGCGATTTTAAGGGTTTTTAAGCGTTTTTTGCGTTTTGCGCATAAATTAGCAAACTTGGTTTGTTTTGCACAGAACTTGGCACACAAAACTATTTGGTATATATTATTGTGTTTAAGTGGTTAGAATTGAAAATCATAGTCAAATGCTAGAAATTACGTCGTAAGTTGCGATTTTAAGGGTTTTTAATCATTTTTAGCACTTTTGCGCATAAAGTAGCTCAAACTTGGTTTGTTTTGCACGAAACTTGGCACACAACTCTATTTAATATATATTATTGTGTGGAAGTGGTTAGAATCGAAAATCATACTCATATGCTAGAAATTACGTGTTAAGTTGCGATTTTATGGGTTTTTAAGTGTTTTTGGCGTTTTTGCGCATAAAGTAGCTCGAACATGGTTTGTTTTGTACGAAACTTGGGACACAACACTATTTGGTATGTATTATTGTGTTGAAGTGGTTAGATTTTAAAATCATACTCATATGCTAGAAATTACGTGTTAAATTGCGATTTTAAGGGTTTTTAAGCGTTTTTGGCGTTTTGCGCATAAAGTAGAAAACTTGGTTTGTTTTGCACGGAACTTGGCACACAAAACTATTTGGTATATATTATTGTGTTTCAGTGGTTAGAATTGAAAATCATAGTCAAATGCTAGAAATTACGTCTTAAGTTGCGATTTTAAGGGTTTTTAAGCATTTTTAGCACTTTTGCGCATAAAGTAGCCCAAACTTGGTTTGTTTTGCACGAAACTTGGCACGCAACACTATTCTGTATATATTATTGTGTTGAAGTGGTTAGAATTGAAAATCATACTCATATGCTAGAAATTACGTGTTAAGTTGCGATTTTATGGGTTTTTAAGTGTTTTTGGCTTTTTTGCGCATAAAGTAGCTGAAACTTGGTTTGTTTTGCATGAAACTTGGCACACAACTCTATATAATATATATTATTGTGTTGAAGTGGTTAGAATTGAAAATCATAGTCATATGCTAGAAATTACGTGTTAAGTTGCGATTTTAAGGGTTTTTTAGCATTTTCGTCACTTTTGCGCATAAAGTAGCCAAAACTTGGTTTGTTTTGCACGAAACTTTGCACACAACACTATTTGGTATATATTATTGTGTTGAAGTGGTTAGAATTTAAAATCATACTCATATGCTAGAAATTACTTATTAAGTTGCGATTTTATAGGTTTTTAAGCGTTTTTGGATCTTTTGTGCATAAAGTAGCTCAAACATGGTTTGTTTTGCACGAATCTTGGCACACAATATTATTTGGTATGTATTATTGTGTTGAAGTGGTTAGAATTGCAAATCATACTCATATGCTAGAAATTACGCGTTAAATTACGATTTTAAGGGTTTTTAAGCGTTTTTGGCGTTTTTCGCATAAAGTAGCAAACTTGGTTTGTTTTGCACGGAACTTGGCACACAAAACTATTTGGTATATATTATTGTGTTTAAGTGGTTAGAATTGAAAATCATAGTCAAATGCTAGAAATTACGTCTTAAGTTGCGATTTTAAGGGTTTTTAAGCATTTTTAGCACTTTTGCGAATAAAGTAGCTCAAACTTGGTTTGTTTTGCACGAAACTTGGCACGCAACACTATTCTGTATATATTATTGTGTTGAAGTGGTTAGAATTTAAAATCATTCTCATATGCTAGAAATTACGTGTTAAGTTGCGATTTTAAGGGTTTTTTAGCATTTTCGGCACTTTTGCGCATAAAGTAGCCAAAACTTGGTTTGTTTTGCACGAAACTTGGCACACAACACTATTTGGTATATATTATTGTGTTGAAGTGGTTACAATTTAAAATCATACTCATATGCTAGAAATTACTTATTAAGTTGCGATTTTATAGGTTTTTAAGCGTTTTTGGATCTTTTGTGCATAATGTAGCTCAAACATGGTTTGTTTTGCACGAAACTTGGCACACAACATTATTTGGTATGTATTATTGTGTTGAAGTGGTTAGAATTGCAAATCATACTCATATGCTAGAAATTACGTGTTAAATTGCGATTTTAAGGGTTTTTAAGCGTTTTTGGCGTTTTTCGCATAAAGTAGCAAACTTGGTTTGTTTTGCACGGAACTTGGCACACAAAACTATTTGGTATATATTATTGTGTTTAAGTGGTTAGAATTGAAAATCATAGTCAAAGGCTAGAAATTACGTGTTAAGTTGCGATTTTAAGAGTTTTAAAGTATTTTTAGCACTTTTGCGCATAAAGTTAAAGTTGGTTTGTTTTGCACGAAACTTGGCACGCAACACTATTCTGTATATATTATTGTTGAAGACTCAATTCTCTTATATAATGTTAAAAGGGGAATTGAAGACTCAATTCTCTTTAATAATGATAAAATGAATTAAATTTAATGATGATAATTCAAAACACATATTATCTTAAAGTTTAAGTAAATCCAAAATCATATTTGTTATATGTTTGATAAATGTTATATGCATTTAAGTTCTAAAACGCTGAATTATGATTTAAGAGCTTAAGTTGATTTTAAGACTTGAGATAAGTTTCAAAGTCTTGAAGGATTATTATATTCATAACCTGATTAATTTCGTAATAACATTTGAAATATTTTAATAGGTTAAGGTTCCTTAAAATTATATTTGAAATATTTTAATAGGTTAAGGTCCATTGAAATTATTCTTGCTGTTATTCGAAATTAAGGATAAAGGTTTATTACACGTTTCAATAATAAACGTTTGAATATTTAAAATTGTTTTTAAATATTTGATTGATTTAATTTGGTAAATAAATATAATCCAAGTACATGAATTTTACTTATTATCTATGCGGATATATTTGTTGATGAAGTATTCAATATGCTAACAATAGTATTTTCTATTAATATGATTTTATTTGAATTAATACTAAAAATAGAAATGACTATTTACGGCTATCTCAAATATAGAAATTAATTTGAAAAAATTAATTTGGTTTTGATTATTGATGATTTCTGGTTTGTGCTTAAGTGTTCAATATCTTGTTTAAGTACTAACGTGGCAGCTTAGCATTGGATATTAAAGACAAATTACAGCACACAATGACGAAATTATTTTAGCTGTCAGTACACGTCAGTTTGAAGATATAGTTCAAGATCTTGAGACAGGCGCAGATTGACCAAGTCATCAAAAATTAACGGACAAGGAGCCTTCTTGTTTTTACTAAAAGTGTTGAGGCGTAACACTATATATATGAGGCTTCATTCCAGAATTGAGGATATACCTACGCTCCTATTCTTATTCTTTCTCTCTTGACTTAAGCTTTTGAGAAATTTTCTAAGTGTTGTAATCCTTAGTTCATCTAACTCTTACAATTGTAATAGGACTTTAGAGTTTAAAAGAGTTAGATTAAAATCAATACGCCTAATTGAGAATACTTTTTAAAGTGTTCAACTTGTGAATCTCTATTGTGAGATTTGGGATTTTGCTTTTATTAAAGAGACTTGTAATACGGTTCTTCAAGGGGAAGAACGTGGTGAGAGGAGATAGTGAGATCTTCTTGGTTGTATTAAAGTCGGATTAATAAAAGGCGTTTAAATCCTACGGGTTGGAAGAGAACCCATAGGCGGGGAGTAGGTTGTTGAGAACCGAACCTCGTTAACATATCGTGTGTTATACTTTATAGTTTATCTTCCGCACATACGTTATTGTTTACGAATTGCATAAAACTGTTCCAGAAACTAGTTTTGACAGACTCCCTCAAACTCTTGAGAAAACATTCTGACCGAAATTTTTAAAAGCCCATACTCTCTATTCACCCCCCCCCCCCCCTCTAGAGAGTATTCAACCTCCTATTAACTTTCATTTGGTATCAGAGCCTAGTGTCACATAAAAAGAGTAATATCTTGTGATGGATCAAATAGGAGAAGGGTTGTTCGCACAAGGACGTTCGTGTTCAAGACCACCACTGTTTTGCGGTACAAATTTCTCACATTGGAAAACCTTGATGAAAATGTTTGTGATTGATCAAGATATGGAACTTTGGGAGATCATAACTAAAGGACCTAAGGTACCCATGAAAAAGGACGCTCAAGGAAATGATGTACAAAAGTCCGAATCTGAATATTCACAAACAGATTTGGAATGGGTTTCCAAAAACTATAGGGCAATGAATCAATTATGTTGTGCTTTGAATGGTACTGAGTTTAATCGTGTTTCTTCATGTACAAGTGCTAAAGAGATATGGGATAAGCTGGTTGTGACATACGAAGGAACAAGTCAAGTGAAGGAAACAAAGATCAACATCCTTATGCATCAATACGAAATGTTCAAGATGAAAAAGGATGAGAATATAAATGAAATGTTTACACGTTTTACTTTGATTACTAACAGTTTGAATTCTCTTGGTAAAACATTTACTAATGCAGAAAAAGTTCAGAAGATCTTGAGATGTCTTCCAAGATCCAAATGGGGTCCAAAAGTCACCGCCATTGAGGAAGCTCAAGACCTGAGAGTTCTATCCCTTGACGACCTCCTTGGAAAACTCACAACACATGAACTTACCCTACATGATGATGGAGAAAATGATGTAATACCTTCTATGAAAAATCTTGCTTTAAAAGCTAAGAATCATCATGAATCTGCAAGTGATGATGAAGAAAGCGATGATGAAGAAGATCCATTTGCACTGATCACTAAAGGTCTTGAAGGAATTATGAAGATGCGAAAGAAATTTAAGAAATTCAAATCCAGAAATAAAGGTAAGTCTTCTAACTCTAAATCAAATTTTAAGACTAACAAACTTGCTTGTTTTGAGTGTGGATCTACAGAACATCTTGTCAAAGAGTGCCCCAAGAAGAAAAGAGAATCATACAAGAAAAACAAGAAGAAACAAGCGATGGTTGCAACTTGGAGTGATTCTGAAGTATCATCCGAATCTGAAAGTGAAGATGGACAAGCTCATGTATGTCTTATGGCTAATAATGATGAAAATGATGATATAGATCAAAACCATGAAGAGGTACGTGCCTTTCTTAACACTTGCACCAAGGATGAATTAATTACAACACTTCTTAACATGTTTCAAATAGAAAAGATCTTAAAAGATGAGAAAGATACCTTAGAGAATAGGGTACGTCATTATGCTGAAGGTTGTGAACAAATCTTGACTAAAAACGAATCGCAAAGGGTTGAAATAATTAAACTTGAAAAGACTGTCAAAGTCTTGAAACAACAGAACCTCAACCAGACCAAGCAGCTTATTGACCTTAAGAATGAGAACAATGAACTTGAAGCCAGACTCAAAGCTTTGAAGCAAGAGTCTGAGAAAAATCTACAAGCATTAACCAAGCTTAATGAATCCGAATCAAAATTCACAAAAATGCTTACGAGTCAAAAACCATCTAATGATAAACGTGGTATAGGTTATAACAATGTTTCATATAATTATAAGAAAAATACCACATTTGTTAAAAGTGTATACAAATCTAAACGTACACCTACTTGCACCTTTTGTTGCAAAAAGGGACACATTAGAATTGCATGTCCATACAGACGTAAAGACAAGCATATCATTGAAAATTCCTTTCCTTATGAATTACGTGGACAGATAAAACAAATATGGGTTCCTAAAGGAACAAGACCACCTAACATGGTCTATCCTAATTAAGATCCCAAATTTGTCACTTGAATAGTCTAGTTAGGTTGAGAAAGGTTATTTTTTTTGTTTTGTAGGATAAACAGAAATGGATTTTAGATAGTGGATGCTCGAGACATATGAGTGGTAAAAGTTCTTTATTTTCTGAAATAAAAGAAAAATGCAATGACTCGATCACCTTAGGAGATAAAGGTAAATGCAAAATTTTAGGCATTGGTAAAATCGGTAAGAATCCATCTAAAACTATTGACAATGTTTATTTAGTTGAAGGTCTAAAATTTAATTTGCTAAGTGTGTCTCAACTATGTGATAAAGGTAATGAAGTGATATTTGATAAAGAAAAATGTATTGTTAAAAATCCTAATACCGGTGATACTTTCATTACTGCCCTTAGACATGATAATGTTTATGCTTTGCATACTAACGAAATTGCAGCTGAGAATTTTAAGTGTTTGAAAGCTATTACGGATAATCCAAATCTATGGCATAGACGTCTTGGTCATATTAATACTCACACCATGCATGAGTTGGTAAGTAAAGATTTAGTTAAGGGACTTCCAGCTCTTGACTATAAACAAAGTCCTGCTTGTGACGCATGCATTAAAGGTAAACAAGTAAGAAGTTCATTCAAACCGAAGAAAATGGTAAGTACATCTAGACCATGTGAGCTCTTACATATTGATTTATGTGGACCAATGCGTGTGCGGAGCATAAGAGGTAAATCTTACATCTTAGTTACAGTTGATGATTATTCTAGATTTACGTGGGTTGATTTTTTGAAGGATAAAAGTGAAGCCTTGAAACCGTTCTCAAGACGTTGTAAAGAGATGCAGACTCAACTGAACCTTCCAATAGTTTTGATTAGAAGTGACCATGGGAGAGAGTTTGATCAATTAGGCTTTGACTCCTTTTGTGAAAAATATGGAATAACCCATAACTTTTCAGCTCCTAGGACACCCCAACAAAACGGTGTGGTTGAAAGGAAAAATCGAACCTTAGAAGAGATGGCTAGAACGATGCTTATTGAAAATTGATTAGCTAAACACTATTGGGCTGAGGCTGTTAACACAGCTAATTATGTCTTGAATAGATGCCTTATAAGACCCATACTTAAGAAAACCCCTTATGAGTTATTCAAAGGAAGAAAACCGAATATAGCATACCTTAGACCATTTGGTTGTAAATGTTTTATTCATAATAATGGTAAAGATAATCTAGGTAAATTTGATGCTAGAAGTGATGAAGGTATATTCCTTGGATACTCCTTGAACAGTAAAGCTTATAGAGTGCTAAACAAACGTACAAGTATAGTTGAAGAAAGTATACATGTTGTTTTTGATGAATCCGAGAATGGAACATTAAGTGAAGGATTTAAAGAGTTAAACCTTAATAAACACTTTGATGATTTGAGTGATGATGAACTGGATAATAATATTAGTGCTACTAAAAGGAATAACATGCAGGATACCATACAAAGTCTTGATGATGATAAAGGAAAACTGATTGTAAACATTGAAGACTCACAGTCTGATCTTGAGACCCAACCTCAAGAACTTGAAACAGTTCCTGAACATACTGATTTAGATACTCCAATTAAAAATTCCTCGAATGAAGTAAGTATAAATTCTTTGAATGAAAACACACCATCACCATCCATACTACGAAGAAGAATTAGAATGTCATCTCAACATCCTCCAGAAAATATTATAAGTAATCCAAACAAAGGTACGCAAACTCGATCCTCTCTTAAAAATTTATGTGCATTTTCTGCTTTTGTTTCTCTAATAGAACCAAAGGATGTTAAAGAAGCATTAAAAGAACCAGAGTGGATCATTGCTATGCAAAATGAATTGAATGAATTCGAAAGGAACAAAGTTTGGAATCTAGTTGAAAGACCTCTAGATCGTACTATTATTGGAACTAGATGGGTCTTTCGCAATAAACTCAATGAGGATGGAGACATTGTAAGGAATAAAGCAAGATTGGTAGCTCAAGGATATAATCAAGAAGAAGGTATAGATTATGATGAAACTTTTGCACCAGTTGCAAGGTTAGAATCTATCCGTATTATGCTTGCTTTTGCTTCTTATATGAATATTAAACTTTATCAAATGGATGTTAAATGTGCTTTCTTAAATGGATATTTACAAGAGGAAGTGTATGTTAAACAACCTCCAGGTTTTGAAAAATCTGATTCACCTAATCATGTTTTCAAACTAAACAAAGCGCTATATGGCTTGAAACAAGCTCCAAGAGCTTGGTATGACAGATTTAGCTCGCATTTACTTGAAAATGAATTTCAACGAGGAAAAATTGATAAAACACTTTTCATTAAAACGAAAGGAAAAGATATTCTTATTGTTCAAGTATATGTTGATGATATTTTGTTTGGAGCTACTAATGATTCTTTGTGCAAGGAATTTTCTGAGATTATGTGCAAGGAATTTGAAATGAGCATGATGGGAGACTTAACATTCTTTCTTGGACTTCAAATAAAGCAAAAGAAAGATGGCATATTTATTTGTCAAAGTAAATATGTTAGAGATTTGCTAAAGAAGTACAATATGGATCAATGTAGAGAAGCTAATACACCTATGAGTTCAACGCTAAGTCTAGACCAAGATCTTAATGGTAAGAGCGTTGATCAAAAGACTTATAGAGGTATGATTGGTTCTTTATTGTATTTAACTGCTAGTCGTCCTGACATTATGTTTAGTGTCTGCTTATGTGCTCGTTTTCAAGCTAACCCAAAAGAATCTCACTTAACAGCAGTTAAGAGAATCTTTAGATATTTGAATGGGACTAAAGACTTCGGTCTATGGTACCCTAGTTGTGGAAATTTTGGTTTGATTGGTTTTTCAGATGCTGATTATGCTGGATACAAGGTTGATAGAAAAAGTACTTCAGGATCGTGTCAATTCTTAGGAAATTCATTAATTTCATGGTATTCTAAAAAGCAAAATTCAGTTGCTTTATCTACAGCTGAAGCTGAATACATAGCCGCAGGTGCTTGTTGCTCTCAAATTTTATGGATCGCTCAACAACTTCGAGATCTTGGAATTGATCTCAAAGGCATTCCAATAAAATGTGATAATACAAGTGCTATTTGTATTACTAAGAATCCTGTTCAACATTCTCGTACTAAACACATTGAGGTACGTCACCATTTCATTAGGGATCATGCTGAAAAAGGTAACATTTCTTTATCCTTTATACCTACTGAAAATCAGTTAGCGGATATATTTACAAAACCTTTGAGTACTGAACGTTTTGCCTATATACGTATGGAACTTGGCATGCTAAATGATGTTGCATGAATTAAGGGGGAGTAATCACGAAGAATGACGGTATTTTTAATAAATCAGTTAAGTTGTTAAACATAAATTGTTACTTAATACTAAGTATGTGTTAAGGGGGAGCATTACATTATGTTTATGTGTTTGATTGATAATATATGTGTGTTTATGCATGAATTTGAGAATTGAAAATTTAATTTCAATATCTTGAAAATTATTTGTTTTATATTAAAATGGGATTTACGATTAAATACCTTTAATCAATAAAGGATATTTAATTATTTTTTTTAAAAAAAAATAAAAATTGTTTGCCTAAATTTTATTTTAAAAGTCCATGCATTAAAATATTGTTCATGAATTTGGTTCAATTGCATTCACACTAACCGGTCAATTACAAATCTTTTGCATTCCTCTTGAATTGTCAAATCAATTCAATGCTAGTATACATGCATTGTACTAATTCCCTTTAATAGAAAGAGAAGTGCATTTCTGTTTCCCTCACATCAACTTCTTCTGATTTTCTTATCAAAACCGTCATCTTCATTCATCCTCTTCAAAGCTTTCAAAAGATTGTTTTCATGGCACCCAAAAGAAAGTCTATTTCTAAGTTGGAGAAAGGAGAATCATCTACGCCTATAACAGAACCTATTTCACCTTCTGTTCCCTCTCCAGTAAATTTTTCAAATGTTTCTAAAGATTGGTTTGAGAACTATACAGCATACGGAAGATGGATAGATATCTTTAAAAATCGTTCACTATCATATGTTGATGTTCTTAATTACAACTTCTTTTTATTTGAAGACCTTGAGATTATTTCTTCTTTTATTCAATCAACTCCAGGTTTGTTTCTTAATCCAGGTTTTATCTCTTACCCTACATTGGTTAGAATCTTCTATTCCAATTTATCTTTCATAATAGAAAATGGAAATCAGATTTTAAGAAGTTTTATGAAAGGAAAAGAAATTAAGATTTCTAAAACCCTAATCAATGACCTGCTGAAATTTTCACATGCTGATGATGATAAAACTCCACATATTTTGGCATTGCAAAATGCTAAAGATCTTTTTCTTCTAGAATCATATTCAAATTCCTCCTCTGTCAAACAATTAACTCACAATGCCTTGAATCTTAGTGGAAAACTGTTGCATTATGTTTTGGTCAGAACCGTTTTCTCTAGGAACTCATCTTGTGAACTAGTAACCGATGCTCATTTAATTTTGATGTGGAAAATTGCCTCCATGAAAAATGTTGATTTTGCTGCAATAATTTTCTCTACAATGAGGTTTTGTGTCTCACATAACCGAAATTGTGTACTGCCCTATGCTAATCTACTGACATTAATCTTTGATCACTTTGGTTTACTCTCTGATATGGAGGAAGTAGATCATTCTGGTCCTATGTCATTGTCTAAAGATAGTCTTCCTGCTCTTGGTATCTTCAAAGTAAATGGCAAATATGATCTGTTTTCAAATTTGTCCTGTGATGAAAAAGATAATTTAAGAAAGATACATGGTAAACGGCTTTCTAGACTTGAACCTCATTTAAAAGAACACACTACCATTTCTTATTTACAATCTCTTGAAGTAGAGGTAGGTGAAGTTAAAACTTCCTTACTGGATTTGCATGATAAAGTGTCTGTGTTAACATATATGTTAGACACATTCATGAAAGAAATGAAAGGAATGGTTGTAGAAGATGTGGTTGTGGAGGAGACTGTTCAGGAAGGGACTGCTGAACCACAAGAGTTTGAGAAGCCAGAAGAAAAGCATAAAGAGGCAGAGCAAGAGAAAGAGGCAGAGCCAGAGAAAGGGACGGAGCAAGAAGCGGTAAAGGCTGAAAAAGAGGTAGAGGCTGAGAAGATGCCTGAAAAGGAAAAAGAGAAGGAAGAAGAAGAGATTGTCATGGTAACTCCACTTCAGACCATATCACCAACTGTTACAGATACTATCTCATCTGGCAGAACTTCCAAGAGAAGGAAAACCAGATCTAGAAAGTAATCTTTGATGGTTGTTGTTTAATGAACTATTTTATTTTGTTATGGCTAAACAATTTCAACATTTCGGCAAACAAATATTTTGGTTAACTTTTCACAATCCCAACATTTTACTCCTTGTTTACTTTTTGATGAAAGTCAAAAAGGGGGAGATTTATTTTATTTGTGCTGATTACATGTTCATATCATTTGTGCTGATTACATGTTCATATCATATACATTGACATTGTTATTGTTTTACTTGACATATCTTTATGATGCTCTGAATATGATTATGTTGCTAATACTGTATTATAGATGATATGTTGAATTGCTAAATATGGTTTGTTGTTAGATGTTTATGATTGTTAGATGTTTATGATGCATGTTTACGATGCATATTCTGTGCTCATGTTCTGATTATATATATTGATGTTTTTGATCTGATTATTGATTTTTTTTGTGCTGATTATTGATCATTGATTATTTGATAAATTTTTGCTTTGATTATTATTCATATTTATAATATTTGATAATCATGTATTTGCATGTAATATGATTAGTCACTTACTTACTTGTGAATAACAATTAACTGTTCTGTTTTGAAACTGTTTTCAACATCTTGAAAGAACATTCTGATTGTCTTTCTTATCATGTTTTTCAATTTATAATGGCTTAGAAATATGATTTAAGAAAATATGGTTTTGACTTTCATCAAGGGGGAGATTGAAGACTCAATTCTCTTATATAATGTTAAAAGGGGAATTGAAGACTCAATTCTCTTTAATAATGATAAAATGAATTAAATTTAATGATGATAATTCAAAACACATATTATCTTAAAGTTTAAGTAAATCCAAAATCATATTTGTTATATGTTTGATAAATGTTATATGCATTTAAGTTCTAAAACGCTGAATTATGATTTAAGAGCTTAAGTTGATTTTAAGACTTGAGATAAGTTTCAAAGTCTTGAAGGATTATTATATTCATAACCTGATTAATTTCGTAATAACATTTGAAATATTTTAATAGGTTAAGGTTCCTTAAAATTATATTTGAAATATTTTAATAGGTTAAGGTCCATTGAAATTATTCTTGCTGTTATTCGAAATTAAGGATAAAGGTTTATTACACGTTTCAATAATAAACGTTTGAATATTTAAAATTGTTTTTAAATATTTGATTGATTTAATTTGGTAAATAAATATAATCCAAGTACATGAATTTTACTTATTATCTATGCGGATATATTTGTTGATGAAGTATTCAATATGCTAACAATAGTATTTTCTATTAATATGATTTTATTTGAATTAATACTAAAAATAGAAATGACTATTTACGGCTATCTCAAATATAGAAATTAATTTGAAAAAATTAATTTGGTTTTGATTATTGATGATTTCTGGTTTGTGCTTAAGTGTTCAATATCTTGTTTAAGTACTAACGTGGCAGCTTAGCATTGGATATTAAAGACAAATTACAGCACACAATGACGAAATTATTTTAGCTGTCAGTACACGTCAGTTTGAAGATATAGTTCAAGATCTTGAGACAGGCGCAGATTGACCAAGTCATCAAAAATTAACGGACAAGGAGCCTTCTTGTTTTTACTAAAAGTGTTGAGGCGTAACACTATATATATGAGGCTTCATTCCAGAATTGAGGATATACCTACGCTCCTATTCTTATTCTTTCTCTCTTGACTTAAGCTTTTGAGAAATTCTCTAAGTGTTGTAATCCTTAGTTCATCTAACTCTTACAATTGTAATAGGACTTTAGAGTTTAAAAGAGTTAGATTAAAATCAATACGCCTAATTGAGAATACTTTTTAAAGTGTTCAACTTGTGAATCTCTATTGTGAGATTTGGGATTTTGCTTTTATTAAAGGGACTTGTAATACGGTTCTTCAAGGGGAAGAACGTGGTGAGAGGAGATAGTGAGATCTTCTTGGTTGTATTAAAGTCGGATTAATAAAAGGCGTTTAAATCCTACGGGTTGGAAGAGAACCCATAGGCGGGGAGTAGGTTGTTGAGAACCGAACCTCGTTAACATATCGTGTGTTATACTTTATAGTTTATCTTCCGCACATACGTTATTGTTTACGAATTGCATAAAACTGTTCCAGAAACTAGTTTTGACAGACTCCCTCAAACTCTTGAGAAAACATTCTGACCGAAATTTTTAAAAGCCCATACTCTCTATTCACCCCCCCCTCTAGAGATTATTCAACCTCCTATTAACGTTCAATTGTGTTGAAGTGGTTAGAATTGAAAATCATACTCATATGCTAGAAATTACGTGTTAAGTTGCGATTTTATGGGTTTTTAAGTGTTTTTGGCTTTTTTGCGCATAAAGTAGCTGAAACTTGGTTTATTTTGCACGAAACTAGGCACACAACTCTATATAATATATATTATTGTGTTGAAGTGGTTAGAATTGAAAATCATAGTCATATGCTAGAAATTACGTGTTAAGTTGCGATTTTAAGGGTTTTTTAGCATTTTCGGCACTTTTGCGCATAAAGTAGCCAAAACTTTGTTTGTTTTGCACGAAACTTTGCACACAACACTATTTGGTATATATTATTGTGTTGAAGTGGTTAGAATTTAAAATCATACTCATATGCTAGAAATTACTTGTTAAGTTGCGATTTTATAGGTTTTTAAGCGTTTTTGTATCTTTTGTGCATAAAGTAGCTCAAACATGGTTTGTTTTGCACGAATCTTGGCACACAATATTATTTGGTATGTATTATTGTGTTAAAGGGGTTAGAATTGCAAATCATACTCATGTGCTAGAAAATACGTGTTAAATTGCGATTTTAAGGGTTTTTAAGCGTTTTTGGCGTTTTTCGCAAAAAGTAGCAAACTTGGTTTGTTTTGCACGGAACTTGGCACACAAAACTATTTGGTATATATTATTGTGTTTAAGTGGTTAGAATTGAAAATCATAGTCAAATGCTAGAAATTACGTGTTAAGTTGCGATTTTAAGGGTTTTAAAGTATTTTTAGCACTTTTGCGCATAAAGTAGCTTAAACTTGGTTTGTTTTGCACGAAACTTGGCACGCAACACTATTCTGTATATATTCTTGTGTTGAAGTGGTTAGAATATAAAATCATACTCATATGCTAGAAATTACGTGTTAAGTTGCGATTTTATGGGTTTTTAAGTGTTTTTGGCATTTTTGCGCATAAAGTAGCTGAAACTTGGTTTGTTTTGCACGAAACTAGGCACACAACTCTATATAATATATAATATTGTTTTGAAGTGGTTAGAATTGAAAATCATAGTCATATGCTAGAAATTACGGGTTAAGTTGCGATTTTAAGGGTTTTAAAGCATTTTTAGCACTTTTGCGCAAAAAGTATCTCAAACTTGGTTTGTTTTGCACGAAACTTGGCATGCAACACTATTTGGTATATATTATTTTGTTGAAGTGGTTAGAATTGAAAATAATACTCATATGCTAGAAATTACGTGTTAAGTTGCGATTTTATGGGTATTAAAGTGTTTTTGCCGTTTTTGCGCATAACGTAGCTCAAACTTGGTTTGTTTTGTACGAAACTTGGGACACAACACTATTTGGTATGTATTATTGTTTTGAAGTGGTTAGAATTGAAAATCATACTCAAATGCTAGAAATTACGTGTTAAGTTGCGATTTTAAGGGTTTTAAAGCATTTTAAGCACTTTTGCGCATAAAGTAGCCCAAACTTGGTTTGTTTTGCACGAAACTTGGCACGCAACACTTTTCTGTATATATTATTGTGTTGAAGTGGTTAGAATTGAAAATCATACTCATATGCTAGAAATTACGTGTTAAGTTGCGATTTTATGGGTTTTTAAGCATTTTTGGCACTTTTGCGCATAAAATAGCGAAAACTTTTTTTGTTTTGCACGAAACTTGGCACACAACACTATTTGGTATATATTATTGTGTTGAAGTGGTTAGAATTGAAAATCATAGTCATATGCTAGAAATTACGTGTTAAGTTGCGTTTTAAGGGTTTTTTAGCATTTTCGGCACTTTTGCGCATAAAGTAGCCAAAACTTGGTTTGTTTTGCACGAAACTTGGCACACAACACTATTTGGTATATATTATTGTGTTGAAGTTGTTAGAATTTAATATCATACTCATATGCTAGAAATTACTTATTAAGTTGCGATTTTTTAGGTTTTTAAGCGTTTTAGGATCTTTTGTGCATAAAGTAAAACAGGGTTTGTTTTGCACGAAACTTGGCACACAACATTATTTGGTATGTATTATTGTGTTGAAGAGGTTAGAATTGCAAATCATACTCATATGCTAGAAATTACGTGTTAAATTGCGATTTTAAGGGTTTTTAAGCGTTTTTGGCGTTTTTCGCATAAAGTAGCAAACTTGGTTTGTTTTGCACGGAACTTGGCACACAAAACTATTTGGTATATATTATTGTGTTTAAGTGGTTAGAATTGAAAATCATAGTCAAATGCTAGAAATTACGTGTTAAGTTGCGATTTTAAGGGTTTTAAAGTATTTTTAGCACTTTTGCGCATAAAGTAGCTCAAACTTGGTTTGTTTTGCACGAAACTTGGCACGCAACACTATTCTGTATATATTCTTGTGTTGAAGTGGTTAGAATTGAAAATCATACTCATATGCTAGAAATTACGTGTTAAGTTGCGATTTTATGGGTTTTTAAGTGTTTTTGGCATTTTTGCGCATAAAGTAGCTGAAACAGGGTTTGTTTTGCACGAAACTAGGCACACAACTCTCTATAATATATATTATTGTGTTGAAGTGGTTAGAATTGAAAATCATAGTCATATGCTAGAAATTACGTGTTAAGTTGCGATTTTAAGGGTTTTTTAGCATTTTCGACACTTTTGTGCGTAATGTAGCCAAAACTTGGTTTGTTTTGCACGAAACATGGCACACAACACTATTTGGTATATATTATTTTGTTGAAGTGGTTAGAATTTAAAATCATACTCATATGCTAGAAATTACTTATTAAGTTGCGATTTTATAGGTTTTTAAGCGTTTTTGGATCTTTTGTGCATAAAGTAGCTCAAACATGGTTTGTTTTGCACGAAACTTGGCACACAACATAATTTGGTATGTATTATTGTGTTGAAGTGGTTAGAATTGCAAATCATACTCATATGCTAGAAATTACGTGTTAAATTGCGATTTTAAGGGTTTTTAAGCGTTTTAGGCGTTTTTCGCATAAAGTAGCAAACTTGGTTTGTTCTGCACGGAACATGGCACACAAAACTATTTGGTATATCTTATTGTGTTTAAGTGGTTAGAATTGAAAATCATAGTCAAATGCTAGAAATTACGTGTTAAGTTGCGATTTTAAGGGTTTTAAAGCATTTTAAGCACTTTTGCGCATAAAGTAGCTCAAACTTGGTTTGTTTTGCACGAAACTTGGCACGCAACACTTTTCTGTATATATTATTGTGTTGAAGTTGTTAGAATTGACAATCATACTCATATGCTAGAAATTACGTCTTAAGTTGCGATTTTATGGGTTTTTAAGTGTTTTTGGCATTTTTGCGCATAAAGTAGCTGAAACTTGGTTTGTTTTGCACGAAACTAGACACACAACTCTATATAATATATATTATTGTGTTGAAGTGGTTAAAATTGAAAATCATAGTCATATGCTAGAAATTACGTGTTAAGTTGCGATTTTAAGGGTTTTAAAGCATTTTTAGCACTTTTGCGCATAAAGTAGCTCAAACTTGGTTTTTTTTTGCACGAAACTTGGCATGCAACACTATTTGGTATATATTATTTTGTTGAAGTGGTTAGAATTGAAAATCATACTCATATGCTAGAAATTACGTGTTAAGTTGGGATTTTATGGGTTTTTAAGTGTTTTTGGCGTTTTTGTGCAAAAAGTAGCCCAAACTTGGTTTTTTTTTTTACGAAACATGGGACACAACACTATTTGGTATATATTATTGTGTTGAAGTGGTTAGAATAGAAAATCATACTCATATGCTAGAAATTACGTGTTAAGTTGCGATTTTATGGGTTTTTAAGTGTTTTTGGCGTTTTTGCGCATAAAGTAGCTCGAACATGGTTTGTTTTGTACGAAACTTGGGACACAACACTATTTGGTATGTATTATTGTGTTGAAGTGGTTAGATTTTAAAATCATACTCATATGCTAGAAATTACGTGTTAAATTGCGATTTTAAGGGTTTTTAAGCGTTTTTGGCGTTTTGCGCATAAAGTAGAAAACTTGGTTTGTTTTGCACGGAACTTGGCACACAAAACTATTTGGTATATATTATTGTGTTTCAGTGGTTAGAATTGAAAATCATAGTCAAATGCTAGAAATTACGTCTTAAGTTGCGATTTTAAGGGTTTTTAAGCATTTTTAGCACTTTTGCGCATAAAGTAGCCCAAACTTGGTTTGTTTTGTACGAAACTTGGCACGCAACACTATTCTGTATATATTATTGTGTTGAAGTGGTTAGAATTGAAAATCATACTCATATGCTAGAAATTACGTGTTAAGTTGCGATTTTATGGGTTTTTAAGTGTTTTTGGCTTTTTTGCGCATAAAGTAGCTGAAACTTGGTTTGTTTTGCACGAAACTTGGCACACAACTCTATATAATATATATTATTGTGTTGAAGTTGTTAGAATTGAAAATCATAGTCATATGCTAGAAATTACGTGTTAAGTTGCGATTTTAAGGGTTTTTTAGCATTTTCGGCACTTTTGCGTATAAAGTAGCCAAAACTTGGTTTGTTTTGCACGAAACTTTGCACACAACACTATTTGGTATATATTATTGTGTTGAAGTGGTTAGAATTTAAAATCATACTCATATGCTAGAAATTACTTATTAAGTTGCGATTTTATAGGTTTTTAAGCGTTTTTGGATCTTTTGTGCATAAAGTAGCTCAAACATGGTTTGTTTTGCACGAATCTTGGCACACAATATTATTTGGTATGTATTATTGTGTTGAAGTGGTTAGAATTGCAAATCATACTCATATGCTAGAAATTACGTGTTAAATTGCGATTTTAAGGGTTTTTAAGCATTTTTGGCGTTTTTCGCATAAAGTAGCAAACTTGGTTTGTTTTGCACGGAACTTGGCACACAAAACTATTTGGTATATATTATTGTGTTTAAGTGGTTAGAATTGAAAATCATAGTCAAATGCTAGAAATTACGTCTTAAGTTGCGATTTTAAGGGTTTTTAAGCATTTTTAGCACTTTTGCGCATAAAGTAGCTCAAACTTGGTTTGTTTTGCACGAAACTTGGCACGCAACACTATTCTGTATATATTATTGTGTTGAAGTGGTTAGAATTTAAAATCATTCTCATATGATAGAAATTACGTGTTAAGTTGCGATTTTAAGGGTTTTTTAGCATTTTCGGCACTTTTGCTCATAAAGTAGCCAAAACTTGGTTTGTTTTGCACGAAACTTGGCACACAACACTATTTGGTATATATTATTGTGTTGAAGTGGTTAGAATTTAAAATCATACTCATATGCTAGAAATTACTTATTAAGTTGCGATTTTATAGGTTTTTAAGCGTTTTTGGATCTTTTGTGCATAAAGTAGCTCAAACATGGTTTGTTTTGCACGAAACTTGGCACACAACATTATTTGGTATGTATTATTGTGTTGAAGTGGTTAGAATTGCAAATCATACTCATATGCTAGAAATTACGTGTTAAATTGCGATTTTAAGGGTTTTTAAGCGTTTTTGGCGTTTTTTCGCATAAAGTAGCAAACTTGGTTTGTTTTGCACGGAACTTGGCACACAAAACTATTTGGTATATATTATTGTGTTTCAGTGGTTAGAATTGAAAATCATAGTCAAATGCTAGAAATTACGTCTTAAGTTGCGATTTTAAGGGTTTTTTAAGCATTTTTAGCACTTTTGCGCATAAAGTAGCTCAAACTTGGTTTGTTTTGCACGAAACTTGGCACGCAACACTATTCTGTATATATTATTGTGTTGAAGTGGTTAGAATTTAAAATCATACTCATATGCTAGAAATTACGTGTTAAGTTGCGATTTTATGGGTTTTTAAGCATTTTTGGCACTTTTGCGCATAAAATAGCGAAAACTTTTTTTGTTTTGCACGAAACTTGGCACACAACACTATTTGGTATATATTATTGTGTTGAAGTGGTTAGAATTGAAAATCATAGTCATATGCTACAAATTACGTGTAAAGTTGCATTTTTAAGTGTTTTTTAGCATTCTCGGCACCTTTGCGCATAAAGTAGCCAAAACTTGGTTTGTTTTGCACGAAACTTGGCACACAACACTATTTGGTATATATTATTGTGTTGAAGTGGTTAGAATTTAAAATCATACTCATATGCTAGAAATTACTTATTAAGTTGCGATTTTATAGGTTTTTCAGCGTTTTTGGATCTTTTGTGCATAAAGTAAAACATGGTTTGTTTTGCACGAAACTTGGCACACAACATTATTTGGTATGTATTATTGTGTTGAAGAGGTTAGAATTGCAAATCATACTCATATGCTAGAAATTACGTGTTAAATTGCGATTTTAAGGGTTTTTAAGCGTTTTTGGCGTTTTTCGCATAAAGTAGCAAACTTGGTTTGTTTTGCACGGAACTTGGCACACAAAACTATTTGGTATATATTATTGTGTTTAAGTGGTTAGAATTGAAAATCATAGTCAAATGCTAGAAATTACGTGTTAGGTTGCGATTTTAAGGGTTTTAAAGTATTTTTAGCACTTTTGCGCATAAAGTAGCTCAAACTTGGTTTGTTTTGCACGAAACTTGGCACGCAACACTTTTCTGTATATATTATTGTGTTGAAGTGGTTAGAATTGAAAATCATACTCATATGCTAGAAATTACGTGTTAAGTTGCGATTTTATGGGTTTTTAAGCATTTTTGGCACTTTTGCGCATAAAATAGCGAAAACTTTTTTTGTTTTGCACGAAACTTGGCACGCAACACTATTCTGTATATATTATTGTGTTGAAGTGGTTAGAATTGAAAATCATACTCATATGCAAGAAATTACATGTTAAGTTGCGATTTTATGGGTTTTTAAGTGTTTTTGGCATTTTTGCGCATAAAGTAGCTGAAACTTGGTTTGTTTTGCACGAAACTAGGCACACAACTCTATATAATATATATTATTGTGTTGAAGTGGTTAGAATTGAAAATCATAGTCATATGCTAGAAATTACGTGTTAAGTTGCGATTTTAAGGGTTTTTTTTCGCATTTTCGACACTTTTGTGCATAAAGTAGCCAAAACTTGGTTTGTTTTGCACGAAACTTGGCACACAACACTATTTGGTATATATTATTTTGTTGAAGTGGTTAGAATTTAAAATCATACTCATATGCTAGAAATTACTTATTAAGTTGCGATTTTATAGGTTTTTAAGCGTTTTTGGATCTTTTGTGCATAAAGTAGCTCAAACATGGTTTGTTTTGCACGAAACTTGGCACACAACATTATTTGGTATGTATTATTGTGTTGAAGTGGTTAGAATTGCAAATCATACTCATATGCTAGAAATTACGTGTTAAATTGCGATTTTAAGGGTTTTTAATCGTTTTTGGCGTTTTTCGCATAAAGTAGCAAACTTGGTTTGTTCTGCACGGAACTTGGCACACAAAACTATTTGGTATGTATTATTGTGTTTAAGTGGTTAGAATTGAAAATCATACTCAAATGCTAGAAATTACGTGTTAAGTTGCGATTTTAAGGGTTTTAAAGCATTTTAAGCACTTTTGCGCATAAAGTAGCTCAAACTTGGTTTGTTTTGCACGAAACTTGGCACGCAACACTTTTCTGTATATATTATTGTGTTGAAGTGGTTAGAATTGAAAATCATACTCATATGCTAGAAATTACGTGTTAAGTTGCGATTTTATGGGTTTTTAAGCATTTTTGGCACTTTTGCGCATAAAATAGCGAAAACTTTTTTTGTTTTGCACGAAACTTGGCACACAACACTATTTGGTATATATTATTGTGTTGAAGTGGTTAGAATTGAAAATCATAGTCATATGCTAGAAATTACGTGTTAAGTTGCGTTTTAAGGGTTTTTTTAGCATTTTCGGCACTTTTGCGCATAAAGTAGCCAAAACAGGGTTTGTTTTGCACGAAACTTGGCACACAACACTATTTGGTATATATTATTGTGTTGAAGTGGTTAGAATTTAATATCATACTCATATGCTAGAAATTACTTATTAAGTTGCGATTTTTTAGGTTTTTAAGCGTTTTAGGATCTTTTGTGCATAAAGTAAAACATGGTTTGTTTTGCACGAAACTTGGCACACAACATTATTTGGTATGTATTATTGTGTTGAAGAGGTTAGAATTGCAAATCATACTCATATGCTAGAAATTACGTGTTAAATTGCGATTTTAAGGGTTTTTAAGCGTTTTTGGCGTTTTTCGCATAAAGTAGCAAACTTGGTTTGTTTTGCACGGAACTTGGCACACAAAACTATTTGGTATATATTATTGTGTTTAAGTGGTTAGAATTGAAAATCATAGTCAAATGCTAGAAATTACGTGTTAAGTTGCGATTTTAAGGGTTTTAAAGTATTTTTAGCACTTTTGCGCATAAAGTAGCTTAAACTTGGTTTGTTTTGCACGAAACTTGGCACGCAACACTATTCTGTATATATTCTTGTGTTGAAGTGGTTAGAATTGAAAATCATACTCATATGCTAGAAATTACGTGTTAAGTTGCGATTTTATGGGTTTTTTAAGTGTTTTTGGCATTTTTGCGCATAAAGTAGCTGAAACTTGGTTTGTTTTGCACGAAACTACGCACACAACTCTATATAATATATATTATTGTGTTGAAGTGGTTAGAATTGAAAATCATAGTCATATGCTAGAAATTACGTGTTAAGTTGCGATTTTAAGGGTTTTTTAGCATTTTCGACACTTTTGTGCATAAAGTAACCAAAACTTGGTTTGTTTTGCACGAAACTTGGCACACAACACTATTTGGTATATATTATTTTGTTGAAGTGGTTAGAATTTAAAATCATACTCATATGCTAGAAATTACTTATTAAGTTGCGATTTTATAGGTTTTTAAGCGTTTTTGGATCTTTTGTGCATAAAGTAGCTCAAACATGGTTTGTTTTGCACGAAACTTGGCACACAACATAATTTGGTATGTATTATTGTGTTGAAGTGGTTAGAATTGCAAATCATACTCATATGCTAGAAATTACGTGTTAAATTGCGATTTTAAGGGTTATTAAGCGTTTTAGGCGTTTTTCGCATAAAGTAGCAAACTTGGTTTGTTCTGCACGGAACTTGGCACACAAAACTATTTGGTATATATTATTGTGTTTAAGTGGTTAGAATTGAAAATCATAGTCAAATGCTAGAAATTACGTGTTAAGTTGCGATTTTAAGGGTTGTAAAGCATTTTAAGCACTTTTGCGCATAAAGTAGCTCAAACTTGGTTTGTTTTGCACGAAACTTGGCACGCAACACTTTTCTGTATATATTATTGTGTTGAAGTGGTTAGAATTGAAAATCATACTCATATGCTAGAAATTACGTGTTAAGTTGCGATTTTATGGGTTTTTAAGTGTTTTTGGCATTTTTGCGTATAAAGTAGCTGAAACTTGGTTTTTTTTGCACGAAACTAGACACACAACTCTATATAATATATATTATTGTGTTGAAGTGGTTAGAATTGAAAATCATAGTCATATGCTAGAAATTACGTGTTAAGTTGCGATTTCAAGGGTTTTAAAGCATTTTTAGCACTTTTGCGCATAAAGTAGCTCAAACTTGGTTTGTTTTGCACGAAACTTGGCATGCTACACTATTTGGTATATATTATTTTGTTGAAGTGGTTAGAATTGAAAATCATACTCATATGCTAGAAATTACGTGTTAAGTTGGGATTTTATGGGTTTTTAAGTGTTTTTGGCGTTTTTGCGCAAAAAGTAGCCCAAACTTGGTTTTTTTTTTACGAAACATAGGACACAACACTATTTGGTATATATTATTGTGTTGAAGTGGTTAGAATAGAAAATCATACTCATATGCTAGAAATTACGTGTTAAATTGCGATTTTAAGGGTTTTTAAGCGTTTTTTGCGTTTTGCGCATAAATTAGCAAACTTGGTTTGTTTTGCACAGAACTTGGCACACAAAACTGTTTGGTATATATTATTGTGTTTAAGTGGTTAGAATTGAAAATCATAGTCAAATGCTAGAAATTACGTCGTAAGTTGCGATTTTAAGGGTTTTTAATCATTTTTAGCACCTTTGCGCATAAAGTAGCTCAAACTTGGTTTGTTTTGCACGAAACTTGGCACACAACTCTATTTAATATATATTATTGTGTGGAAGTGGTTAGAATCGAAAATCATACTCATATGCTAGAAATTACGTGTTAAGTTGCGATTTTATGGGTTTTTAAGTGTTTTTGGCGTTTTTTGCGCATAAAGTAGCTCGAACATGGTTTGTTTTGTACGAAACTTGGGACACAACACTATTTGGTATGTATTATTGTGTTGAAGTGGTTAGATTTTAAAATCATACTCATATGCTAGAAATTACGTGTTAAATTGCGATTTTAAGGGTTTTTAAGCGTTTTTGGCGTTTTGCGCATAAAGTAGAAAACTTGGTTTGTTTTGCACGGAACTTGGCACACAAAACTATTTGGTATATATTATTGTGTTTCAGTGGTTAGAATTGAAAATCATAGTCAAATGCTAGAAATTACGTCTTAAGTTGCGATTTTAAGGGTTTTTAAGCATTTTTAGCACTTTTGCGCATAAAGTAGCCCAAACTTGGTTTGTTTTGCACGAAACTTGGCACGCAACACTATTCTGTATATATTATTGTGTTGAAGTGGTTAGAATTGAAAATCATACTCATATGCTAGAAATTACGTGTTAAGTTGCGTCTTTATGGGTTTTTAAGTGTTTTTGGCTTTTTTGCGCATAAAGTAGCTGAAACTTGGTTTGTTTTGCACGAAACTTGGCACACAACTCTATATAATATATATTATTGTGTTGAAGTGGTTAGAATTGAAAATCATAGTCATATGCTAGAAATTACGTGTTAAGTTGCGATTTTAAGGGTTTTTTAGCATTTTCGGCACTTTTGCGCATAAAGTAGCCAAAACTTGGTTTGTTTTGCACGAAACTTTGCACACAACACTATTTGGTATATATTATTGTGTTGAAGTGGTTAGAATTTAAAATCATACTCATATGCTAGAAATTACTTATTAAGTTGCGATTTTATAGGTTTTTAAGCGTTTTTGGATCTTTTGTGCATAAAGTAGCTCAAACATGGTTTGTTTTGCACGAATCTTGGCACACAATATTATTTGGTATGTATTATTGTGTTGAAGTGGTTAGAATTGCAAATCATACTCATATGCTAGAAATTACGTGTTAAATTACGATTTTAAGGGTTTTTAAGCGTTTTTTGGCGTTTTTCGCATAAAGTAGCAAACTTGGTTTGTTTTGCACGGAACTTGGCACACAAAACTATTTGGTATATATTATTGTGTTTAAGTGGTTAGAATTGAAAATCATAGTCAAATGCTAGAAATTACGTCTTAAGTTGCGATTTTAAGGGTTTTTAAGCATTTTTAGCACTTTTGCGCATAAAGTAGCTCAAACTTGGTTTGTTTTGCACGAAACTTGGCACGCAACACTATTCTGTATATATTATTGTGTTGAAGTGGTTAGAATTTAAAATCATTCTCATATGCTAGAAATTACGTGTTAAGTTGCGATTTTAAGGGTTTTTTAGCATTTTCGGCACTTTTGCGCATAAAGTAGCCAAAACTTGGTTTGTTTTGCACGAAACTTGGCACACAACACTATTTGGTATATATTATTGTGTTGAAGTGGTTACAATTTAAAATCATACTCATATGCTAGAAATTACTTATTAAGTTGCGATTTTATAGGTTTTTAAGCGTTTTTTGGATCTTTTGTGCATAAAGTAGCTCAAACATGGTTTGTTTTGCACGAAACTTGGCACACAACATTATTTGGTATGTATTATTGTGTTGAAGTGGTTAGAATTGCAAATCATACTCATATGCTAGAAATTACGTGTTTAAATTGCGATTTTAAGGGTTTTTTAAGCGTTTTTGGCGTTTTTCGCATAAAGTAGCAAACTTGGTTTGTTTTGCACGGAACTTGGCACACAAAACTATTTGGTATATATTATTGTGTTTAAGTGGTTAGAATTGAAAATCATAGTCAAAGGCTAGAAATTACGTGTTAAGTTGCGATTTTAAGAGTTTTTAAAGTATTTTTAGCACTTTTGCGCATAAAGTAAAAGTTGGTTTGTTTTGCACGAAACTTGGCACGCAACACTATTCTGTATATATTATTGTGTTGAAGTGGTTAGAATTGAAAATCATACTCATATGCTAGAAATTAC
Organism: Amaranthus tricolor; assembly: GCF_026212465.1. Lineage (NCBI taxonomy): Eukaryota > Viridiplantae > Streptophyta > Magnoliopsida > Caryophyllales > Amaranthaceae > Amaranthus > Amaranthus tricolor. The sequence continues at coordinate 25,640,168 of NC_080056.1, read as the reverse complement.
GTGTTAAGTTGCAATTTTTATGGGTTTTTAAGTGTTTTTGGCTTTTTTGCGCATAAAGTAGCTGAAACTTGGTTTATTTTGCACGAAACTAGGCACACAACTCTATATAATATATATTATTGTGTTGAAGTGGTTCGAATTGAAAATCATAGTCATATGCTAGAAATTACGTGTTAAGTTGCGATTTTAAGGGTTTATTAGCATTTTCGGCACTTTTGCGCATAAAGTAGCCAAAACTTTGTTTGTTTTGCACGAAACTTTGCACACAACACTATTTGGTATATATTATTTTGTTGAAGTGGTTAGAATTTAAAATCATACTCATATGCTAGAAATTACTTGTTAAGTTGCGATTTTATAGGTTTTTAAGCGTTTTTGGATCTTTTGTGCATAAAGTAGCTCAAACATGGTTTGTTTTGCACGAATCTTGGCACACAATATTATTTGGTATGTATTATTGTGTTTAAAGTGGTTTAGAATTGCAAATCATACTCATGTGCTAGAAATTACGTGTTAAATTGCGAATTTTAAGGGTTTTTTAAGCGTTTTTGGCGTTTTTCGCAAAAAGTAGCAAACTTGGTTTGTTTTGCACGGAACATGGCACACAAAAATATTTGGTATATATTATTGTGTTTAAGTGGTTAGAATTGAAAATCATAGTCAAATGCTAGAAATTACGTGTTAAGTTGCAATTTTAAGGGTTTTAAAGTATTTTTAGCACTTTTGCGCATAAAGCAGCTCAAACTTGGTTTGTTTTGCACGAAACTTGGCACGCAACACTATTCTCTATATATTATTGTGTTGAAGTGGTTAGAATTGAAAATCATACTCATATGCTAGAAATTACGGGTTAAGTTGCGATTTTATGGGTTTTTAAGTGTTTTTGGCATTTTTGCGCATAAAGTAGCTGAAACTTGGTTTGTTTTGCACGAAACTAGGCACACAACTCTATATAATATATAATATTGTGTTGAAGTGGTTAGAATTGAAAATCATAGTCATATGCTAGAAATTTACGGGTTTAAGTTGCGATTTTAAGGGTTTTAAAGCATTTTTAGCACTTTTGCGCAAAAAGTATCTCAAACTTGGTTTGTTTTGCACAAAACTTGGCATGCAACACTATTTGGTATATATTATTTTGTTGAAGTGGTTAGAATTGAAAATAATACTCATATGCTAGAAATTACGTGTTAAGTTGCGATTTTATGGGTATTAAAGTGTTTTTGCCGTTTTTGCGCATAACGTAGCTCAAACTTGGTTTGTTTTGTACGAAACTTGGGACACAACACTATTTGGTATGTATTATTGTTTTGAAGTGGTTTAGAATTGAAAATCATACTCAAATGCTAGAAATTACGTGTTAAGTTGCGATTTTAAGGGTTTTAAAACATTTTAAGCACTTTTGCGCATAAAGTAGCCCAAACTTGGTTTGTTTTGCACAAAACTTGGCACGCAACACTTTTCTGTATATATTATTGTGTTGAAGTGGTTAGAATTGAAAATCATACTCATATGCTAGAAATTACGTGTTAAGTTGCGATTTTATGGGTTTTTAAGCATTTTTGGCACTTTTTGCGCATTAAATAGCGAAAACTTTTTTTGTTTTGCACGAAACTTGGCACACAACACTATTTGGTATATATTATTGTGTTGAAGTGGTTAGAATTGAAAATCATAGTCATATGCTAGAAATTACGTGTTAAGTTGCGTTTTAAGGGTTTTTTTAGCATTTTCGGCACTTTTACGCATAAAGTAGCCAAAACTTGGTTTGTTTTGCACGAAACTTGGCACACAACACTATTTGGTATATATTATTGTGTTGAAGTGGTTAGAATTTAATATCATACTCATATGCTAGAAATTACTTATTAAGTTGCGATTTTTTAGGTTTTTAAGCGTTTTAGGATCTTTTGTGCATAAAGTAAAACATGGTTTTGTTTTGCACGAAACTTGGCACACAACATTATTTGGTATGTATTATTGTGTTGAAGAGGTTAGAATTGCAAATCATACTCATATGCTAGAAATTACGTGTTAAATTGCGATTTTTAAGGGTTTTTAAGCGTTTTTGGCGTTTTTCGCATAAAGTAGCAAACTTGGTTTGTTTTGCACGGAACTTGGCACACAAAACTATTTGGTATATATTATTGTGTTTAAGTGGTTAGAATTGAAAATCATAGTTAAATGCTAGAAATTACGTGTTAAGTTGCGATTTTAAGGGTTTTAAAGTATTTTTAGCACTTTTGCGCATAAAGTAGCTCAAACTTGGTTTGTTTTGCACGAAACTTGGCACGCAACACTATTCTGTATATATTCTTGTGTTGAAGTGGTTAGAATTGAAAATCATACTCATATGCTAGAAAATTACGTGTTAAGTTGCGATTTTATGGGTTTTTAAGTGTTTTTTGGCATTTTTGCGCATAAAGTAGCTGAAACAGGGTTTGTTTTGCACGAAACTAGGCACACAACTCTATATAATATATATTATTGTGTTGAAGTGGTTAGAATTGAAAATCATAGTCATATGCTAGAAATTACGTGTTAAGTTGCGATTTTAAGGGTTTTTTAGCATTTTCGACACTTTTGTGCATAAAGTAGCCAAAACTTGGTTTGTTTTGCACGAAACTTGGCACGCAACACTATTCTGTATATATTCTTGTGTTGAAGTGGTTAGAATTGAAAATCATACTCATATGCTAGAAATTACGTGTTAAGTTGCGATTTTATGGGTTTTTAAGTGTTTTTGGCATTTTTGCTCATAAAGTAGCTGAAACAGGGTTTGTTTTGCACGAAACTAGGCACACAACTCTATATAATATATATTATTGTGTTGAAGTGGTTAGAATTGAAAATCATAGTCATATGCTAGAAATTACGTGTTAAGTTGCGATTTTAAAGGTTTTTTAGCATTTTCGACACTTTTGTGCATAAAGTAGCCAAAACTTGGTTTGTTTTGCACGAAACTTGGCACACAACACTATTTGGTATATATTATTTTGTTGAAGTGGTTAGAATTTAAAATCATACTCATATGCTAGAAATTACTTATTAAGTTGCGATTTTATAGGTTTTTAAGCGTTTTTGGATCTTTTGTGCATAAAGTAGCTCAAACATGGTTTGTTTTGCACGGAAACTTGGCACACAACATAATTTGGTATGTATTATTGTGTTGAAGTGGTTAGAATTGCAAATCATACTCATATGCTAGAAATTATGTGTTAAATTACGATTTTAAGGGTTTTTAAGCGTTTTAGGCGTTTTTCGCATAAAGTAGCAAACTTGGTTTGTTCTGCACGGAACTTGGCACACAAAACTATTTGGTATATATTATTGTGTTTAAGTGGTTAGAATTGAAAATCATAGTCAAATGCTAGAAATTACGTGTTAAGTTGCGATTTTAAGGGTTTTAAAGCATTTTAAGCACTTTTGGTGCATAAAGTGGTTAGAATTGAAAATCATACTCATATGCTAGAAATTACGTGTTAAGTTGGGATTTTATGGGTTTTTAAGTGTTTTTAGCGTTTTTTGCGCAAAAAGTAGCCCAAACTTGGTTTTTTTTTTTTTTACGAAACATGGGACACAACACTATTTGGTATATATTATTGTGTTGAAGTGGTTAGAATAGAAAATCATACTCATATGCTAGAAATTACGTGTTAAATTGCGATTTTAAGGGTTTTTAAGCGTTTTTTGCGTTTTGCGCATAAATTAGCAAACTTGGTTTGTTTTGCACAGAACTTGGCACACAAAACTATTTGGTATATATTATTGTGTTTAAGTGGTTAGAATTGAAAATCATAGTCAAATGCTAGAAATTACGTCGTAAGTTGCGATTTTAAGGGTTTTTAATCATTTTTAGCACTTTTGCGCATAAAGTAGCTCAAACTTGGTTTGTTTTGCACGAAACTTGGCACGCAACACTTTTCTGTATATATTATTGTGTTGAAGTGGTTAGAATTGAAAATCATACTCATATGCTAGAAATTACGTCTTAAGTTGCGATTTTATGGGTTTTTAAGTGTTTTTGGCATTTTTGCGCATAAAGTAGCTGAAACTTGGTTTGTTTTGCACGAAACTAGACACACAACTCTATATAATATATATTATTGTGTTGAAGTGGTTAGAATTGAAAATCATAGTCATATGCTAGAAATTACGTGTTAAGTTGCGATTTTAAGGGTTTTAAAGCATTTTTAGCACTTTTGCGCATAAAGTAGCTCAAACTTGGTTTGTTTTGCACGAAACTTGGCATGCAACACTATTTGGTATATATTATTTTGTTGAAGTGGTTAGAATTGAAAATCATACTCATATGCTAGAAATTACGTGTTAAGTTGGGATTTTATGGGTTTTTAAGTGTTTTTTGGCGTTTTTGCGCAAAAAGTAGCCCAAACTTGGTTTTTTTTTTTACGAAACATGGGACACAACACTATTTGGTATATATTATTGTGTTGAAGTGGTTAGAATAGAAAATCATACTCATATGCTAGAAATTACGTGTTAAATTGCGATTTTAAGGGTTTTTAAGCGTTTTTTTGCGTTTTGCGCATAAATTAGCAAACTTGGTTTGTTTTGCACAGAACTTGGCACACAAAACTATTTGGTATATATTATTGTGTTTAAGTGGTTAGAATTGAAAATCATAGTCAAATGCTAGAAATTACGTCGTAAGTTGCGATTTTAAGGGTTTTTTAATCATTTTTAGCACTTTTGCGCATAATGTAGCTCAAACTTGGTTTGTTTTGCACGAAATTTGGCACACAACTCTATTTAATATATATTATTGTGTGGAAGTGGTTAGAATCGAAAATCATACTCATATGCTAGAAATTACGTGTTAAGTTGCGATTTTATGGGTTTTTTAAGTGTTTTTGGCGTTTTTGCGCATAAAGTAGCTCGAACATGGTTTGTTTTGTACGTAACTTGGGACACAACACTATTTGGTATGTATTATTGTGTTGAAGTGGTTAGATTTTCAAATCATACTCATATGCTAGAAATTACGTGTTAAATTGCGATTTTAAGGGTTTTTAAGCGTTTTTGGCGTTTTGCGCATAAAGTAGAAAACTTGGTTTGTTTTGCACGGAACTTGGCACACAAAACTATTTGGTATATATTATTGTGTTTCAGTGGTTAGAATTGAAAATCATAGTCAAATGCTAGAAATTACGTCTTAAGTTGCGATTTTAAGGGTTTTTAAGCATTTTTAGCACTTTTGCGCATAAAGTAGCCCAAACTTGGTTTGTTTTGCACGAAACTTGGCACGCAACACTATTCTGTATATATTATTGTGTTGAAGTGGTTAGAATTGAAAATCATACTCATATGCTAGAAATTACGTGTTAAGTTGCGATTTTATGGGTTTTTAAGTGTTTTTGGCTTTTTGCGCATAAAGTAGCTGAAACTTGGTTTGTTTTGCACGAAACTTGGCACACAACTCTATATAATATATATTATTGTGTTGAAGTTGTTAGAATTGAAAATCATAGTCATATGCTAGAAATTACGTGTTAAGTTGCGATTTTAAGGGTTTTTTAGCATTTTCGGCACTTTTGCGCATAAAGTAGCCAAAACTTGGTTTGTTTTGCACGAAACTTTGCACACAACACTATTTGGTATATATTATTGTGTTGAAGTGGTTAGAATTTAAAAATCATACTCATATGCTAGAAATTACTTATTAAGTTGCGATTTTATAGGTTTTTAAGCGTTTTTGGATCTTTTGTGCATAAAGTAGCTCAAACATGGTTTGTTTTGCACGAATCTTGGCACACAATATTATTTGGTATGTATTATTGTGTTGAAGTGGTTAGAATTGCATATCATACTCATATGCTAGAAATTACGTGTTAAATTACGATTTTAAGGGTTTTTAAGCGTTTTTGGCGTTTTTCGCATAAAGTAGCAAACTTGGTTTGTTTTGCACGGAACTTGGCACACACAAAACTATTTGGTATATATTATTGTGTTTAAGTGGTTAGAATTGAAAATCATAGTCAAATGCTAGAAATTACGTCTTAAGTTGCGATTTTAAGGGTTTTTAAGCATTTTTAGCACTTTTGCGCATAAAGTAGCTCAAACTTGGTTTGTTTTGCACGAAACTTGGCACACAACTCTATTTAATATATATTATTGTGTGGAAGTGGTTAGAATAGAAAATCATACTCATATGCTAGAAATTACGTGTTAAGTTGCGATTTTATGGGTTTTTAAGTGTTTTTTGGCGTTTTTGCGCATAAAGTAGCTCAAACTTAGTTGTTTTGTACGAAACATGGGACACAACACTGTTTGGTATATATTATTGTGTTGAAGTGGTTAGAATTGAATATCATACTCATATGCTAGAAATTACGTATTAAATTGCGATTTTAAGGGTTTTTAAGCGTTTTTTGCGTTTTGCGGATAAAGTAGCAAACTTGGTTTGTTTTGCACGGAACTTGGCACACAAAACTATTTGGTATATATTATTGTGTTTAAGTGGTTAGAATTGAAAATCATAGTCAAAGGCTAGAAATTACGTGTTAAGTTGCGATTTTAAGAGTTTTAAAGTATTTTTAGCACTTTTGCGCATAAAGTAAAAGTTGGTTTGTTTTGCACGAAACTTGGCACGCAACACTATTCTGTATATATTATTGTGTTGAAGTGGTTAGAATTGAAAATCATACTCATATGCTAGAAATTACGTGTTAAGTTGCGATTTTATGGGTTTTTAAGTGTTTTTGGCTTTTTTGCGCATAAAGTAGCTGAAACTTGGTTTATTTTGCACGAAACTAGGCACACAACTCTATATAATATATATTATTGTGTTGAAGTGGTTAGAATTGAAAATCATAGTCATATGCTAGAAATTACGGGTTAAGTTGCGATTTTAAGGGTTTTAAAGCATTTTTAGCACTTTTGCGCAAAAAGTATCTCAAACTTGGTTTGTTTTTCACGAAACTTGGCATGCAACACTATTTGGTATATATTATTTTGTTGAAGTGGTTAGAATTGAAAATCATACTCATATGCTAGAAATTACGTGTTAAGTTGGGATTTTATGGGTTTTTAAGTGTTTTTGGCGTTTTTGCGCAAAAAGTAGCTCAAACTTGGTTTTTTTTGTACGAAACATGGGACACAACACTATTTGGTATATATTATTGTGTTGAAGTGGTTAGAATAGAAAATCATACTCATATGCTAGAAATTACGTGTTAAATTGCGATTTGTAGGGTTTTTAAGCGTTTTTTGCGTTTTGCGCATAAATTAGCAAACTTGGTTTGTTTTTGCACAGAACTTGGCACACAAAACTATTTGGTATATATTATTGTGTTTAAGTGGTTAGAATTGAAAATCATAGTCAAATGCTAGAAATTACGTGTTAAGTTGCAATTTTAAGGGTTTTAAAGTATTTTTAGCACTTTTGAGCATAAAGTAGCTCAAACTTGGTTTGTTTTGCACGAAACTTGGCACGCAACACTATTCTCTATATATTATTGTGTTGAAGTGGTTAGAATTGAAAATCATACTCATATGCTAGAAATTACGTGTTAAGTTGCGATTTTATGGTTTTAAGTGTTTTTGGCATTTTTGCGCATAAAGTAGCTGAAACTTGGTTTGTTTTGCACGAAACTAGGCACACAACTCTATATAATATATAATATTGTGTTGAAGTGGTTAGAATTGAAAATCATAGTCATATGCTAGAAATTACGGGTTAAGTTGCGATTTTAAGGGTTTTAAAGCATTTTTAGCACTTTTGCGCAAAAAGTATCTCAAACTTGGTTTGTTTTTCACGAAACTTGGCATGCAACACTATTTGGTATATATTATTTTGTTCAAGTGGTTAGAATTGAAAATCATACTCATATGCTAAAAATTACGTGTTAAGTTGCGATTTTATGGGTTTTTAAGTGTTTTTGGCGTTTTTGCGCAAAAAGTAGCTCAAACTTGGTTTTTTTTTGTACGAAACATGGGACACAACACTATTTGGTATATATTATTGTGTTGAAGTGGTTAGAATAGAAACTCATACTCATATGCTACAAATTATGTGTTAAATTGCGATTTTAAGGGTTTTTAAGCGTTTTTTGCGTTTTGCGCATAAATTAGCAAACTTTGTTTGTTTTGCACAGAACTTGGCACACAAAACTATTTGGTATATATTATTGTGTTTAAGTGGTTAGAATTGAAAATCATAGTCAAATGCTAGAAATTACGTCATAAGTTGCGATTTTAAGGGTTTTTAATCATTTTTAGCACTTTTGCGCATAAAGTAGCTCAAACTTGGTTTGTTTTGCACGAAACTTGGCACACAACTCTATTTAATATATATTATTGTGTGGAAGTGGTTAGAATAGAAAATCATACTCATATGCTAGAAATTACGTGTTAAGTTGCGATTTTATGGGTTTTTAAGTGTTTTTTGGCGTTTTTTGCGCATAAAGTAGCTCAAACTTGGTTTGTTTTGTACGAAACATGGGACACAACACTGTTTGGTATATATTATTGTGTTGAAGTGGTTAGAATTGAATATCATACTCATATGCTAGAAATTACGTATTAAATTGCGATTTTAAGGGTTTTTAAGCGTTTTTTTGCGTTTTGCGGATAAAGTAGCAAACTTGGTTTGTTTTGCACGGAACTTGGCACACAAAACTATTTGGTATATATTATTGTGTTTAAGTGGTTAGAATTGAAAATCATAGTCAAAGGCTAGAAATTACGTGTTAAGTTTCGATTTTAAGAGTTTTAAAGTATTTTTAGCACTTTTGCGCATAAAGTAAAAGTTGGTTTGTTTTGCACGAAACTTGGCACGCAACACTATTCTGTATATATTATTGTGTTGAAGTGGTTAGAATTGAAAATCATACTCATATGCTAGAAATTACGTGTTAAGTTGCGATTTTATGGGTTTTTAAGTGTTTTTGGCACTTTTGCGCATAAAATAAGCGAAAACTTGGTTTATTTTGCACGAAACTAGGCACACAAACTCTATATAATATATATTATTGTGTTGAAGTGGTTAGAATTGAAAATCATAGTCATATGCTAGAAATTACGTGTTAAGTTGCGATTTTAAGGGTTTTTTAGCATTTTCGGCACTTTTGCGCATAAAGTAGCCAAAACTTTGTTTGTTTTGCACGAAACTTTGCACACAACACTATTTGGTATATATTATTGTGTTGAAGTGGTTAGAATTTAAAATCATTTTCATATGCTAGAAATTACTTATTAAGTTGTGATTTTATAGGTTTTTAAGCGTTTTTGGATCTTTTGTGCATAAAGTAGCTCAAACATGGTTTGTTTTGCACGAATCTTGGCACACAATTTATTTGGTATGTATTATTGTGTTAAATTGGTTAGAATTGCAAATCATACTCATGTGCTAGAAATTACGTGTTAAATTGCGATTTTAAGGGTTTTTAAGCGTTTTTGGCGTTTTTCGCAAAAAGTAGCAAACTTGGTTTGTTTTGCACGGAACATGGCACACAAAACTATTTGGTATATATTATTGTGTTTAAGTGGTTAGAATTGAAAATCATAGTCAAATGCTAGAAATTACGTGTTAAGTTGCAATTTTAAGGGTTTTTAAAGTATTTTTAGCACTTTTGCGCATAAAGCAGCTCAAACTTGGTTTGTTTTGCACGAAACTTGGCACGCAACACTATTCTCTATATATTATTGTGTTGAAGTGGTTAGAATTGAAAATCATACTCATATGCTAGAAATTACGGGTTAAGTTGCGATTTTATGGGTTTTTAAGTGTTTTTGGCATTTTTGCGCATAAAGTAGCTGAAACTTGGTTTGTTTTGCACGAAACTAGGCACACAACTCTATATAATATATAATATTGTGTTGAAGTGGTTAGAATTGAAAATCATAGTCATATGCTAGAAATTACGGGTTAAGTTGCGATTTTAAGGGTTTTAAAGCATTTTTAGCACTTTTGCGCAAAAAGTATCTCAAACTTGGTTTGTTTTGCACAAAACTTGGCATGCAACACTATTTGGTATATATTATTTTGTTGAAGTGGTTAGAATTGAAAATAATACTCATATGCTAGAAATTACGTGTTAAGTTGCGATTTTATGGGTATTAAAGTGTTTTTGCCGTTTTTGCGCATAACGTAGCTCAAACTTGGTTTGTTTTGTACGAAACTTGGGACACAACACTATTTGGTATGTATTATTGTTTTGAAGTGGTTAGAATTGAAAATCATACTCAAATGCTAGAAATTACGTGTTAAGTTGCGATTTTAAGGGTTTTAAAACATTTTAAGCACTTTTGCGCATAAAGTAGCCCAAACTTGGTTTGTTTTGCACGAAACTTGGCACGCAACACTTTTCTGTATATATTATTGTGTTGAAGTGGTTAGAATTGAAAATCATACTCATATGCTAGAAATTACGTGTTAAGTTGCGATTTTATGGGTTTTTTAAGCATTTTTGGCACTTTTGCGCATAAAATAGCGAAAACTTTTTTTGTTTGCACGAAACATGGCACACAACACTATTTGGTATATATTATTGTGTTGAAGTGGTTAGAATTGAAAATCATAGTCATATGCTAGAAATTACGTGTTAAGTTGCGTTTTAAGGGTTTTTTTAGCATTTTCGGCACTTTTGCGCATAAAGTAGCCAAAACTTGGTTTGTTTTGCACGAAACTTGGCACACAACACTATTTGGTATATATTATTGTGTTGAAGTGGTTAGAATTTAATATCATACTCATATGCTAGAAATTACTTATTAAGTTGCGATTTTTTAGGTTTTTAAGCGTTTTAGGATCTTTTGTGCATAAAGTAAAACATGGTTTGTTTTGCACGAAACTTGGCACACAACATTATTTGGTATGTATTATTGTGTTGAAGAGGTTAGAATTGCAAATCATACTCATATGCTAGAATTTACGTGTTAAATTGCGATTTTAAGGGTTTTTAAGCGTTTTTGGCGTTTTTCGCATAAAGTAGCAAACTTGGTTTGTTTTGCACGGAACTTGGCACACAAAACTATTTGGTATATATTATTGTGTTTAAGTGGTTAGAATTGAAAATCATAGTTAAATGCTAGAAATTACGTGTTAAGTTGCGATTTTAAGGGTTTTAAAGTATTTTTAGCACTTTTGCGCATAAAGTAGCTCAAACTTGGTTTGTTTTGCACGAAACTTGGCACGCAACACTATTCTGTATATATTCTTGTGTTGAAGTGGTTAGAATTGAAAATCATACTCATATGCTAGAAATTACGTGTTAAGTTGCGATTTTATGAGTTTTTAAGTGTTTTTGGCATTTTTTGCGCATAAAGTAGCTGAAACCAGGGTTTGTTTGCACGAAACTAGGCACACAACTCTATATAATATATATTATTGTGTTGAAGTGGTTAGAATTGAAAATCATAGTCATATGCTAGAAATTACGTGTTAAGTTGCGATTTTAAGGGTTTTTTAGCATTTTCGACACTTTTGTGCATAAAGTAGCCAAAACTTGGTTTGTTTTGCACGAAACTTGGCACGCAACACTATTCTGTATATATTCTTGTGTTGAAGTGGTTAGAATTGAAAATCATACTCATATGCTAGAAAATACGTGTTAAGTTGCGATTTTATGGGTTTTTAAGTGTTTTTGGCATTTTTGCTCATAAAGTAGCTGAAACAGGGTTTGTTTTGCACGAAACTAGGCACACAACTCTATATAATATATATTATTGTGTTGAAGTGGTTAGAATTGAAAATCATAGTCATATGCTAGAAATTACGTGTTAAGTTGCGATTTTAAAGGTTTTTTAGCATTTTCGACACTTTTGTGCATAAAGTAGCCAAAACTTGGTTTGTTTTGCACGAAACTTGGCACACAACACTATTTGGTATATATTATTTTGTTGAAGTGGTTAGAATTTAAAATCATACTCATATGCTAGAAATTACTTATTAAGTTGCGATTTTATAGGTTTTTAAGCGTTTTGGATCTTTTGTGCATAAAGTAGCTCAAACATGGTTTGTTTTGCACGAAACTTGGCACACCAACATAATTTGGTATGTATTATTGTGTTGAAGTGGTTAGAATTGCAAATCATACTCATATGCTAGAAATTATGTGTTAAAATTACGATTTTAAGGGTTTTTAAGCGTTTTAGGCGTTTTTCGCATAAAGTAGCAAACTTGGTTTGTTCTGCACGGAACTTGGCACACAAAACTATTTGGTATATATTATTGTGTTTAAGTGGTTAGAATTGAAAATCATAGTCAAATGCTAGAAATTACGTGTTAAGTTGCGATTTTAAGGGTTTTTAAAGCATTTTAAGCACTTTTGTGCATAAAGTGGTTAGAATTGAAAATCATACTCATATGCTAGAAATTACGTGTTAAGTTGGGATTTTATGGGTTTTTAAGTGTTTTTAGCGTTTTTTGCGCCAAAAAGTTATCCAAACTTGGTTTTTTTTTTTTACGAAACATGGGACACAACACTATTTGGTATATATTATTGTGTTGAAGTGGTTAGAATAGAAAATCATACTCATATGCTAGAAATTACGTGTTAATTGCGATTTAAGGGTTTTTAAGCGTTTTTTGCGTTTTTGCGCATAAATTAGCAAACTTGGTTTGTTTTGCACAGAACTTGGCACACAAAACTATTTGGTATATATATTGTGTTTAAGTGGTTAGAATTGAAAATCATAGTCAAATGCTAGAAATTACGTCGTAAGTTGCGATTTTAAGGGTTTTTAATCATTTTTAGCACTTTTGCGCATAAAGTAGCTCAAACTTGGTTTGTTTTGCACGAAACTTGGCACGCAAAACTTTTCTGTATATATTATTGTGTTGAAGTGGTTAGAATTGAAAATCATACTCATATGCTAGAAATTACGTCTTAAGTTGCGATTTATGGGTTTTTAAGTGTTTTTGGCATTTTTGCGCATAAAGTAGCTGAAACTTGGTTTGTTTTGCACGAAACTAGACACACAACTCTATATATATATATTATTGTGTTGAAGTGGTTAGAATTGAAAATCATAGTCATATGCTAGAAATTACGTGTTAAGTTGCGATTTTAAGGGTTTTAAAGCATTTTTAGCACTTTTGCGCATAAAGTAGCTCAAACTTGGTTTGTTTTGCACGAAACTTGGCATGCAACACTATTTGGTATATATTATTTTGTTGAAGTGGTTAGAATTGAAAATCATACTCATATGCTAGAAATTACGTGTTAAGTTGGGATTTTATGGGTTTTTAAGTGTTTTTGGCGTTTTTTGCGCAAAAAGTAGCCCAAACTTGGTTTTTTTTTTACGAAACATGGGACACAAACACTATTTGGTATATATTATTGTGTTGAAGTGGTTAGAATAGAAAATCATACTCATATGCTAGAAATTACGTGTTAAATTGCGATTTTAAGGGTTTTTAAGCGTTTTTTTTGCGTTTTGCGCATAAATTAGCAAACTTGGTTTGTTTTGCACAGAACTTGGCACACAAAACTATTTGGTATATATTATTGTGTTTAAGTGGTTAGAATTGAAAATCATAGTCAAATGCTAGAAATTACGTCGTAAGTTGCGATTTTAAGGGTTTTTAATCATTTTTAGCACTTTTGCGCATAATGTAGCTCAAACTTGGTTTGTTTTGCACGAAATTTGGCACACCAACCTATTTAATATATATTATTGTGTGGAAGTGGTTAGAATCGAAAATCATACTCATATGCTAGAAATTACGTGTTAAGTTGCGATTTTATGGGTTTTTAAGTGTTTTTGGCGTTTTTTTGCGCATAAAGTAGCTCGAACATGGTTTGTTTTGTACGTAACTTGGGACACAACACTATTTGGTATGTATTATTGTGTTGAAGTGGTTAGATTTTAAAATCATACTCATATGCTAGAAATTACGTGTTAAATTGCGATTTTAAGGGTTTTTAAAGCGTTTTTGGCGTTTTGCGCATAAATTAGAAAACTTGGTTTGTTTTGCACGGAACTTGGCACACAAAACTATTTGGTATATATTATTGTGTTTCAGTGGTTAGAATTGAAAATCATAGTCAAATGCTAGAAATTACGTCTTAAGTTGCGATTTTAAGGGTTTTTAAGCATTTTTAGCACTTTTGCGCATAAAGTAGCCCAAACTTGGTTTGTTTTGCACGAAACTTGGCACGCAACACTATTCTGTATATATTATTGTGTTGAAGTGGTTAGAATTGAAAATCATACTCATATGCTAGAAATTACGTGTTAAGTTGCGATTTTATGGGTTTTTAAGTGTTTTTGGCTTTTTTGCGCATAAAGTAGCTGAAACTTGGTTTGTTTTGCACGAAACTTGGCACACAACTCTATATAATATATATTATTGTGTTGAAGTTGTTAGAATTGAAAATCATAGTCATATGCTAGAAATTACGTGTTAAGTTGCGATTTTAAGGGTTTTTAGCATTTTCGGCACTTTTGCGCATAAAGTAGCCAAAACTTGGTTTGTTTTGCACGAAACTTTGCACACAACACTATTTGGTATATATTATTGTGTTGAAGTGGTTAGAATTTAAAATCATACTCATATGCTAGAAATTACTTATTAAGTTGCGATTTTATAGGTTTTTAAGCGTTTTTGGATCTTTTGTGCATAAAGTAGCTCAAACATGGTTTGTTTTGCACGAATCTTGGCACACAATATTATTTGGTATGTATTATTGTGTTGAAGTGGTTAGAATTGCAAATCATACTCATATGCTAGAAATTACGTGTTAAATTACGATTTTAAGGGTTTTTAAGCGTTTTTGGCGTTTTTCGCATAAAGTAGCAAACTTGGTTTGTTTTGCACGGAACTTGGCACACAAAACTATTTGGTATATATTATTGTGTTTAAGTGGTTAGAATTGAAAATCATAGTCAAATGCTAGAAATTACGTCTTAAGTTGCGATTTTAAGGGTTTTTAAGCATTTTTAGCACTTTTGCGCATAAAGTAGCTCAAACTTGGTTTGTTTTGCACGAAACTTGGAACACAACTCTATTTAATATATATTATTGTGTGGAAGTGGTTAGAATAGAAAATCATACTCATATGCTAGAAATTACGTGTTAAGTTGCGATTTTATGGGTTTTTAAGTGTTTTTTGGCGTTTTTGCGCATAAAGTAGCTCAAACTTGGTTTGTTTTGTACGAAACATGGGACACAACACTGTTTGGTATATATTATTGTGTTGAAGTGGTTAGAATTGAATATCATACTCATATGCTAGAAATTACGTATTAAATTGCGATTTTAAGGGTTTTTAAGCGTTTTTTGCGTTTTGCGGATAAAGTAGCAAACTTGGTTTGTTTTGCACGGAACTTGGCACACAAAACTATTTGGTATATATTATTGTGTTTAAGTGGTTAGAATTGAAAATCATAGTCAAAGGCTAGAAATTACGTGTTAAGTTGCGATTTTAAGAGTTTTAAAGTATTTTTAGCACTTTTGCGCATAAAGTAAAAGTTGGTTTGTTTTGCACGAAACTTGGCACGCAACACTATTCTGTATATATTATTGTGTTGAAGTGGTTAGAATTGAAAATCATACTCATATGCTAGAAATTACGTGTTAAGTTGCGATTTATATGGGTTTTTAAGTGTTTTTGGCTTTTTTGCGCATAAAGTAGCTGAAACTTGGTTTATTTTGCACGAAACTAGGCACACAACTCTATATAATATATATTATTGTGTTGAAGTGGTTAGAATTGAAAATCATAGTCATATGCTAGAAATTACGGGTTAAGTTGCGATTTTAAGGGTTTTAAAGCATTTTTAGCACTTTTGCGCAAAAAGTATCTCAAACTTGGTTTGTTTTTCACGAAACTTGGCATGCAACACTATTTGGTATATATTATTTTGTTGAAGTGGTTAGAATTGAAAATCATACTCATATGCTAGAAATTACGTGTTAAGTTGGGATTTTATGGGTTTTTAAGTGTTTTTGGCGTTTTTGCGCAAAAAGTAGCTCAAACTTGGTTTTTTTTGTACGAAACATGGGACACAACACTATTTGGTATATATTATTGTGTTGAAGTGGTTAGAATAGAAAATCATACTCATATGCTAGAAATTACGTGTTAAATTGCGATTTTAAGGGTTTTTAAGCGTTTTTTTGCGTTTTGCGCATAAATTAGCAAACTTGGTTTGTTTTGCACAGAACTTGGCACACAAAACTATTTGGTATATATTATTGTGTTTAAGTGGTTAGAATTGAAAATCATAGTCAAATGCTAGAAATTACGTGTTAAGTTGCAATTTTAAGGGTTTTAAAGTATTTTTAGCACTTTTGAGCATAAAGTAGCTCAAACTTGGTTTGTTTTGCACGAAACTTGGCACGCAACACTATTCTCTATATTATTGTGTTGAAGTGGTTAGAATTGAAAATCATACTCATATGCTAGAAATTACGTGTTAAGTTGCGATTTTATGGGTTTTTAAGTGTTTTTGGCATTTTTGCGCATAAAGTAGCTGAAACTTGGTTTGTTTTGCACGAAACTAGGCACACAACTCTATATAATATATAATATTGTGTTGAAGTGGTTAGAATTGAAAATCATAGTCATATGCTAGAAATTACGGGTTAAGTTGCGATTTTAAGGGTTTTAAAGCATTTTTAGCACTTTTGCGCAAAAAGTATCTCAAACTTGGTTTGTTTTTCACGAAACTTGGCATGCAACACTATTTGGTATATATTATTTTGTTCAAGTGGTTAGAATTGAAAATCATACTCATATGCTAAAAATTACGTGTTAAGTTGCGATTTTATGGGTTTTTAAGTGTTTTTGGCGTTTTTTGCGCAAAAAGTAGCTCAAACTTGGTTTTTTTTGTACGAAACATGGGACACAACACTATTTGGTATATATTATTGTGTTGAAGTGGTTAGAATAGAAAATCATACTCATATGCTACAAATTATGTGTTAAATTGCGATTTTAAGGGTTTTTAAGCGTTTTTTTGCGTTTTGCGCATAAATTAGCAAACTTGGTTTGTTTTGCACAGAACTTGGCACACAAAACTATTTGGTATATATTATTGTGTTTAAGTGGTTAGAATTGAAAATCATAGTCAAATGCTAGAAATTACGTCATAAGTTGCGATTTTAAGGGTTTTTAATCATTTTTAGCACTTTTGCGCATAAAGTAGCTCAAACTTGGTTTGTTTTGCACGAAACTTGGCACACAACTCTATTTAATATATATTATTGTGTGGAAGTGGTTAGAATAGAAAATCATACTCATATGCTAGAAATTACGTGTTAAGTTGCGATTTTATGGGTTTTTAAGTGTTTTTTTGGCGTTTTTGCGCATAAAGTAGCTCAAACTTGGTTTGTTTTGTACGAAACATGGGACACAACACTGTTTGGTATATATTATTGTGTTGAAGTGGTTAGAATTGAATATCATACTCATATGCTAGAAATTACGTATTAAATTGCGATTTTAAGGGTTTTTTAAGCGTTTTTTGCGTTTTGCGGATAAAGTAGCAAACTTGGTTTGTTTTGCACGGAACTTGGCACACAAAACTATTTGGTATATATTATTGTGTTTAAGTGGTTAGAATTGAAAATCATAGTCAAAGGCTAGAAATTACGTGTTAAGTTGCGATTTAAGAGTTTTAAAGTATTTTTAGCACTTTTGCGCATAAAGTAAAAGTTGGTTTGTTTTGCACGAAACTTGGCACGCAACACTATTCTGTATATATTATTGTGTTGAAGTGGTTAGAATTGAAAATCATACTCATATGCTAGAAATTACGTGTTAAGTTGCGATTTTATGGGTTTTTAAGTGTTTTTGGCACTTTTGCGCATAAAATAGCGAAAACTTGGTTTATTTTGCACGAAACTAGGCACACAACTCTATATAATATATATTATTGTGTTGAAGTGGTTAGAATTGAAAATCATAGTCATATGCTAGAAATTACGTGTTAAGTTGCGATTTTAAGGGTTTTAGAGCATTTTCGGCACTTTTGCGCATAAAGTAGCCAAAACTTTGTTTGTTTTGCACGAAACTTTGCACACAACACTATTTGGTATATATTATTGTGTTGAAGTGGTTAGAATTTAAAATCATTTTCATATGCTAGAAATTACTTATTAAGTTGTGATTTTATAGGTTTTTAAGCGTTTTTGGATCTTTTGTGCATAAAGTAGCTCAAACATGGTTTGTTTTGCACGAATCTTGGCACACAATATTATTTGGTATGTATTATTGTGTTAAAGTGGTTAGAATTGCAAATCATACTCATGTGCTAGAAATTACGTGTTAAATTGCGATTTTAAGGGTTTTTAAGCGTTTTTGGCGTTTTTCGCAAAAAGTAGCAAACTTGGTTTGTTTTGCACGGAACATGGCACACAAAACTATTTGGTATATATTATTGTGTTTAAGTGGTTAGAATTGAAAATCATAGTCAAATGCTAGAAATTACGTGTTAAGTTGCAATTTTAAGGGTTTTAAAGTATTTTTAGCACTTTTGCGCATAAAGTAGCTCAAACTTGGTTTGTTTTGCACGAAACTTGGCACGCAACACTATTCTCTATATATTATTGTGTTGAAGTGGTTAGAATTGAAAATCATACTCATATGCTAGAAATTACGTGTTAAGTTGCGATTTTATGGGTTTTTAAGTGTTTTTGGCATTTTTTGCGCATAAAGTAGCTGAAACTTGGTTTGTTTTGCACGAAACTAGGCACACAACTCTATATAATATATAATATTGTGTTGAAGTGGTTAGAATTGAAAATCATAGTCATATGCTAGAAATTACGGGTTAAGTTGCGATTTTAAGGGTTTTAAAGCATTTTTAGCACTTTTGCGCAAAAAGTATCTCAAACTTGGTTTGTTTTGCACGAAACTTGGCACGCAACACTATTTGGTATATATTATTTTGTTGAAGTGGTTAGAATTGAAAATCATACTCATATGCTAGAAATTACGTGTTAAGTTGGGATTTTATGGGTTTTTAAGTGTTTTTGGCGTTTTTTGCGCAAAAAAGTAGCTCAAACTTGGTTTTTTTTGTACGAAACATGGGACACAACACTATTTGGTATATATTATTGTGTTGAAGTGGTTAGAATAGAAAATCATACTCATATGCTAGAAATTACGTGTTAAATTGCGATTTTAAGGGTTTTTAAGCGTTTTTTGCGTTTTGCGCATAAATTAGCAAACTTGGTTTGTTTTGCACAGAACTTGGCACACAAAACTATTTGGTATATATTATTGTGTTTAAGTGGTTAGAATTGAAAATCATAGTCAAATGCTAGAAATTACGTCATAAGTTGCGATTTTAAGGGTTTTTAATCATTTTAGCACTTTTGCGCATAAGTAGCTCAAACTTGGTTTGTTTTGCACGAAACTTGGCACGCAACACTATTCTCTATATATTATTGTGTTGAAGTGGTTAGAATTGAAAATCATACTCATATGCTAGAAATTACGTGTTAAGTTGCGATTTTATGGGTTTTTAAGTGTTTTTGGCATTTTTGCGCATAAAGTAGCTGAAACTTGGTTTGTTTTGCACGAAACTAGGCACACAACTCTATATAATATATAATATTGTGTTGAAGTGGTTAGAATTGAAAATCATAGTCATATGCTAGAAATTACGGGTTAAGTTGCGATTTTAAGGGTTTTAAAGCATTTTTAGCACTTTTGCGCAAAAAGTATCTCAAACTTGGTTTGTTTTGCACGAAACTTGGCACGCAACACTATTTGGTATATATTATTTTGTTGAAGTGGTTAGAATTGAAAATCATACTAATATGCTAGAAATTACGTGTTAAGTTGGGATTTTATGGGTTTTTAAGTGTTTTTGGCGTTTTTGCGCAAAAAGTAGCTCAAACTTGGTTTTTTTTGTACGAAACATGGGACACAACACTATTTGGTATATATTATTGTGTTGAAGTGGTTAGAATAGAAAATCATACTCATATGCTAGAAATTACGTGTTAAATTGCGATTTTAAGGGTTTTTAAGCGTTTTTTGCGTTTTGCGCATAAATTAGCAAACTTGGTTTGTTTTGCACAGAACTTGGCACACAAAACTATTTGGTATATATTATTGTGTTTAAGTGGTTAGAATTGAAATCATAGTCAAATGCTAGAAATTACGTCATAAGTTGCGATTTTAAGGGTTTTTAATCATTTTAGCACTTTTGCGCATAAAGTAGCTCAAACTTGGTTTGTTTTGCACGAAACTTGGCACGCAACACTATTCTCTATATATTATTGTGTTGAAGTGGTTAGAATTGAAAATCATACTCATATGCTAGAAATTACGTGTTAAGTTGCGATTTTATGGGTTTTTAAGTGTTTTTGGCATTTTTGCGCATAAAGTAGCTGAAACTTAGTTTGTTTTGCACGAAACTAGGCACACAACTCTATATAATATATAATATTGTGTTGAAGTGGTTAGAATTGAAAATCATAGTCATATGCTAGAAATTACGGGTTAAGTTGCGATTTTAAGGGTTTTAAAGCATTTTTAGCACTTTTGCGCAAAAAGTATCTCAAACTTGGTTTGTTTTGCACGAAACTTGGCATGCAACACTATTTGGTATATATTATTTTGTTCAAGTGGTTAGAATTGAAAATCATACTCATATGCTAGAAATTACGTGTTAAGTTGGGATTTTATGGGTTTTTTAAGTGTTTTTGGCGTTTTTGCGCAAAAAGTAGCTCAAACTTGGTTTTTTTTGTACGAAACATGGGACACAACACTATTTGGTATATATTATTGTGTTGAAGTGGTTAGAATAGAAAATCATACTCATATGCTAGAAATTACGTGTTAAATTGCGATTTTAAGGGTTTTTAAGCGTTTTTTGCGTTTTGCGCATAAATTAGCAAACTTGGTTTGTTTTGCACAGAACTTGGCACACAAAACTATTTGGTATATATTATTGTGTTTAAGTGGTTAGAATTGAAAATCATAGTCAAATGCTAGAAATTACGTCATAAGTTGCGATTTTAAGGGTTTTTAATCATTTTTAGCACTTTTGCGCATAAAGTAGCTCAAACTTGGTTTGTTTTGCACGAAACTTGGCACGCAACACTATTCTCTATATATTATTGTGTTGAAGTGGTTAGAATTGAAAATCATACTCATATGCTAGAAATTACGTGTTAAGTTGCGATTTTATGGGTTTTTAAGTGTTTTTGGCATTTTTGCGCATAAAGTAGCTGAAACTTGGTTTGTTTTGCACGAAACTAGGCACACAACTCTATATAATATATAATATTGTGTTGAAGTGGTTAGAATTGAAAATCATAGTCATATGCTAGAAATTACGGGTTAAGTTGCGATTTTAAGGGTTTTAAAGCATTTTTAGCACTTTTGCGCAAAAAGTATCTCAAACTTGGTTTGTTTTGCACGAAACTTGGCATGCAACACTATTTGGTATATATTATTTTGTTCAAGTGGTTAGAATTGAAAATCATACTCATATGCTAGAAATTACGTGTTAAGTTGGGATTTTATGGGTTTTTTAGTGTTTTCGGCGTTTTTGCGCAAAAAGTAGCTCAAACTTGGTTTTTTTTGTACGAAACATGGGACACAACACTATTTGGTATATATTATTGTGTTCGAAGTGGTTAGAATAGAAAATCATACTCATATGCTAGAAATTACGTGTTAAATTGCGATTTTAAGGGTTTTTAATCGTTTTTTTGCGTTTTGCGCATAAATTAGCAAACTTGGTTTGTTTTGCACAGAACTTGGCACACAAAACTATTTGGTATATATTATTGTGTTTAAGTGGTTAGAATTGAAAATCATAGTCAAATGCTAGAAATTACGTCATAAGTTGCGATTTTATGGGTTTTTAATCATTTTTAGCACTTTTGCGCATAAAGTAGCTCAAACTTGGTTTGTTTTGCACGAAACTTGGCACACAACTCTATTTAATATATATTATTGTGTGGAAGTGGTTAGAATATAAAATAATACTCATATGCTAGAAATTACGTGTTAAGTTGCGATTTTATGGGTTTTTAAGTGTTTTTGGCGTTTTTGCGCATAACGTAGCTCAAACTTGGTTTGTTTTGTACGAAACTTGGGACACAACACTATTTGGTATGTATCATTGTGTTGAAGTGGTTAAAATTTAAAATCATACTCATATGCTAGAAATTACGTGTTAAATTGCGATTTTAAGGGTTTTTAAGCGTTTTTGGCGTTTTGCGCATAAAGTAGCAAACTTGGTTTGTTTAGCACGGAACTTGGCACACAAAACTATTTGGTATATATTATTGTGTTTAAGTGGTTAGAATTGAAAATCATAGTCAAATGCTAGAAATTACGTGTTCAGTTGCGATTTAAACGGTTTTTTAGCATTTTCGGCACTTTTGCGCATAAAGTAGCCAAAACTTGGTTTGTTTTGCACGAAACTTGGCACACAACACTATTTGGTATATATTATTGTGTTGAAGTGGTTAGAATTTAAAATCATACTCATATGCTAGAAATTACTTATTAAATTGCGATTTTATAGGTTTTTAAGCGTTTTTGGATCTTTTGTGCATAAAGTAGCTCAAACATGGTTTGTTTTGCACGAAACTTGGCACACAACATTATTTGGTATGTATTATTGTGTTGAAGTGGTTAGAATTGCAAATCATACTCATATGCTAGAAATTACGTGTTAAATTGCGATTTGAAGGGTTTTTAAGCGTTTTTGGCGTTTTTCGCATAAAGTAGCAAATTGTTTTGCACGGAACTTGGCACACAAAACTATTTGGTATATATTATTGTGTTTAAGTGGTTAGCATTGAAAATCATAGTCAAAGGCTAGAAATTACGTGTTAAGTTGCGATTTTAAGAGTTTTAAAGTATTTTTAGCACTTTTGCGCATAAAGTAAAACTTGGTTTGTTTTGCACGAAACTTGGCGCGCAACACTATTCTGTATATATTATTGTGTTGAAGTGGTTAGAATTGAAAATCATACTCATATGCTAGAAATTACGTGTTAAGTGGCGATTTTATGGGTTTTTCAGGTGTTTTTGGCTTTTTTGCGCATAAAGTAGAAACTTGGTTTATTTTGCACGAAACTAGGCACACAACTCTATATAACATATATTATTGTGTTGAAGTGGTTAGAATTGAAAATCATAGTCATATGCTAGAAATTACGTGTTAAGTTGCGATTTTAAGGGTTTTTTCAGCATTTTCGGCACTTTTGCGCATAAAGTAGCCAAAACTTTGTTTGTTTTGCACGAAAATTTGCACACAACACTATTTGGTATATATTATTGTGTTGAAGTGGTTAGAATTTAAAATCATACTCATATGCTAGAAATTACTTATTAAGTTGCGATTTTATAGGTTTTTAAGCGTTTTCGGATCTTTTGTGCATAAAGTAGCTAAACATGGTTTGTTTATCACGAATCTTGGCACACAATATTATTTGGTATGTATTATTGTGTTGAAGTGGTTAGAATTGCAAATCATACTCATGTGCTAGAAATTACGTGTTAAATTGCGATTTTAAGGGTTTTTAAGCGTTTTTTGGCGTTTTTTCGCAAAAAGTAGCAAACTTGGTTTGTTTTGCACGGAACATGGCACACAAAACTATTTGGTATATATTATTGTGTTTAAGTGGTTAGAATTGAAAATCATAGTCAAATGCTAGAAATTACGTGTTAAGTTGCAATTTTAAGGGTTTTAAAGTCTTTTTAGCACTTTTGCGCATAAAGTAGCTCAAACTTGGTTTGTTTTGCACGAAACTTGGCACGCAACACTATTCTCTATATATTATTGTGTTGAAGTGGTTAGAATTGAAAATCATACTCATATGCTAGAAATTACGTGTTAAGTTGCGATTTTATGGGTTTTTAAGTGTTTTTGGCATTTTTGCGCATAAAGTAGCTGAAACTTGGTTTGTTTTGCACGAAACTAGGCACACAACTCTATATAATATATAATATTGTGTTGAAGTGGTTAGAATTGAAAATCATAGTCATATGCTAGAAATTACGGGTTAAGTTGCGATTTTAAGGGTTTTAAAGCATTTTTAGCACTTTTGCGCAAAAAGTATCTCAAACTTGGTTTGTTTTGCACGAAACTTGGCATGCAACACTATTTGGTATATATTATTTTGTTGAAGTGGTTAGAATTGAAAATCATACTCATATGCTAGAAATTACGTGTTAAGTTGGGATTTTATGGGTTTTTAAGTGTTTTTGGCGTTTTTGCGCAAAAAGTAGCTCAAACTTGGTTTTTTTTGTACGAAACATGGGACACAACACTATTTGGTATATATTATTGTGTTGAAGTGGTTAGAATAGAAAATCATACTCATATGCTAGAAATTACGTGTTAAATTGCGATTTTAAGGGTTTTTAAGCGTTTTTTTGCGTTTTGCGCATAAATTAGCAAACTTGGTTTGTTTTGCACAGAACTTGGCACACAAAACTATTTGGTATATATTATTGTGTTTAAGTGGTTAGAATTGAAAATCATAGTCAAATGCTAGAAATTACGTCATAAGTTGCGATTTTAAGGGTTTTTAATCATTTTTAGCACTTTTTGCGCATAAAGTAGCTCAAACTTGGTTTGTTTTGCACGAAACTTGGCACACAACTCTATTTAATATATATTATTGTGTGGAAGTGGTTAGAATAGAAAATCATACTCATATGCTAGAAATTACGTGTTAAGTTGCGATTTTATGGGTTTTTAAGTGTTTTTTGGCGTTTTTTGCGCATAAAGTAGCTCAAACTTGGTTTGTTTTTGTACGAAACATGGGACACAACACTGTTTGGTATATATTATTGTGTTGAAGTGGTTAGAATTGAATATCATACTCATATGCTAGAAATTACGTATTAAATTGCGATTTTAAGGGTTTTTAAGCGTTTTTTTGCGTTTTGCGGATAAAGTAGCAAACTTGGTTTGTTTTGCACGGAACTTGGCACACAAAACTATTTGGTATATATTATTGTGTTTAAGTGGTTAGAATTGAAAATCATAGTCAAAGGCTAGAAATTACGTGTTAAGTTGCGATTTTAAGAGTTTTAAAGTATTTTTAGCACTTTTGCGCATAAAGTAAAAGTTGGTTTGTTTTGCACGAAACTTGGCACGCAACACTATTCTGTATATATTATTGTGTTGAAGTGGTTAGAATTGAAAATCATACTCATATGCTAGAAATTACGTGTTAAGTTGCGATTTTATGGGTTTTTAAGTGTTTTTGGCACTTTTGCGCATAAAATAGCGAAAACTTGGTTTATTTTGCACGAAACTAGGCACACAACTCTATATAATATATATTATTGTGTTGAAGTGGTTAGAATTGAAAATCATAGTCATATGCTAGAAATTACGTGTTAAGTTGCGATTTTAAGGGTTTTTTAGCATTTTCGGCACTTTTGCGCATAAAGTAGCCAAAACTTTGTTTGTTTTGCACGAAACTTTGCACACAACACTATTTGGTATATATTATTGTGTTGAAGTGGTTAGAATTTAAAATCATTTTCATATGCTAGAAATTACTTATTAAGTTGTGATTTTATAGGTTTTTAAGCGTTTTTGGATCTTTTGTGCATAAAGTAGCTCAAACATGGTTTGTTTTGCACGAATCTTGGCACACAATATTATTTGGTATGTATTATTGTGTTAAAGTGGTTAGAATTGCAAATCATACTCATGTGCTAGAAATTACGTGTTAAATTGCGATTTTAAGGGTTTTTAAGCGTTTTTGGCGTTTTTCGCAAAAAGTAGCAAACTTGGTTTGTTTTGCACGGAACATGGCACACAAAACTATTTGGTATATATTATTGTGTTTAAGTGGTTAGAATTGAAAATCATAGTCAAATGCTAGAAATTACGTGTTAAGTTGCAATTTTAAGGGTTTTAAAGTATTTTTAGCACTTTTGCGCATAAAGTAGCTCAAACTTGGTTTGTTTTGCACGAAACTTGGCACGCAACACTATTCTCTATATATTATTGTGTTGAAGTGGTTAGAATTGAAAATCATACTCATATGCTAGAAATTACGTGTTAAGTTGCGATTTTATGGGTTTTTAAGTGTTTTTGGCATTTTTGCGCATAAAGTAGCTGAAACTTGGTTTGTTTTGCACGAAACTAGGCACACAACTCTATATAATATATAATATTGTGTTGAAGTGGTTAGAATTGAAAATCATAGTCATATGCTAGAAATTACGGGTTAAGTTGCGATTTTAAGGGTTTTAAAGCATTTTTAGCACTTTTGCGCAAAAAGTATCTCAAACTTGGTTTGTTTTGCACGAAACTTGGCATGCAACACTATTTGGTATATATTATTTTGTTGAAGTGGTTAGAATTGAAAATCATACTCATATGCTAGAAATTACGTGTTAAGTTGGGATTTTATGGGTTTTTAAGTGTTTTTTGGCGTTTTTGCGCAAAAAGTAGCTCAAACTTGGTTTTTTTTGTACGAAACATGGGACACAACACTATTTGGTATATATTATTGTGTTGAAGTGGTTAGAATAGAAAATCATACTCATATGCTAGAAATTACGTGTTAAATTGCGATTTTAAGGGTTTTTAAGCGTTTTTTGCGTTTTGCGCATAAATTAGCAAACTTGGTTTGTTTTGCACAGAACTTGGCACACAAAACTATTTGGTATATATTATTGTGTTTAAGTGGTTAGAATTGAAAATCATAGTCAAATGCTAGAAATTACGTCATAAGTTGCGATTTTAAGGGTTTTTAATCATTTTTAGCACTTTTGCGCATAAAGTAGCTCAAACTTGGTTTGTTTTGCACGAAACTTAGCACACAACTCTATTTAATATATATTATTGTGTGGAAGTGGTTAGAATAGAAAATCATACTCATATGCTAGAAATTACGTGTTAAGTTGCGATTTTATGGGTTTTTAAGTGTTTTTTGGCGTTTTTGCGCATAAAGTAGCTCAAACTTGGTTTGTTTTGTACGAAACATGGGACACAACACTGTTTGGTATATATTATTGTGTTGAAGTGGTTAGAATTGAATATCATACTCATATGCTAGAAATTACGTATTAAATTGCGATTTTAAGGGTTTTTAAGCGTTTTTTTGCGTTTTGCGGATAAAGTAGCAAACTTGGTTTGTTTTTGCACGGAACTTGGCACACAAAACTATTTGGTATATATTATTGTGTTTAAGTGGTTAGAATTGAAAATCATAGTCAAATGCTAAAAATTACGTCTTAAGTTGCGATTTTAAGGGTTTTTAAGCATTTTTAGCACTTTTGCGCATAAAGTAGCTCAAACTTGGTTTTTTTTGCACGAAACTTGGCACACAACTCTATTTAATATATATTATTGTGTGGAAGTGGTTAGAATATAAAATAATACTCATATGCTAGAAATTACGTGTTAAGTTGCGATTTTATGGGTTTTTAAGTGTTTTTGGCGTTTTTGCGCATAACGTAGCTCAAACTTGGTTTGTTTTGTACGAAACTTGTGACACAACACTATTTGGTATGTATCATTGTGTTGAAGTGGTTAAAATTTAAAATCATACTCATATGCTAGAAATTACGTGTTAAATTGCGATTTTAAGGGTTTTTAAGCGTTTTTGGCGTTTTGCGCATAAAGTAGCAAACTTGGTTTGTTTAGCACGGAACTTGGCACACAAAACTATTTGGTATATATTATTGTGTTTAAGTGGTTAGAATTGAAAATCATAGTCAAATGCTAGAAATTACGTGTTAAGTTGCGATTTTAACGGTTTTTTTAGCATTTTCGGCACTTTTGCGCATAAAGTAGCCAAAACTTGGTTTGTTTTGCACGAAACTTGGCACACAACACTATTTGGTATATATTATTGTGTTGAAGTGGTTAGAATTTAAAATCATACTCATATGCTAGAAATTACTTATTAAATTGCGATTTTATAGGTTTTTAAGCGTTTTTGGATCTTTTGTGCATAAAGTAGCTCAAACATGGTTTGTTTTGCACGAAACTTGGCACACAACATTATTTGGTATGTATTATTGTGTTGAAGTGGTCAGAATTGCAAATCATACTCATATGCTAGAAATTACGTGTTAAATTGCGAATTGAAGGGTTTTTAAGCGTTTTTGGCGTTTTTCGCATAAAGTAGCAAACTTGGTTTGTTTTGCACGGAACTTGGCACACAAAACTATTTGGTATATATTATTGTGTTTAAGTGGTTAGAATTGAAAATCATAGTCAAAGGCTAGAAATTACGTGTTAAGTTGCGATTTTAAGAGTTTTAAAGTATTTTTAGCACTTTTGCGCATAAAGTAAAACTTGGTTTGTTTTGCACGAAACTTGGCGCGCAACACTATTCTGTATATATTATTGTGTTGAAGTGGTTAGAATTGAAAATCATACTCATATGCTAGAAATTACGTGTTAAGTTGCGATTTTATGGGTTTTTAAGTGTTTTTGGCTTTTTTGCGCATAAAGTAGAAACTTGGTTTATTTTGCACGAAACTAGGCACACAACTCTATATAATATATATTATTGTGTTGAAGTGGTTAGAATTGAAAATCATAGTCATATGCTAGAAATTACGTGTTATGTTGCGATTTTAAGGGTTTTTCAGCATTTTCGGCACTTTTGCGCATAAAGTAGCCAAAACTTTGTTTGTTTTGCACGAAAATTTGCACACAACACTATTTGGTATATATTATTGTGTTGAAGTGGTTAGAATTTAAAATCATACTCATATGCTAGAAATTACTTATTAAGTTGCGATTTTATAGGTTTTTAAGCGTTTTCGGATCTTTTGTGCATAAAGTAGCTCAAACATGGTTTGTTTATCACGAATCTTGGCACACAATATTATTTGGTATGTATTATTGTGTTGAAGTGGTTAGAATTGCAAATCATACTCATGTGCTAGAAATTACGTGTTAAATTGCGATTTTAAGGGTTTTTAAGCGTTTTTGGCGTTTTTCGCAAAAAGTAGCAAACTTGGTTTGTTTTGCACGGAACATGGCACACAAAACTATTTGGTATATATTATTGTGTTTAAGTGGTTAGAATTGAAAATCATAGTCAAATGCTAGAAATTACGTGTTAAGTTGCAATTTTAAGGGTTTTAAAGTATTTTTAGCACTTTTGCGCATAAAGTAGCTCAAACTTGGTTTGTTTTGCACGAAACTTGGCACGCAACACTATTCTCTATATATTATTGTGTTGAAGTGGTTAGAATTGAAAATCATACTCATATGCTAGAAATTACGTGTTAAGTTGCGATTTTATGGGTTTTTAAGTGTTTTTGGCATTTTTGCGCATAAAGTAGCTGAAACTTGGTTTGTTTTTGCACGAAACTAGGCACACAACTCTATATAATATATAATATTGTGTTGAAGTGGTTAGATTTGAAAATCATAGTCATATGCTAGAAATTACGGGTTAAGTTGCGATTTTAAGGCTTTTAAAGCATTTTTAGCACTTTTGCGCAAAAAGTATCTCAAACTTGGTTTGTTTTGCACGAAACTTGGCATGCAACACTATTTGGTATATATTATTTTGTTGAAGTGGTTAGAATTGAAAATCATACTCATATGCTAGAAATTACGTGTTAAGTTGGGATTTTATGGGTTTTTAAGTGTTTTTGGCGTTTTTGCGCAAAAAGTAGCTCAAACTTGGTTTTTTTTGTACGAAACATGGGACACAACACTATTTGGTATATATTATTGTGTTGAAGTGGTTAGAATAGAAAATCATACTCATATGCTAGAAATTACGTGTTAAATTGCGATTTTAAGGGTTTTTAAGCGTTTTTTTGCGTTTTGTGCATAAATTAGGAAACTTGGTTTGTTTTGCACAGAACTTGGCACACAAAACTATTTGGTATATATTATTGTGTTTAAGTGGTTAGAATTGAAAATCATAGTCAAATGCTAGAAATTACGTCATAAGTTGCGATTTTAAGGGTTTTTAATCATTTTTAGCACTTTTGCGCATAAAGTAGCTCAAACTTGGTTTGTTTTGCACGAAACTTGGCACACAACTCTATTTAATATATATTATTGTGTGGAAGTGGTTAGAATAGAAAATCATACTCATGTGCTAGAAACTACGTGTGAAGTTGCGATTTTATCGGTTTTTAAGTGTTTTTTGGCGTTTTTGCGCATAAAGTAGCTCAAACTTGGTTTGTTTTGTACGAAACATGGGACACAACACTGTTTGGTATATATTATTGTGTTGAAGTGGTTAGAATTGAATATCATACTCATATGCTAGAAATTACGTAGTAAATTGCGATTTTAAGGGTTTTTAAGCGTTTTTTGCGTTTTGCGCATAAAGTAGCAAACTTGGTTTGTTTTGCACGGAACTTGGCACACAAAACTATTTGGTATATATTATTGTGTTTAAGTGGTTAGAATTGAAAATCATAGTCAAATTCTAGAAATTACGTCTTAAGTTGCGATTTTAAGGGTTTTTAAGCATTTTTAGCACTTTTGCGCATAAAGTAGCTCAAACTTGGTTTTTTTTTGCACGAAACTTGGCACACAACTCTATTTAATATATATTATTGTGTGGAAGTGGTTAGAATTGAAAATCATACTCATATGCTAGAAATTACGTGTTAAGTTGCGATTTTATGGGTTTTTAAGTGTTTTTGGCGTTTTTGCGCATAACGTAGTTCAAACTTGGTTTGTTTTGTACGAAACTTGGGACACAACACTATTTGGTATGTATTATTGTGTTGAAGTGGTTAAAATTTAAAATCATACTCATATGCTAGAAATTACGTTTTAAATTGCGATTTTAAGGGTTTTTAAGCGTTTTTGGCGTTTGGCGCATAAAGTAGCAAACTTGGTTTGTTTAGCACGGAACTTGGCACACAAAACTATTTGGTATATATTATTGTGTTTAAGTGGTTAGAATTGAAAATCATAGTCAAATGCTAGAAATTACTTGTTAATTTGCGATTTTATGTGTTTTTAAGCTTTTTTGGCACTTTCACGCATAAAGTAGGTCAAAATGGTTAGTTTTGCACGAAACTTGGCACACAACACTATTTGGTATATATTATTGTGTTGAAGTGGTTAGAATTTAAAATCATACTCATATGCTAGAAATTACGTGTTAAGTTGCGTTTTTAAGGGTTTTTAAGCATTTTTAGCACTTTTGCGCATAAAGTAGCTCAAACTTGGTTTGTTTTGCACGAAACTTGGCACACAACTCTATTTAATATATATTATTGTGTGGAAGTGGTTAGAATTTAAAATCATAGTCATATGCTAGAAATTACGTGTTAAGTTGCGATTTTATGGGTTTTTAAGTGTTTTTGGCGTTTTTGCGCAAAAAGTAGCTCAAACTTGGTTTGTTTTGTACGAAACATGGGACACAACACTATTTGGTATATATTATTGTGTTGAAGTGGTTAGAATTGAATATCATACTCATATGCTACAAATTACGTGTTAAATTGCGATTTTAAGGGTTTTTAAGCGTTTTTTGCGTTTTGCGCATAAAGTAGCAAACTTGGTTTGTTTTGCACGGAACTTGGCACACAAAACTATTTGGTATATATTATTGTGTTTAAGTGGTTAGAATTGAAAATCATAGTCAAATGCTAGAAATTACGTCTTAAGTTGCGATTTTAAGAGTTTTTAAGCATTTTTAGCACTTTTGCGCATAAAGTAGCTCAAACTTGGTTTGTTTTGCACGAAACTTTGCAAAATACTCTATTTAATATATTATTGTGTGGAAGTGGTTAGAATTGAAAATCATACTCATATGCTAGAAATTACGTGTTAAGTTGCGATTTTATGGGTTTTTAAGTGTTTTTGGCGTTTTTGCGCATAACTTAGCTCAAACTTGGTTTGTCTTGTACGAAACTTGGGACACAACACTATTTGGTATGTATTATTGTGTTGAAGTGGTTAAAATTGAAAATCATACTCATATGCTAGAAATTACGTGTTAAATTGCGATTTTAAGGGTTTTTAAGCGTTTTTGGCGTTTCGCGCATAAAGTAGCAAACTTGGTTTGTTTTGCACATAACTTGGCACACAAAACTATTGGGTATATATTATTGTGTTTAAGTGGTTAGAATTGAAAATCATAGTCCAATGCGAGAAATTACGTCTTAAGTTGCGATTTTAAGGGTTTTTAAGCATTTTTAGCACTTTTGCGCATAAAGTAGCTCAAACTTGGTTTGTTTTGCACGAAACTTGGCACACAACTCTATTTAATATATATTATTGTGTGGAAGTGGTTAGAATTGAAAATAATACTCATATGCTAGAAATTACGTGTTAAGTTGCGATTTTATTGGTTTTTAAGTGTTTTTGCCGTTTTTGCGCATAACGTAGCTCAAACTTGGTTTGTTTTGTACGAAACTTGGGACACAACACTATTTGGTATGTAGTATTGTGTTGAAGTTTTTAAAATTTAAAATCATACTCATATGCTAGAAATTACGTGTTAAATTGCGATTTTAGGGGTTTTTAAGCGTTTTTGGCGTTTTGCGCATAAAGTAGCAAACTTGGTTTGTTTTGCACGGAACTTGGCACACAAAACTATTTGGTATATATTATTGTGTTTAAGTGGTTAGAATTGAAAATCATAGTCCAATGCTAGAAATTACGTCTTAAGTTGCGTTTTTAAGGGTTTTAAAGCATTTTTAGCACTTTTGCGCATAAAGTAGCTCAAACTTGGTTTGTTTTCCACGAAACTTGGCACACAACTCTATTTAATATATATTATTGTGTGGAAGTGGTTAGAATTGAAAATCATACTCATATGCTAGAAATTACGTGTTAAGTTGCGATTTTATGGGTTTTTAAGTGTTTTTGCCGTTTTTGCGCATAACGTAGCTCAAACTTGGTTTGTTTTGTACGAAACTTGGGACACAACACTATTTGGTATGTATTATTGTGGTGAAGTGGTTAAAATTGAAAATCATACTCATATGCTAGAAATTACATGTTAAATTGCGATTTTAAGGGTTTTTAAGCGTTTTTCGCGTTTTGCGCATAAAGTAGCAAACTTGGTTTGTTTTGCACGGAACTTGGCACACAAAACTATTTGGTATATATTATTGTGTTTAAGTGGTTAGAATTGAAAATCATACTCCAATGCTAGAAATTACGTCTTAAGTTGCGATTTTAAGGGTTTTTAAGCATTTTTAGCACTTTCGCGCATAAAGTAGCTCAAACTTGGTTTGTTTTGCACGAAACTTGGCACACAACTCTATTTAATATATATTATTGTGTGGAAGTGGTTAGAATAGAAAATCATACTCATATGCTAGAAACTACGTGTTAAGTTGCGATTTTATGGGTTTTTAAGTGTTTTTTGGCGTTTTTGCGCATAAAGTAGCTCAAACTTGGTTTGTTTTGTACGAAACATGGGACACAACACTGTTTGGTATATATTATTGTGTTGAAGTGGTTAGAATTGAATATCATACTCATATGCTAGAAATTACGTATTAAATTGCGATTTTAAGGGTTTTTAAGCGTTTTTTGCGTTTTGCGCATAAAGTAGCAAACTTGGTTTGTTTTGCACGGAACTTGGCACACAAAACTATTTGGTATATATTATTGTGTTTAAGTGGTTAGAATTGAAAATCATAGTCAAATGCTAGAAATTACGTCTTAAGTTGCGATTTTAAGGGTTTTTAAGCATTTTTAGCACTTTTGCGCATAAAGTAGCTCAAACTTGGTTTTTTTTGCACGAAACTTGGCACACAACTCTATTTAATATATATTATTGTGTGGAAGTGGTTAGAATTGAAAATCATACTCATATGCTAGAAATTACGTGTTAAGTTGCGATTTTATGGGTTTTTAAGTGTTTTTGGCGTTTTTGCGCATAACGTAGCTCAAACTTGGTTTGTTTTGTACGAAACTTGGGACACAACACTATTTGGTATGTATTATTGTGTTGAAGTGGTTAAAATTTAAAATCATACTCATATGCTAGAAATTACGTTTTAAATTGCGATTTTAAGGGTTTTTAAGCGTTTTTGGCGTTTTGCGCATAAAGTAGCAAACTTGGTTTGTTTAGCACGGAACTTGGCACACAAAACTATTTGGTATATATTATTGTGTTTAAGTGGTTAGAATTGAAAATCATAGTCAAATGCTAGAAATTACGTGTTAAGTTGCGATTTTAACGGTTTTTTAGCATTTTCGGCACTTTTGCGCATAAATTAGCCAAAACTTGGTTTGTTTTGCACGAAACTTGGCACACA
Source organism: Amaranthus tricolor (assembly GCF_026212465.1). NCBI lineage: Eukaryota > Viridiplantae > Streptophyta > Magnoliopsida > Caryophyllales > Amaranthaceae > Amaranthus > Amaranthus tricolor. The sequence continues at coordinate 25,606,032 of NC_080056.1, read as the reverse complement.
ACAATATTTGGTATATATTATTGTGTTGAAGTGGTTAGAATTTAAAATCATACTCATATGCTAGAAAGTAGCTCAAACTTGGTTTGTTTTGTGCGAAACATGCGACACAACACTATTTGGTATATATTATTGTGTTGAAGTGGTTAGAATTGAATATCATACTCATATGCTAGAAATTACGTGTTAAATTGCGATTTTAAGGGTTTTTTGCGTTTTGCGCATAAAGTAGCAAACTTGGTTTGTTTTGCATGGAACTTGGCACACAAAACTATTTGGTATATATTATTGTGTTTAAGTGCTTAGAATTGAAAATCATAGTCAAATGCTAGAAATTACGTCTTAAGTTGCGATTTTAAGGGTTTTTAAGCATTTTTAGCACTTTTGCGCATAAAGTAGCTCAAACTTGGTTTGTTTTGCACGAAACTTTGCACACAACTCTATTTAATATATTATTGTGTGGAAGTTGTTAGAATTGAAAATCATACTCATATGCTAGAAATTACGTGTTAAGTTGCGATTTTATGGGTTTTTAAGTGTTTTTGGCTTTTTTGCGCATAACGTAGCTCAAACTTGGTTTGTTTATTACGAAACTTGGGACACAACACTATTTGGTATGTATTATTGTGTTGAAGTGGTTAAAATTTAAAATCATACTCATCTGCTAGAAATTACGTGTTAAATTGCGATTTTAAGGGTTTTTAAGCGTTTTTGGCGTTTTGCGCATAAAGTAGCAAACTTGGTTTGTTTTGCACGGAACTTGGCACACAAAACTATTTGGTATATATTATTGTGTTGAAGTGGTTAGAATTGAAAATCATAGTCAAATGCTAGAAATTACGTCTTAAGTTGCGATTTTAAGGGTTTTTAAGCATTTTTAGCACTTTTGCGCATAAAGTAGCTCAAACTTGGTTTGTTTTGCACGAAACTTGGCACACAACTCTATTTAATATATATTATTGTGTGGAAGTGGTTAGAATTTAAAATCATAGTCATATGCTAGAAATTACGTGTTAAGTTGCGATTTTATGGGTTTTTAAGTGTTTTTGGCGTTTTTGCGCATAACGTAGCTCAAACTTGGTTTGTTTTGTACGAAACTTGGGACACAACACTATTTGGTATGTATTATTGTGTTGAAGTGGTTAAAATTTAAAATCATACTCATATGCTAGAAATTACGTTTTAAATTGCGATTTTAAGGGTTTTTAAGCGTTTTTGGCGTTTTGCGCATAAAGTAGCAAACTTGGTTTGTTTAGCACGGAACTTGGCACACAAAACTATTTGGTATATATTATTGTGTTTAAGTGGTTAGAATTGAAAATCATAGTCAAATGCTAGAAATTACGTGTTAAGTTGCGATTTTAACGGTTTTTTTAGCATTTTCGGCACTTTTGCGCATAAATTAGCCAAAACTTGGTTTGTTTTGCACGAAACTTGGCACACAACAATATTTGGTATATATTATTGTGTTGAAGTGGTTAGAATTTAAAATCATACTCATATGCTAGAAAGTAGCTCAAACTTGGTTTGTTTTGTGCGAAACATGCGACACAACACTATTTGGTATATATTATTGTGTTGAAGTGGTTAGAATTGAATATCATACTCATATGCTAGAAATTACGTGTTAAATTGCGATTTTAAGGGTTTTTTGCGTTTTGCGCATAAAGTAGCAAACTTGGTTTGTTTTGCATGGAACTTGGCACACAAAACTATTTGGTATATATTATTGTGTTTAAGTGCTTAGAATTGAAAATCATAGTCAAATGCTAGAAATTACGTCTTAAGTTGCGATTTTAAGGGTTTTTAAGCATTTTTAGCACTTTTGCGCATAAAGTAGCTCAAACTTGGTTTGTTTTGCACGAAACTTTGCACACAACTCTATTTAATATATTATTGTGTGGAAGTTGTTAGAATTGTAAATCATACTCATATGCTAGAAATTACGTGTTAAGTTGCGATTTTATGGGTTTTTAAGTGTTTTTGGCTTTTTTGCGCATAACGTAGCTCAAACTTGGTTTGTTTATTACGAAACTTGGGACACAACACTATTTGGTATGTATTATTGTGTTGAAGTGGTTAAAATTTAAAATCATACTCATATGCTAGAAATTACGTGTTAAATTGCGATTTTAAGGGTTTTTAAGCGTTTTTGGCGTTTTGCGCATAAAGTAGCAAACTTGGTTTGTTTTGCACGGAACTTGGCACACAAAACTATTTGGTATACATTATTGTGTTGAAGTGGTTAGAATTGAAAATCATAGTCAAATGCTAGAAATTACGTCTTAAGTTGCGATTTTAAGGGTTTTTAAGCATTTTTAGCACTTTTGCGCATAAAGTAGCTCAAACATGGTTTGTTTTGCACGAAACTTGGCACACAACTCTATTTAATATATATTATTGTGTGGAAGTGGTTAGAATTTAAAATCATAGTCATATGCTAGAAATTACGTGTTAAGTTGCGATTTTATGGGTTTTTAAGTGTTTTTGGCGTTTTTGCGCAAAAAGTAGCTCAAACTTGGTTTGTTTTGTACGAAACATGGGACACAACACTATTTGGTATATATTATTGTGTTGAAGTGGTTAGAATTGAATATCATACTCATATGCTACAAATTACGTGTTAAATTGCGATTTTAAGGGTTTTTAAGCGTTTTTTGCGTTTTGCGCATAAAGTAGCAAACTTGGTTTGTTTTGCACGGAACTTGGCACACAAAACTATTTGGTATATATTATTGTGTTTAAGTGGTTAGAATTGAAAATCATAGTCAAATGCTAGAAATTACGTCTTAAGTTGCGATTTTAAGGGTTTTTAAGCATTTTTAGCACTTTTGCGCATAAAGTAGCTCAAACTTGGTTTGTTTTGCACGAAACTTTGCACACAACTCTATTTAATATATTATTGTGTGGAAGTTGTTAGAATTGTAAATCATACTCATATGCTAGAAATTACGTGTTAAGTTGCGATTTTATGGGTTTTTAAGTGTTTTTGGCTTTTTTGCGCATAACGTAGCTCAAACTTGGTTTGTTTATTACGAAACTTGGGACACAACACTATTTGGTATGTATTATTGTGTTGAAGTGGTTAAAATTTAAAATCATACTCATATGCTAGAAATTACGTGTTAAATTGCGATTTTAAGGGTTTTTAAGCGTTTTTGGCGTTTTGCGCATAAAGTAGCAAACTTGGTTTGTTTTGCACGGAACTTGGCACACAAAACTATTTGGTATACATTATTGTGTTGAAGTGGTTAGAATTGAAAATCATAGTCAAATGCTAGAAATTACGTCTTAAGTTGCGATTTTAAGGGTTTTTAAGCATTTTTAGCACTTTTGCGCATAAAGTAGCTCAAACTTGGTTTGTTTTGCACGAAACTTGGCACACAACTCTATTTAATATATATTATTGTGTGGAAGTGGTTAGAATTTAAAATCATAGTCATATGCTAGAAATTACGTGTTAAGTTGCGATTTTATGGGTTTTTAAGTGTTTTTGGCGTTTTTGCGCAAAAAGTAGCTCAAACTTGGTTTGTTTTGTACGAAACATGGGACACAACACTATTTGGTATATATTATTGTGTTGAAGTGGTTAGAATTGAATATCATACTCATATGCTACAAATTACGTGTTAAATTGCGATTTTAAGGGTTTTTAAGCGTTTTTTTGCGTTTTGCGCATAAAGTAGCAAACTTGGTTTGTTTTGCACGGAACTTGGCACACAAAACTATTTGGTATATATTATTGTGTTTAAGTGGTTAGAATTGAAAATCATAGTCAAATGCTAGAAATTACGTCTTAAGTTGCGATTTTAAGGGTTTTTAAGCATTTTTAGCACTTTTGCGCATAAAGTAGCTCAAACTTGGTTTGTTTTGCACGAAACTTTGCAAAATACTCTATTTAATATATTATTGTGTGGAAGTGGTTAGAATTGAAAATCATACTCATATGCTAGAAATTACGTGTTAAGTTGCGATTTTATGGGTTTTTAAGTGTTTTTGGCGTTTTTGCGCATAACTTAGCTCAAACTTGGTTTTTTTTGTACGAAACTTGGGACACAACACTATTTGGTATGTATTATTGTGTTAAAGTGATTAAAATTGAAAATCATACTCATATGCTAGAAATTACGTGTTAAATTGCGATTTTAAGGGTTTTTAAGCGTTTTTGGCGTTTCGCGCATAAAGTAGCAAACTTGGTTTGTTTTGCACATAACTTGGCACACAAAACTATTGGGTATATATTATTGTGTTTAAGTGGTTAGAATTGAAAATCATAGTCCAATGCGAGAAATTACGTCTTAAGTTGCGATTTTAAGGGTTTTTAAGCATTTTTAGCACTTTTGCGCATAAAGTAGCTCAAACTTGGTTTGTTTTGCACGAAACTTGGCACACAACTCTATTTAATATATATTATTGTGTGGAAGTGGTTAGAATAGAAAATCATACTCTTATGCTAGAAACTACGTGTTAAGTTGCGATTTTATGGGTTTTTAAGTGTTTTTTGGCGTTTTTGCGCATAAAGTAGCTCAAACTTGGTTTGTTTTGTACGAAACATGGGACACAACACTGTTTGGTATATATTATTGTGTTGAAGTGGTTAGAATTGAATATCATACTCATATGCTAGAAATTACGTATTAAATTGCGATTTTAAGGGTTTTTAAGCGTTTTTTGCGTTTTGCGCATAAAGTAGCAAACTTGGTTTGTTTTGCACGGAACTTGGCACACAAAACTATTTGGTATATATTATTGTGTTTAAGTGCTTAGAATTGAAAATCATAGTCAAATGCTAGAAATTACGTCTTAAGTTGCGATTTTAAGGGTTTTTAAGCATTTTTAGCACTTTTGCGCATAAAGTAGCTCAAACTTGGTTTTTTTTGCACGAAACTTGGCACACAACTCTATTTAATATATATTATTGTGTGGAAGTGGTTAGAATTGAAAATCATACTCATATGCTAGAAATTACGTGTTAAGTTGCGATTTATGGGTTTTTAAGTGTTTTTGGCGTTTTTGCGCATAACGTAGCTCAAACTTGGTTTGTTTTGTACGAAACTTGGGACACAACACTATTTGGTATGTATTATTGTGTTGAAGTGGTTAAAATTTAAAATCATACTCATATGCTAGAAATTACGTTTTAAATTGCGATTTTAAGGGTTTTTAAGCGTTTTTGGCGTTTTGCGCATAAAGTAGCAAACTTGATTTGTTAAGCACGGAACTTGGCACACAAAACTATTTGGTATATATTATTGTGTTTAAGTGGTTAGAATTGAAAATCATAGTCAAATGCTAGAAATTACGTGTTAAGTTGCGATTTTAACGGTTTTTTAGCATTTTCGGCACTTTTGCGCATAAATTAGCCAAAACTTGGTTTGTTTTGCACGAAACTTGGCACACAACAATATTTGGTATATATTATTGTGTTGAAGTGGTTAGAATTTAAAATCATACTCATATGCTAGAAAGTAGCTCAAACTTGGTTTGTTTTGTGCGAAACATGCGACACAACACTATTTGGTATATATTATTGTGTTGAAGTGGTTAGAATTGAATATCATACTCATATGCTAGAAATTACGTGTTAAATTGCGATTTTAAGGGTTTTTTGCGTTTTGCGCATAAAGTAGCAAACTTGGTTTGTTTTGCATGGAACTTGGCACACAAAACTATTTGGTATATATTATTGTGTTTAAGTGCTTAGAATTGAAAATCATAGTCAAATGCTAGAAATTACGTCTTAAGTTGCGATTTTAAGGGTTTTTAAGCATTTTTAGCACTTTTGCGCATAAAGTAGCTCAAACTTGGTTTGTTTTGCACGAAACTTTGCACACAACTCTATTTAATATATTATTGTGTGGAAGTTGTTAGAATTGAAAATCATACTCATATGCTAGAAATTACGTGTTAAGTTGCGATTTTATGGGTTTTTAAGTGTTTTTGGCTTTTTTGCGCATAACGTAGCTCAAACTTGGTTTGTTTATTACGAAACTTGGGACACAACACTATTTGGTATGTATTATTGTGTTGAAGTGGTTAAAATTTAAAATCATACTCATATGCTAGAAATTACGTGTTAAATTGCGATTTTAAGGGTTTTTAAGCGTTTTTGGCGTTTTGCGCATAAAGTAGCAAACTTGGTTTGTTTTGCACGGAACTTGGCACACAAAACTATTTGGTATACATTATTGTGTTGAAGTGGTTAGAATTGAAAATCATAGTCAAATGCTAGAAATTACGTCTTAAGTTGCGATTTTAAGGGTTTTTAAGCATTTTTAGCACTTTTGCGCATAAAGTAGCTCAAACTTGGTTTGTTTTGCACGAAACTTGGCACACAACTCTATTTAATATATATTATTGTGTGGAAGTGGTTAGAATTTAAAATCATAGTCATATGCTAGAAATTACGTGTTAAGTTGCGATTTTATGGGTTTTTAAGTGTTTTTGGCGTTTTTGCGCAAAAAGTAGCTCAAACTTGGTTTGTTTTGTACGAAACATGGGACACAACACTATTTGGTATATATTATTGTGTTGAAGTGGTTAGAATTGAATATCATACTCATATGCTAAAATTACGTGTTAAATTGCGATTTTAAGGGTTTTTAAGCGTTTTTTGCGTTTTGCGCATAAAGTAGCAAACTTGGTTTGTTTTGCACGGAACTTGGCACACAAAACTATTTGGTATATATTATTGTGTTTAAGTGGTTAGAATTGAAAATCATAGTCAAATGCTAGAAATTACGTCTTAAGTTGCGATTTTAAGGGTTTTTAAACATTTTTAGCACTTTTGCGCATAAAGTAGCTCAAACTTGGTTTGTTTTGCACGAAACTTTGCAAAATACTCTATTTAATATATTATTGTGTGGAAGTGGTTAGAATTGAAAATCATACTCATATGCTAGAAATTACGTGTTAAGTTGCGATTTTATGGGTTTTTAAGTGTTTTTGGCGTTTTTGCGCATAACTTAGCTCAAACTTGGTTTTTTTTGTACGAAACTTGGGACACAACACTATTTGGTATGTATTATTGTGTTAAAGTGATTAAAATTGAAAATCATACTCATATGCTAGAAATTACGTGTTAAATTGCGATTTTAAGGGTTTTTAAGCGTTTTTGGCGTTTCGCGCATAAAGTAGCAAACTTGGTTTGTTTTGCACATAACTTGGCACACAAAACTATTGGGTATATATTATTGTGTTTAAGTGGTTAGAATTGAAAATCATAGTCCAATGCGAGAAATTACGTCTTAAGTTGCGATTTTAAGGGTTTTTAAGCATTTTTAGCACTTTTGCGCATAAAGTAGCTCAAACTTGGTTTGTTTTGCACGAAACTTGGCACACAACTCTATTTAATATATATTATTGTGTGGAAGTGGTTAGAATAGAAAATCATACTCATATGCTAGAAACTACGTGTTAAGTTGCGATTTTATGGGTTTTTAAGTGTTTTTTGGCGTTTTTGCGCATAAAGTAGCTCAAACTTGGTTTGTTTTGTACGAAACATGGGACACAACACTGTTTGGTATATATTATTGTGTTGAAGTGGTTAGAATTGAATATCATACTCATATGCTAGAAATTACGTATTAAATTGCGATTTTAAGGGTTTTTAAGCGTTTTTTGCGTTTTGCGCATAAAGTAGCAAACTTGGTTTGTTTTGCACGGAACTTGGCACACAAAACTATTTGGTATATATTATTGTGTTTAAGTGGTTAGAATTGAAAATCATAGTCAAATGCTAGAAATTACGTCTTAAGTTGCGATTTTAAGGGTTTTTAAGCATTTTTAGCACTTTTGCGCATAAAGTAGCTCAAACTTGGTTTTTTTTGCACGAAACTTGGCACACAACTCTATTTAATATATATTATTGTGTGGAAGTGGTTAGAATTGAAAATCATACTCATATGCTAGAAATTACGTGTTAAGTTGCGATTTTATGGGTTTTTAAGTGTTTTTGGCGTTTTTGCGCATAACGTAGCTCAAACTTGGTTTGTTTTGTACGAAACTTGGGACACAACACTATTTGGTATGTATTATTGTGTTGAAGTGGTTAAAATTTAAAATCATACTCATATGCTAGAAATTACGTTTTAAATTGCGATTTTAAGGGTTTTTAAGCGTTTTTGGCGTTTTGCGCATAAAGTAGCAAACTTGATTTGTTTAGCACGGAACTTGGCACACAAAACTATTTGGTATATATTATTGTGTTTAAGTGGTTAGAATTGAAAATCATAGTCAAATGCTAGAAATTACGTGTTAAGTTGCGATTTTAACGGTTTTTTAGCATTTTCGGCACTTTTGCGCATAAATTAGCCAAAACTTGGTTTGTTTTGCACGAAACTTGGCACACAACAATATTTGGTATATATTATTGTGTTGAAGTGGTTAGAATTTAAAATCATACTCATATGCTAGAAAGTAGCTCAAACTTGGTTTGTTTTGTGCGAAACATGCGACACAACACTATTTGGTATATATTATTGTGTTGAAGTGGTTAGAATTGAATATCATACTCATATGCTAGAAATTACGTGTTAAATTGCGATTTTAAGGGTTTTTTGCGTTTTGCGCATAAAGTAGCAAACTTGGTTTGTTTTGCATGGAACTTGGCACACAAAACTATTTGGTATATATTATTGTGTTTAAGTGCTTAGAATTGAAAATCATAGTCAAATGCTAGAAATTACGTCTTAAGTTGCGATTTTAAGGGTTTTTAAGCATTTTTAGCACTTTTGCGCATAAAGTAGCTCAAACTTGGTTTGTTTTGCACGAAACTTTGCACACAACTCTATTTAATATATTATTGTGTGGAAGTTGTTAGAATTGAAAATCATACTCATATGCTAGAAATTACGTGTTAAGTTGCGATTTTATGGGTTTTTAAGTGTTTTTGGCTTTTTTGCGCATAACGTAGCTCAAACTTGGTTTGTTTATTACGAAACTTGGGACACAACACTATTTGGTATGTATTATTGTGTTGAAGTGGTTAAAATTTAAAATCATACTCATATGCTAGAAATTACGTGTTAAATTGCGATTTTAAGGGTTTTTAAGCATTTTTGGCGTTTTGCGCATAAAGTAGCAAACTTGGTTTGTTTTGCACGGAACTTGGCACACAAAACTATTTGGTATACATTATTGTGTTGAAGTGGTTAGAATTGAAAATCATAGTCAAATGCTAGAAATTACGTCTTAAGTTGCGATTTTAAGGGTTTTTAAGCATTTTTAGCACTTTTGCGCATAAAGTAGCTCAAACTTGGTTTGTTTTGCACGAAACTTGGCACACAACTCTATTTAATATATATTATTGTGTGGAAGTGGTTAGAATTTAAAATCATAGTCATATGCTAGAAATTACGTGTTAAGTTGCGATTTTATGGGTTTTTAAGTGTTTTTGGCGTTTTTGCGCAAAAAGTAGCTCAAACTTGGTTTGTTTTGTACGAAACATGGGACACAACACTATTTGGTATATATTATTGTGTTGAAGTGGTTAGAATTGAATATCATACTCATATGCTACAAATTACGTGTTAAATTGCGATTTTAAGGGTTTTAAGCGTTTTTTGCGTTTTGCGCATAAAGTAGCAAACTTGGTTTGTTTTGCACGGAACTTGGCACACAAAACTATTTGGTATATATTATTGTGTTTAAGTGGTTAGAATTGAAAATCATAGTCAAATGCTAGAAATTACGTCTTAAGTTGCGATTTTAAGGGTTTTTAAGCATTTTTAGCACTTTTGCGCATAAAGTAGCTCAAACTTGGTTTGTTTTGCACGAAACTTTGCAAAATACTCTATTTAATATATTATTGTGTGGAAGTGGTTAGAATTGAAAATCATACTCATATGCTAGAAATTACGTGTTAAGTTGCGATTTTATGGGTTTTTAAGTGTTTTTGGCGTTTTTGCGCATAACTTAGCTCAAACTTGGTTTTTTTTGTACGAAACTTGGGACACAACACTATTTGGTATGTATTATTGTGTTAAAGTGATTAAAATTGAAAATCATACTCATATGCTAGAAATTACGTGTTAAATTGCGATTTT
>NC_080056.1:25525803-25595889 GCF_026212465.1 Amaranthus tricolor | reverse complement strand
AAACCAAGTTTTAGCTACTTTATGCGCAAAAGTCCAAAAATGTTTAAAAACCCTTAAAATCGCAACTTAAGACGTAATTTCTAGCATTTGACTATGATTTTTAATTCTAACCACTTAAACACAATAATATTTACCAAATAGGGTTTGTGTGGCAAGTTCCGTGCAAAACAAACAAAGTTTGAGCTACTTTATTCGCAAAACGCCAAAAACGCTTCAAAAACCCTTAAAATCGCAAGTAAACACGTAATTTCTAGCATTTGACTATGATTTTCAATTCTAACCACTTCCCACACAATAATATATATTAAATACAGTTGTGTGCCAAGTTTCGTGCAAAACAAACCAAGTTTGAGCTACTTTATGCGTGAAAAACGCCAAAAACGCTTAAAAACCCTTAAAATCACAACTAAACACGTAATTTCTAGCATATGAGTATGATTTTCATTTCTAACCACTTCAACACAATAATATATACCAAATAGTGTTGCATGCTAAGTTTCGTGCAAAAACAAACCAAGTTTGAACTACTTTATGCGCAAAAGTGCTTAAAATGCATTAAAACCCTTAAAATCGCAACTTAACACGTAATTTCTAGCATTTGACTATGATTTTCTATTCTAACCACTTAAACACAATAATATATACCAAATTGTTTTGTGTGCGATGTTCCGTGCAAAACAAACCAAGTTTGCTACTTTATGCGAAAAACGCAAAAAACGCTTAAAAACTCTTAAAATCACAATTTAAACACGGAATTTATAGCATATGAGTATGATTTTCAATTCTAACCACTTCAACACAATATTACATACCAAATAGTGTTGTGTGCCAAGTTTCGTGCAAAACAAACCAAGTTTGAGCAACTTTATGCACAAAAGTGCAAAAAAACGCTTAAAAACCCATAAAATCGCAGCTTAACAAGTAATTTCTAGCATATGAGTATGATTTTCAATTCAAACCACTTCAACAAAATAATATATACGAAATAGTGTTGTGTGCCAAGTTTCGTGCCAAAACAAACCAAGTTTTGGTTACTTTATGCGCAATATAGCCGAAAATGCTAAAAAACCCTTAAAATCGCAACTTAACAGTAATTTCTATCATTTGTCTATGATTTTAAATTCTAACCACTTAAAAACAATAATAGAATACCAAATAGTTTTGTGTGCCAAGTTCCGTGCAAAACAAACCAAGTTTGCTACTTATTGCGAAAAACGTGAAAAACGCTTAAAAACTCTTAAAATCGCAATTTAACACGTAATTTCTAGTATATGAGTATGATTTTTAAATTATAACCACTTCAACACAAAAATATATACCAAATAGTGTTGTGTGCCAAGTTTCGTGCAAAACAAACCAAGTTTTAGCTACTTTATACGCAAAAGTGCCAAAAATGTTTAAAAACCTTTAAAATCGCAACTTAACACGTAATTTCTAGCATATGAGTATGATTTTCAATTTATAACCACTTCAACATAATAATATATACCAAATAGTGTTGTGTGCCAAGTTTCGTGCAAAACAAACCAAGTTTTAGCTATTTTATGCGCAAAAAGTGCCAAAAATTCTTAAAAACCTTTAAAATCGCAACTTAACACGTAATTTCTAGCATATGACTATGATTTTCAATTCTAACCACTTCAACACAATAATATATACCAAATAGTGTTGGTGTGCCAAGTTTCATGCAAAACAAACCAAGTTTGGCTACTTTATGCGTGAAAGTGCCAAAAAAGTTTAAAAACGCATAAAATCGCAACTTAACACATGATTTCTAGCATATGACAATGATTTTCAATTCTAACCACTTCCACACAATAATAGTCATTAAATAGAGTTGTGTGCCTAGTTTCGTGCAAAACAAACCAAGTTTGAGCTACTTTACGCGCAAAAAACACTTAAAAACCCATAAAATCGCAACTTAACACGTAATTTCTAGCATTTGACTATGATTTTCAATTCTAACCACTTAAACAAAATAATATATACCAAATAGTTTTGTGTGCCATGTTCCGTGCAAAACAAACCAAGTTTGCTACTTTATGCGAAAAAACACCAAAAACGCTTAAAAACTCTTAAAATCGCAATTTAACACGTAATTTCTAGCATATGAGTATGATTTTAAATTCTAACCACTTCAACACAATAATACATACCAAATAGTGTTGTGTGCCAAGTTGCGTGCAAAACAAACCTAGTTTTAGCAATTTTATGCGCAAAAAGTGCCAAAAATTCTTAAAAACCTTTAAAATCGCAACTTAACACGTAATTTCTAGCATATGACTAGGATTTTCAAATCTAACCACTTCAACACAATAATATATACCAAATAGTGTTGTGTGCCAAGGTTTCGTGCAAAACAAACCAAGGTTGGCTACTTTATGCGTGAAAGTGCCAAAAAAGTTTAAAAACGCATAAAATCGCAACTTAACACGTAATTTCTAGCATATGACAATGATTTTCAATTCTAACCACTTCTACACAATAATAGTCATTAAATAGAGTTGTGTGCCTAGTTTCGTGCAAAACAAACAAGGTTTGAGCTACTTTATGCGCAAAAACGCCAAAAACACTTAAAAAACCCATAAATCGCAACTTAACACGTATTTCTAATCATTTGACTATGATTTTCAATTCTAACCACTTAATCAAAATAATATATACCAAATAGTTTTTGTGTGCCAAGGTTCCGTGCAAAACAAACCAAGTTTGCTACTTTATGCGAAAAACGCCAAAAAACGCTTAAAAACTCTTAAAATCGCAATTTAACACGTAATTTCTAGCATATGAGTATCATTTTGAATTCTAACCACTTCAACACAATAATACATACCAAATACTGTTGTGTGCCAAGTTTTCGTGCAAAACAAACCAAGTTTTGAGCTACTTTATGCAGAAAAGTGCCAAAAACGCTTAAAAACCCATAAAATCGCAACTTAACAAGTAATTTCTAGCATATGAGTATGATTTTCAATTCTAACCACTTCAACACAATAATATATACCAAATAGTTTTTCTTGCCATGTTTCGTGCAAAACAAACCAAGTTAAGCTACTTTATGCGCAAAAGTGCTAAAAAGTCTTAAAAACCCTTAAAATCGCAACTTAACATGTAATTTCTAGCATTTGACTATGATTTTCAATTCTAACCACTTAAACACAATACTATATACCAAAGAGTTTTGTGTGCCAAGTTCCGTGCAAAACAAACCAAGTATGCTACTTTATGCGACAAACGCCAAAAAACGCTTAAAAACCCTTAAAATCACAATTTAACACGTAATTTCTAGCATATGAGTATGATTTTCAATTCTAACCACTTCAACACAATAATACATACCAAATACTGTTGTGTGCCAAGTTTCGTGCAAAACAAACCAAGTTTTAGCTACTTTATGCGCAAAATTGCCAAAAATGCTTAAAAACCTATAAAATCACAACTTAACACGTAATTTCTAGCATTTGACTACGATTTTTAATTCTAACAACTAAAACACAATAATATATACCAAATAGTGTTCTGTGGCAAGTTCCGTGCAAAACAAACCAAGTTTGAGCTACTTTATGCGCAAAACGACAAAAACACATAAAAACCCTTTAAATCGCAACTAAACACGTAATTTCTAGCATATGACTATGATTTTGAATTCTAACCACTTCCACGCAATAATATATACCAAATAGTGTTGTGTGCCAAGTTTGGACAAACCAAGTTTGAGCTACTTTATGCGTAAAAATGCCAAAAACATTTAAAAACCCACAAAATCGCAACTTAACACGTAACTTTAGCATATGCGTATGATTTTCAATTCTAACCACTTTCCACACAATAATATATACCAAATAGTGTTGCGTGTCAAGTTTCGTGCAAAACAAACCAAGTTTGAGCTACTTTATGCGCAGAAGTGCTAAAAATACTTAAAAACCCTTAAAATCGCAGCTTAACACGTAATTTCTAGCATTTGACTATGATTTTCAATTCTAACCAACTAAACACAATAATATTTACCAAAGAGTTTTGTGTGCCAAGTTCAGTGCAAAACAAACCATTGCTACTTTATGCGACAAACGACAAAAACGCTTAAAAACCCTTAAAATCACAATTTAACACGTAATTTCTGGCATATGAGTATGATTTTAAATTCTAACCACTTCAACCCAATAATACATTCCAAATAGTGTTGTGTGCTAAGTTTCGTGAAAAGCTAACCAAGTTTTAGCTACTTTATGCACAAAAGTGCCAAAAACGCTTAAAAAACCCTTAAAATCACAATTTAACACGTAATTTCTTGCATATGAGTATGATTTTCAATTCTAACTACTTCAACACAATAATATATACCAAGTAGTGTTGTGTGCCAAGTTTCGTGCAAAACAAACAAAGTTTTAGCTACTTTATGCGCAAAAAGTGCCGAAAATGCTAAAAAAACCCTTTAAAATCGAAACTTAACACGTAATTTCTAGCCTTTGACTATGATTTTCAATTCTAACCTCCTAAACACAATAATATATACCAAATAGTGTTGTGTGCCAAGTTCCGTGCAAAACAAACCAAGTTTGAGCTACTTTATGCGCAAAACGCCAAAAAACGCTTAAAAAACCCTTAAAATCACAATTTAACACGTAATTTCTAGCATATGAGTATGATTTTCAATTCTAACCACTTAAACACAATAATACATACCCAATACTGTTGTGTGCCATGTTTCGTGCAAAACAAAGCAAGTTTGAGCTACTTTATGGAGAAAAGTGCCAAAAACGCTTAAAAACCCATAAAATCGCAACTTAACAAATAATTTCTAGCATATGAGTATGATTTTCAATTCTAACCACTTCAACACAATAATATATACCAAATAGTTTTTCTTGCAAGTTTCGTGCAAAACAAACCAAGTTTTAGCTACTTTATGCGCAAAAGTGCCAAAAATGCTTAAAAACCTTTCAAATCGCAACTTAACACGTAATTTCTAGCATTTGACTATGATTTTTAATTCTAACAACTGAAACACAATAATATATACCAAATAGTGTTCTGTGGCAAGTTCCGTGCAAAACAAACCAAGTTTGAGCTACTTTATGCGCAAAACGCGAAAAACACTTAAAAACCCTTAAAATCGCAACTAAACACGTAATTTCTAGCATATGACTATGATTTTAAATTCTAACCACTTCAACATAATAATATATACCAAATAGTGTTGTGTGCCAAGTTTCGTGCAAAACAAACCAAGTTTGAGCTATTTTATGCTAAAAGTGCCAAAAAAGTTTTTAAAACGCATAAAATCGCAACTTAACACGTAATTTCTAGCATATGACTATGATTTTCAATTCTAACCACTTCCACGCAATAATATATATTAAATAGAGTTGTGTGCCAAGTTCGTGCAAAACAAACCAAGTTTGAGCTACTTTTTGCGTAAAAACGCCAAAAACATTTAAAAACCCATAAAATCGCAACTTAACACGTAATTTCTAGCATATGAGTATGATTTTCAATTCTAACCACTTCAACACAATAATATATACCAAATAGTGTTGCATGCTAAGTTTTGTGCAAAACAAACCAAGTTTGAGCTACTTTTATGCGCAAAAGTGCTTAAAATGCTTTAAAACCCTTAAAATCGCAACTTAACACGTAATTTCTAGCATTTGACTATGATTTTAATTTCAAACCACTTAAAAAAAATAATATATAAAAAATAGTTTTGTGTGCCAAGTTCCGTGTAAAACAAAACAAGTTTGCCACTTTATACGAAAAACGCCTAAAACGCTTAAAAACTCTTAAAAATCGCAATTTAAACACGGAATTTCTAGCATATGAGTATGATTTTCAATTCTAACCACTTCAACACAATATTACGTACCAAATAGTGTTGTGTGCCAAGTTTCGTGCAAAACAAACCAAGTTTGAGCAACTTTATGCACAAAAGTGCCAAAAACGCTTAAAAACCCATAAAATCGCAGCTTAAGAAGTAATTTCTAGCATATGAGTATGATTTTCAATTCAAACCACTTCAAAAAAAATAATATATGAGAAATAATGTTGTGTGCCAAGTTTCGTGCAAAACAAACCAAGTTTTGGTTACTTTATGCGCAAAAGTGCCGAAAATGCTAAAAAAACCCTTAAAATCGCAACTTAACAGTAATTTCTAGCATTTGTCTATGATTTTAAATTCTAACCACTTAAACACAATAATAAATACCAAATAGTTTTGTGTGCCAAGTTCCGTGCAAAACAAACTAAGTTTGTTACTTATTGCGAAAAAACGCCAAAAACGCTTAAAAACTCTTAAAATCGCAATTTAACACGTAATTTCTAGTATATGACTATGATTTTCAATTATAACCACTTAACCACAAAAATATATACCAAATAGTGTTGTGTGCCAAGTTTCGTGCAAAACAAACAAACTTTGAGCTACTTTATGCTTGAAAGTGCCAAAAAAGTTTTTAAAACGCATAAAATCGCAACTTAACAAGTAATTTCTAGCATTTGTCTATGATTTTAAATTCTAACCACTTAAACACAATAATAAATACCAAATAGTTTTGTGTGCCAAGTTCCGTGCAAAACAAACCAAGTTTGCTACTTATTGCGAAAAACGAAAAAAACGCTTAAAAACTCTTAAAATCGCAATTTAACACGTAATTTCTAGTATGTGAGTATGATTTTCAATTATAACCACTTAACCACAAAAATATGTACCAAATAGTGTTGTGTGCCAAGTTTCGTGCAAAACAAACCAACTTTGAGCTACTTTATGCTTGAAAGTGCCAAAAAAGTTTTAAAACGCATAAAATCGCAACTTAACAAGTAATTTCTAGCATATGAGTATGATTTTCAATTCTAACCACTTCAACATAATAATATATACCAAATAGTGTTGTGTGCCAAGTTTCGTGCAAACAAACCAAGTTTTAGCTATTTTATGAGCAAAAGTGCCAAAAATTCTTAAAAACCTTTAAAATCGCAACTTAACACGTAATTTCTAGCATATGACTATGATTTTCAATTCTAACCACTTCAACACAATAATAAATACTAAATAGTGTTGTATGCCAAGTTTCGAGCAAAACAAACCAAGTTTGGCTACTTTATGCGTGAAAGTGCCAACAAAGTTTAAAAACGCATAAAATCGCAACTTAACACGTATTTTCTAGCATATGACTATGATTTTCAATTCTAACCACTTCCACACAATAATAGTCATTAAATAGAGTTGTGTGCCTAGTTTCGTGGAAAACAAACCAAGTTTGAGCTACTTTATGCGCAAAAACGCCAAAAACACTTAAAAACCCATAAAATCGCAACTTAACACGTAATTTCTATTATTTGACTATGATTTTCAATTCTAACCACATAAACAAAATAATATATACCAAATAGTTTTGTGTGCCAAGTTCCGTGCAAAACAAACCAAGTTTGCTACTTTATACGAAAAAACGCCAAAAACGCTTAAAAACTCTTAAAATCGCAATTTAACACGTAATTTCTAGCATATGAGTATGATTTTCAATTCTAACCACTTCAACACAATAATACATACCAAATACTGTTGTGTGCCAAGTTTCGTGCAAAACAAACCAAGTTTTAGCTATTTTATGCGCAAAAGTGCCAAAAATTCTTAAAAACCTTTAAAATCGCAACTTAACACGTAATTTCTAGCATATGACTATGATTTTCAATTCTAACCACTTCAACACAATAATATATTTCAAATAGTGTTGTGTGCCAAGTTTCGTGCAAAACAAACCAAGTTTGGCTAATTTATGCTTGAAAGTGCCAAAAAAGTTTTAAAACGCATCAAATCGCAACTTAACAAGTAATTTCTAGCATATGAGTATGATTTTCAATTCTAACCACTTCAACATAATAATATATATCAAATAGTTTTGTGTGCCAAGTTTCGTGCAAAACAAACCAAGTTTTAGCTATTTTATGAGCAAAAGTGCCAAAAATTCTTAAAAACCTTTAAAATCGCAACTTAACACGTAATTTCTAGCATATGACTATGATTTTCAATTCTAACCACTTCAACACAATAATATATACTAAATAGTGTTGTATGCCAAGTTTCGAGCAAAACAAACCAAGTTTGGCTACTTTATGCGTGAAAGTGCCAACAAAGTTTAAAAACGCATAAAATCGCAACTTAACTCGTAATTTCTAGCATATGACTATGATTTTCAATTCTAACCACTTCCACACAATAATAGTCATTAAATAGAGTTGTGTGCCTAGTTTCGTGGAAAACAAACCAAGTTTGAGCTACTTTATGCGCAAAAACGCCAAAAACACTTAAAAACCCATAAAATCGCAACTTAACACGTAATTTCTAGCATTTGACTATGATTTTCAATTCTAACCACATAAACAAAATAATATATACCAAATAGTTTTGTGTGCCAAGTTCCGTGCAAAACAAACCAAGTTTGCTACTTTATGCGAAAAACGCCAAAAACGCTTAAAAAACTCTTAAAATCGCAATTTAACACGTAATTTCTAGCATATGAGTATGATTTTCAATTCTAACCACTTCAACACAATAATACATACCAAATACTGTTGTGTGCCAAGTTTCGTGCAAAACAAACCAAGTTTTAGCTATTTTGTGCGCAAAAGTGCCAAAAATTCTTAAAAACCTTTAAAATCGCAACTTAACACGTAATTTCTAGCATATGACTATGATTTTCAATTCTAACCACTTCAACACAATAATTATATTTCAAATAGTGTTGTGTGCCAAGTTTCGAGCAAAACAAACCAAGTTTGGCTACTTTATGCGTGAAAGTGCCAACAAAGTTTAAAAACGCATAAAATCGCAACTTAACTCGTAATTTCTAGCATATGACTATGATTTTCAATTCTAACCACTTCCACACAATAATAGTCATTAAATAGAGTTGTGTGCCTAGTTTCGTGGAAAACAAACCAAGTTTGAGCTACTTTATGCGCAAAAACGCCAAAAACACTTAAAAACCCATAAAATCGCAACTTAACACGTAATTTCTAGCATTTGACTATGATTTTCAATTCTAACCACATAAACAAAATAATATATACCAAATAGTTTTGTGTGCCAAGTTCCGTGCAAAACAAACCAAGTTTGCTACTTTATGCGAAAAACGCCAAAAACGCTTAAAAAACTCTTAAAATCGCAATTTAACACGTAATTTCTAGCATATGAGTATGATTTTCAATTCTAACTACTTCAACA
Organism: Amaranthus tricolor; assembly: GCF_026212465.1. Taxonomy (NCBI): domain Eukaryota; kingdom Viridiplantae; phylum Streptophyta; class Magnoliopsida; order Caryophyllales; family Amaranthaceae; genus Amaranthus; species Amaranthus tricolor. Next base: position 25,586,672 of record NC_080056.1, on the reverse strand, counting down.
CAATAATACATACCAAATACTATTGTGTGCCAAGTTTCGTGCAAAACAAACCAAGTTTTAGCTATTTTATGCGTAAAAGTGCCAAAAATTCTTAAAAACCTTTAAAATTGCAACTTAACAGTAATTTCTAGCATTTGTCTATGATTTTAAATACTAACCACTTAAAAACAATAATAAATACCAAATAGTTTTGTGTGCCAAGTTCCGTGCAAAAGAAACCAAGTTTGCTACTTATTGCGAAAAACGCCAAAAACGCTTAAAAACTCTTAAAATCGCAATTTAACACGTAATTTCTAGTATATGAGTATGATTTTCAATTATAACCACTTAACCACAAAAATATATACCAAATAGTGTTGTGTGCCAAGTTTCGTGCAAAACAAACCAACTATGAGCTACTTTATGCTTGAAAGTGCCAAAAAAGTTTTAAAACGAATAAAATCGCAACTTAACAAGTAATTTCTAGCATATGAGTATGATTTTCAATTCTAACCACTTCAACATAATAATATATACCAAATAGTGTTGTGTGCCAAGTTTCGTGCAAAACAAACCAAGTTTTAGCTATTTTATGAGCAAAAGTGCCAAAAATTCTTAAAAACCTTTAAAATCGCAACTTAACACGTAATTTCTCGCATATGACTATGATTTTCAATTCTAACCACTTCAACACAATAATATATACCAAATAGTGTTGTATGCCAAGTTTCGAGCAAAACAAACCAAGTTTGGCTACTTTATGCGAAAAACGCCAAAAACGCTTAAAAACTCTTAAAATCGCAATTTAACACGTAATTTCTAGCATATGAGTATGATTTTCAATTCTAACCACTTCAACACAATAATACATACCAAATACTGTTGTGTGCCAAGTTTCGTGCAAAACAAACCAAGTTTTAGCTTTTTTATGCGCAAAAGTGCCAAAAATTCTTAAAAACCTTTAAAATCGCAACTTAACACGTAATTTCTAGCATATGACTATGATTTTCAATTCTAACCACTTCAACACAATAATATATACCAAATAGTGTTGTGTGCCAAGTTTCGTGCAAAACAAACCAAGTTTGGCTAATTTATGCTTGAAAGTGCCAAAAAAGTTTAAAAACGCATAAAATCGCAACTTAACACGTAATTTCTAGCATATGACTATGATTTTCAATTCTAACCACTTCCACACAATAATAGTCATTAAATAGAGTTGTGTGCCTAATTTCGTGCAAAACAAACCAAGTTTGAGCTACTTTATGCGCAAAAACGCCAAAAACACTTAAAAACCCATAAAATCACAACTTAACACGTAATTTCTAGCATTTGACTATGATTTTCAATTCTAACCACTTAAACAAAATAATATATACCAAATAGTTTTGTGTGCCAAGTTCCGTGCAAAACAAACCAAGTTTGCTACTTTATGCGAAAAACGCCAAAAACGATTAAAAACTCTTAAAATCGCAATTTATCACGTAATTTCTAGCATTTGAGTATGATTTTCAATTCTAACCACTTCAACACAATAATACATACCAAATACTGTTGTGTGCCAAGTTTCGTGCAAAACAAACCAAGTTTGAGCTACTTTATGCAGAAAAGTGCCAAAAACGCTTAAAAACCCATAAAATCGCAACTTAACAAGTAATTTCTAGCATATGAGTATGATTTTCAATTCTAACCACTTCAACACAATAATATATACCAAATAGTTTTTCTTGCCATGTTTCGTGCAAAACAAACCAAGTTTAAGCTACTTTATGCGCAAAAGTGCTAAAAAGTCTTAAAAACCCTTAAAATCGCAACTTAACATGTAATTTCTAGCATTTGACTATGATTTTCAATTCTAACCACTTAAACACAATACTATATACCAAAGAGTTTTGTGTGCCAAGTTCCGTGCAAAACAAACCAAGTATGCTACTTTATGCGACAAACGCCAAAAACGCTTAAAAACCCTTAAAATCACAATTTAACACGTAATTTCTAGCATATGAGTATGATTTTCAATTCTAACCACTTCAACACAATAATACATACCAAATACTGTTGTGTGCCAAGTTTCGTGCAAAACAAACCAAGTTTTAGCTACTTTATGCGCAAAATTGCCAAAAATGCTTAAAAACCTATAAAATCACAACTTAACACGTAATTTCTAGCATTTGACTACGATTTTTAATTCTAACAACTAAAACACAATAATATATACCAAATAGTGTTCTGTGGCAAGTTCCGTGCAAAACAAACCAAGTTTGAGCTACTTTACGCGCAAAACGACAAAAACACATAAAAACCCTTTAAATCGCAACTAAACACGTAATTTCTAGCATATGACTATGATTTTGAATTCTAACCACTTCCACGCAATAATATATACCAAATAGTGTTGTGTGCCAAGTTTGGTGCAAAACAAACAAAGTTTGAGCTACTTTATGCGTAAAAATGCCAAAAACATTTAAAAACCCACAAAATCGCAACTTAACACGTAACTTTTAGCATATGCGTATGATTTTCAATTCTAACCACTTCCACACAATAATATATACCAAATAGTGTTGCGTGTCAAGTTTCGTGCAAAACAAACCAAGTTTGAGCTACTTTATGCGCAGAAGTGCTAAAAATACTTAAAAACCCTTAAAATCGCAGCTTAACACGTAATTTCTAGCATTTGACTATGATTTTCAATTCTAACCAACTAAACACAATAATATTTACCAAAGAGTTTTGTGTGCCAAGTTCAGTGCAAAACAAACCATTGCTACTTTATGCGACAAACGACAAAAACGCTTAAAAACCCTTAAAATCACAATTTAACACGTAATTTCTGGCATATGAGTATGATTTTAAATTCTAACCACTTCAACCCAATAATACATTCCAAATAGTGTTGTGTGCTAAGTTTCGTGAAAAGCTAACCAAGTTTTAGCTACTTTATGCACAAAAGTGCCAAAAACGCTTAAAAACCCTTAAAATCACAATTTAACACGTAATTTCTTGCATATGAGTATGATTTTCAATTCTAACTACTTCAACACAATAATATATACCAAGTAGTGTTGTGTGCCAAGTTTCGTGCAAAACAAACAAAGTTTTAGCTACTTTATGCGCAAAAGTGCCGAAAATGCTAAAAAACCTTTAAAATCGAAACTTAACACGTAATTTCTAGCCTTTGACTATGATTTTCAATTCTAACCTCCTAAACACAATAATATATACCAAATAGTGTTGTGTGCCAAGTTCCGTGCAAAACAAACCAAGTTTGAGCTACTTTATGCGCAAAACGCCAAAAACGCTTAAAAACCCTTAAAATCACAATTTAACACGTAATTTCTAGCATATGAGTATGATTTTCAATTCTAACCACTTAAACACAATAATACATACCCAATACTGTTGTGTGCCATGTTTCGTGCAAAACAAAGCAAGTTTGAGCTACTTTATGGAGAAAAGTGCCAAAAACGCTTAAAAACCCATAAAATCGCAACTTAACAAATAATTTCTAGCATATGAGTATGATTTTAAATTCTAACCACTTCAACACAATAATATATACCAAATAGTTTTTCTTGCCAAGTTTCGTGCAAAACAAACCAAGTTTTAGCTACTTTATGCGCAAAAGTGCCAAAAATGCTTAAAAACCTTTCAAATCACAACTGAACACGTAATTTCTAGCATTTGACTATGATTTTTAATTCTAACAACTGAAACACAATAATATATACCAAATAGTGTTCTGTGGCAAGTTCCGTGCAAAACAAACCAAGTTTGAGCTACTTTATGCGCAAAACGCGAAAAACACTTAAAAACCCTTAAAATCGCAACTAAACACGTAATTTCTAGCATATGACTATGATTTTAAATTCTAACCACTTCAACATAATAATATATACCAAATAGTGTTGTGTGCCAAGTTTCGTGCAAAACAAACCAAGTTTGAGTTATTTTATGCTAAAAGTGCCAAAAAAGTTTTAAAACGCATAAAATCGCAACTTAACACGTAATTTCTAGCATATGACTATGATTTTCAATTCTAACCACTTCCACGCAATAATATATATTAAATAGAGTTGTGTGCCAAGTTTCGTACAAAACAAATCAAGTTTGAACTACTTTATGCGTAAAAACGCCAAAAACATTTAAAAACCCATAAAATCGCAACTTAACACGTAATTTCTAGCATATGAGTATGATTTTCAATTCTAACCACTTCAACACAATAATATATACCAAATAGTGTTGCATGCTAAGTTTTGTGCAAAACAAACCAAGTTTGAGCTACTTTATGCGCAAAAGTGCTTAAAATGCTTTAAAACCCTTAAAATCGCAACTTAACACGTGAAAGTTAATAGGAGGTTGAATACTCTCTAGAGGGGGGGGGGGGTGAATAGAGAGTATGGGCTTTTAAAAATTTCGGTCAGAATGTTTTCTCAAGAGTTTGAGGGAGTCTGTCAAAACTAGTTTCTGGAACAGTTTTATGCAATTCGTAAACAATAACGTATGTGCGGAAGATAAACTATAAAGTATAACACACGATATGTTAACGAGGTTCGGTTCTCAACAACCTACTCCCCGCCTATGGGTTCTCTTCCAACCCGTAGGATTTAAACGCCTTTTATTAATCCGACTTTAATACAACCAAGAAGATCTCACTATCTCCTCTCACCACGTTCTTCCCCTTGAAGAACCGTATTACAAGTCCCTTTAATAAAAGCAAAATCCCAAATCTCACAATAGAGATTCACAAGTTGAACACTTTAAAAAGTATTCTCAATTAGGCGTATTGATTTTAATCTAACTCTTTTAAACTCTAAAGTCCTATTACAATTGTAAGAGTTAGATGAACTAAGGATTACAACACTTAGAGAATTTCTCAAAAGCTTAAGTCAAGAGAGAAAGAATAAGAATAGGAGCGTAGGTATATCCTCAATTCTGGAATGAAGCCTCATATATATAGTGTTACGCCTCAACACTTTTAGTAAAAACAAGAAGGCTCCTTGTCCGTTAATTTCTGATGACTTGGTCAATCTGCGCCTGTCTCAAGATCTTGAACTATATCTTCAAACTGACGTGTACTGACAGCTAAAATAATTTCGTCATTGTGTGCTGTAATTTGTCTTTAATATCCAATGCTAAGCTGCCACGTTAGTACTTAAACAAGATATTGAACACTTAAGCACAAACCAGAAATCATCAATAATCAAAACCAAATTAATTTTTTCAAATTAATTTCTATATTTGAGATAGCCGTAAATAGTCATTTCTATTTTTAGTATTAATTCAAATAAAATCATATTAATAGAAAATACTATTGTTAGCATATTGAATACTTCATCAACAAATATATCCGCGTAGATAATAAGTAAAATTCATGTACTTGGATTATATTTATTTACCAAATTAAATCAATCAAATATTTAAAAACAATTTTAAATATTCAAACGTTTATTATTGAAACGTGTAATAAACCTTTATCCTTAATTTCGAATAACAGCAAGAATAATTTCAATGGACCTTAACCTATTAAAATATTTCAAATATAATTTTAAGGAACCTTAACCTATTAAAATATTTCAAATGTTATTACGAAATTAATCAGGTTATGAATATAATAATCCTTCAAGACTTTGAAACTTATCTCAAGTCTTAAAATCAACTTAAGCTCTTAAATCATAATTCAGCGTTTTAGAACTTAAATGCATATAACATTTATCAAACATATAACAAATATGATTTTGGATTTACTTAAACTTTAAGATAATATGTGTTTTGAATTATCATCATTAAATTTAATTCATTTTATCATTATTAAAGAGAATTGAGTCTTCAATTCCCCTTTTAACATTATATAAGAGAATTGAGTCTTCAATCTCCCCCTTGATGAAAGTCAAAACCATATTTTCTTAAATCATATTTCTAAGCCATTATAAATTGAAAAACATGATAAGAAAGACAATCAGAATGTTCTTTCAAGATGTTGAAAACAGTTTCAAAACAGAACAGTTAATTGTTATTCACAAGTAAGTAAGTGACTAATCATATTACATGCAAATACATGATTATCAAATATTATAAATATGAATAATAATCAAAGCAAAAATTTATCAAATAATCAATGATCAATAATCAGCACAAAAAAATCAATAATCAGATCAAAAACATCAATATATATAATCAGAACATGAGCACAGAATATGCATCGTAAACATGCATCATAAACATCTAACAATCATAAACATCTAACAACAAACCATATTTAGCAATTCAACATATCATCTATAGCAACATAATCATATTCAGAGCATCATAAAGATATGTCAAGTAAAACAATAACAATGTCAATGTATATGATATGAACATGTAATCAGCACAAATAAAATAAATCTCCCCCTTTTTGACTTTCATCAAAAAGCAAACAAGGAGTAAAATGTTGGGATTGTGAAAAGTTAACCAAAATATTTGTTTGCCGAAATGTTGAAATTGTTTAGCCATAACAAAATAAAATAGTTCATTAAACAACAACCATCAAAGATTACTTTCTAGATCTGGTTTTCCTTCTCTTGGAAGTTCTGCCAGATGAGATAGTATCTGTAACAGTTGGTGATATGGTCTGAAGTGGAGTTACCATGACAATCTCTTCTTCTTCCTTCTCTTTTTCCTTTTCAGGCATCTTCTCAGCCTCTACCTCTTTTTCAGCCTTTACCGCTTCTTGCTCCGTCCCTTTCTCTGGCTCTGCCTCTTTCTCTTGCTCTGCCTCTTTATGCTTTTCTTCTGGCTTCTCAAACTCTTGTGGTTCAGCAGTCCCTTCCTGAACAGTCTCCTCCACAACCACATCTTCTACAACCATTCCTTTCATTTCTTTCATGAATGTGTCTAACATATATGTTAACACAGACACTTTATCATGCAAATCCAGTAAGGAAGTTTTAACTTCACCTACCTCTACTTCAAGAGATTGTAGATAAGAAATGGTAGTGTGTTCTTTTAAATGAGGTTCAAGTCTAGAAAGCCGTTTACCATGTATCTTTCTTAAATTATCTTTTTCATCACAGGACAAATTTGAAAACAGATCATATTTGCCATTTACTTTGAAGATACCAAGAGCAGGAAGACTATCTTTAGACAATGACATAGGACCAGAATGATCTACTTCCTCCATATCAGAGAGTAAACCAAAGTGATCAAAGATTAATGTCAGTAGATTAGCATAGGGCAGTGCACAATTTCGGTTATGTGAGACACAAAACCTCATTGTAGAGAAAATTATTGCAGCAAAATCAACATTTTTCATAGAGGCAATTTTCCACATCAAAATTAAATGAGCATCGGTTACTAGTTCACAAGATGAGTTCCTAGAGAAAACGGTTCTGACCAAAACATAATGTAACAGTTTTCCACTAAGATTCAAGGCATTGTGAGTTAATTGTTTGACAGAGGAGGAATTTGAATATGATTCTAGAAGAAAAAGATCTTTAGCATTTTGCAATGCCAAAATATGTGGAGTTTTATCATCATCAGCATGTGAAAATTTCAGCAGGTCATTGATTAGGGTTTTAGAAATCTTAATTTCTTTTCCTTTCATAAAACTTCTTAAAATCTGATTTCCATTTTCTATTATGAAAGATAAATTGGAATAGAAGATTCTAACCAATGTAGGGTAAGAGATAAAACCTGGATTAAGAAACAAACCTGGAGTTGATTGAATAAAAGAAGAAATAATCTCAAGGTCTTCAAATAAAAAGAAGTTGTAATTAAGAACATCAACATATGATAGTGAACGATTTTTAAAGATATCTATCCATCTTCCATATGCTGTATAGTTCTCAAACCAATCTTTAGAAACATTTGAAAAATTTACTGGAGAGGGAACAGAAGGTGAAATAGGTTCTGTTATAGGTGTAGATGATTCTCCTTTCTCCAACTTAGAAATAGACTTTCTTTTGGGTGCCATGAAAACAATCTTTTGAAAGCTTTGAAGAGGATGAATGAAGATGACGGTTTTGATAAGAAAATCAGAAGAAGTTGATGTGAGGGAAACAGAAATGCACTTCTCTTTCTATTAAAGGGAATTAGTACAATGCATGTATACTAGCATTGAATTGATTTGACAATTCAAGAGGAATGCAAAAGATTTGTAATTGACCGGTTAGTGTGAATGCAATTGAACCAAATTCATGAACAATATTTTAATGCATGGACTTTTAAAATAAAATTTAGGCAAACAATTTTTATTTTTTTTAAAAAAAAAAAAAAAAAATAATTAAATATCCTTTATTGATTAAAGGTATTTAATCGTAAATCCCATTTTAATATAAAACAAATAATTTTCAAGATATTGAAATTAAATTTTCAATTCTCAAATTCATGCATAAACACACATATATTATCAATCAAACACATAAACATAATGTAATGCTCCCCCTTAACACATACTTAGTATTAAGTAACAATTTATGTTTAACAACTTAACTGATTTATTAAAAATACCATTATTCTTCGTGATTACTCCCCCTTAATTCATGCAACATCATTTAGCATGCCAAGTTCCATACGTATATAGGCAAAACGTTCAGTACTCAAAGGTTTTGTAAATATATCCGCTAACTGGTTTTCAGTAGGTATAAAGGATAAAGAAATGTTACCTTTTTCAGCATGATCCCTAATGAAATGGTGACGTACCTCAATGTGTTTAGTACGAGAATGTTGAACAGGATTCTTAGTAATACAAATAGCACTTGTATTATCACATTTTATTGGAATGCCTTTGAGATCAATTCCAAGATCTCGAAGTTGTTGAGCGATCCATAAAATTTGAGAGCAACAAGCACCTGCGGCTATGTATTCAGCTTCAGCTGTAGATAAAGCAACTGAATTTTGCTTTTTAGAATACCATGAAATTAATGAATTTCCTAAGAATTGACACGATCCTGAAGTACTTTTTCTATCAACCTTGTATCCAGCATAATCAGCATCTGAAAAACCAATCAAACCAAAATTTCCACAACTAGGGTACCATAGACCGAAGTCTTTAGTCCCATTCAAATATCTAAAGATTCTCTTAACTGCTGTTAAGTGAGATTCTTTTGGGTTAGCTTGAAAATGAGCACATAAGCAGACACTAAACATAATGTCAGGACGACTAGCAGTTAAATACAATAAAGAACCAATCATACCTCTATAAGTCTTTTGATCAACGCTCTTACCATTAAGATCTTGGTCTAGACTTAGCGTTGAACTCATAGGTGTATTAGCTTCTCTACATTGATCCATATTGTACTTCTTAAGCAAATCTCTAACATATTTACTTTGACAAATAAATATGCCATCTTTCTTTTGCTTTATTTGAAGTCCAAGAAAGAATGTTAAGTCTCCCATCATGCTCATTTCAAATTCCTTGCACATAATCTCAGAAAATTCCTTGCACAAAGAATCATTAGTAGCTCCAAACAAAATATCATCAACATATACTTGAACAATAAGAATATCTTTTCCTTTCGTTTTAATGAAAAGTGTTTTATCAATTTTTCCTCGTTGAAATTCATTTTCAAGTAAATGCGAGCTAAATCTGTCATACCAAGCTCTTGGAGCTTGTTTCAAGCCATATAACGCTTTGTTTAGTTTGAAAACATGATTAGGTAAATCAGATTTTTCAAAACCTGGAGGTTGTTTAACATACACTTCCTCTTGTAAATATCCATTTAGGAAAGCACATTTAACATCCATTTGATAAAGTTTAATATTCATATAAGAAGCAAAAGCAAGCATAATACGGATAGATTCTAACCTTGCAACTGGTGCAAAAGTTTCATCATAATCTATACCTTCTTCTTGATTATATCCTTGAGCTACCAATCTTGCTTTATTCCTTACAATGTCTCCATCCTCATTGAGTTTATTGCGAAAGACCCATCTAGTTCCAATAATAGTACCATCTAGAGGTCTTTCAACTAGATTCCAAACTTTGTTCCTTTCGAATTCATTCAATTCATTTTGCATAGCAATGATCCACTCTGGTTCTTTTAATGCTTCTTTAACATCCTTTGGTTCTATTAGAGAAACAAAAGTAGAAAATGCACATAAATTTTTAAGAGAGGATCGAGTTTGCGTACCTTTGTTTGGATTACTTATAATATTTTCTGGAGGATGTTGAGATGACATTCTAATTCTTCTTCGTAGTATGGATGGTGATGGTGTGTTTTCATTCAAAGAATTTATACTTACTTCATTCGAGGAATTTTTAATTGGAGTATCTAAATCAGTATGTTCAGGAACTGTTTCAAATTCTTGAGGTTGGGTCTCAAGATCAGACTGTGAGTCTTCAATGTTTTCAATCAGTTTTCCTTTATCATCATCAAGACTTTGTATGGTATCCTGCATGTTATTCCTTTTAGTAGCACTAATATTATTATCCAGTTCATCATCACTCAAATCATCAAAGTGTTTATTAAGGTTTAACTCTTTAAATCCTTCACTTAATGTTCCATTCTCGGATTCATCAAAAACAACATGTATACTTTCTTCAACTATACTTATACGTTTGTTTAGCACTCTATAAGCTTTACTGTTCAAGGAGTATCCAAGGAATATACCTTCATCACTTCTAGCATCAAATTTACCTAGATTATCTTTACCATTATTATGAATAAAACATTTACAACCAAATGGTCTAAGGTATGCTATATTCGGTTTTCTTCCTTTGAATAACTCATAAGGGGTTTTCTTAAGTATGGGTCTTATAAGGCATCTATTCAAGACATAATTAGCTGTGTTAACAGCCTCAGTCCAATAGTGTTTAGCTAATCCATTTTCAATAAGCATCGTTCTAGCCATCTCTTCTAAGGTTCGATTTTTCCTTTCAACCACACCGTTTTGTTGGGGTGTCCTAGGAGCTGAAAAGTTATGGGTTATTCCATATTTTTCACAAAAGGAATCAAAGCCTAATTGATCAAACTCTCTCCCATGGTCACTTCTAATCGAAACTATTGGAAGGTTCAGTTGAGTCTGCATCTCTTTACAACGTCTTGAGAACGGTTTCAAGGCTTCACTTTTATCCTTCAAAAAATCAACCCACGTAAATCTAGAATAATCATCAACTGTAACTAAGATGTAAGATTTACCTCTTATGCTCCGCACACGCATTGGTCCACATAAATCAATATGTAAGAGTTCACATGGTCTAGATGTACTTACCATTTTCTTCGGTTTGAATGAACTTCTTACTTGTTTACCTTTAATGCATGCGTCACAAGCAGGACTTTGTTTATAGTCAAGAGCTGGAAGTCCCTTAACTAAATCTTTACTTACCAACTCATGCATGGTGTGAGTATTAATATGACCAAGACGTCTATGCCATAGATTTGGATTATCCGTAATAGCTTTCAAACACTTAAAATTCTCAGCTGCAATTTCGTTAGTATGCAAGGCATAAACATAATCATGTCTAAGGGCAGTAATGAAAGTATCACCGGTATTAGGATTTTTAACAATACATTTTTCTTTATCAAATATCACTTCATTACCTTTATCACATAGTTGAGACACACTTAGCAAATTAAATTTTAGACCTTCAACTAAATAAACATTGTCAATAGTTTTAGATGGATTCTTACCGATTTTACCAATGCCTAAAATTTTGCATTTACCTTTATCTCCTAAGGTGATCGAGCCATTGCATTTTTCTTTTATTTCAGAAAATAAAGAACTTTTACCACTCATATGTCTCGAGCATCCACTATCTAAAATCCATTTCTGTTTATCCTACAAAACAAAAAAAATAACCTTTCTCAACCTAACTAGACTATTCAAGTGACAAATTTGGGATCTTAATTAGGATAGACCATGTTAGGTGGTCTTGTTCCTTTAGGAACCCATATTTGTTTTACCTGTCCACGTAATTCATAAGGAAAGGAATTTTCAATGATATGCTTGTCTTTACGTCTGTATGGACATGCAATTCTAATGTGTCCCTTTTTGCAACAAAAGGTGCAAGTAGGTGTACGTTTAGATTTGTATACACTTTTAACAAATGTGGTATTTTTCTTATAATTATATGAAACATTGTTATAACCTATACCACGTTTATCATTAGATGGTTTTTGACTCGTAAGCATTTTTGTGAATTTTGATTCGGATTCATTAAGCTTGGTTAATGCTTGTAGATTTTTCTCAGACTCTTGCTTCAAAGCTTTGAGTCTGGCTTCAAGTTCATTGTTCTCATTCTTAAGGTCAATAAGCTGCTTGGTCTGGTTGAGGTTCTGTTGTTTCAAGACTTTGACAGTCTTTTCAAGTTTAATTATTTCAACCCTTTGCGATTCGTTTTTAGTCAAGATTTGTTCACAACCTTCAGCATAATGACGTACCCTATTCTCTAAGGTATCTTTCTCATCTTTTAAGATCTTTTCTATTTGAAACATGTTAAGAAGTGTTGTAATTAATTCATCCTTGGTGCAAGTGTTAAGAAAGACACGTACCTCTTCATGGTTTTGATCTATATCATCATTTTCATCATTATTAGCCATAAGACATACATGAGCTTGTCCATCTTCACTTTCAGATTCGGATGATACTTCAGAATCACTCCAAGTTGCAACCATCGCTTGTTTCTTCTTGTTTTTCTTGTATGATTCTCTTTTCTTCTTGGGGCACTCTTTGACAAGATGTTCTGTAGATCCACACTCAAAACAAGCAAGTTTGTTAGTCTTAAAATTTGATTTAGAGTTAGAAGACTTACCTTTATTTCTGGATTTGAATTTCTTAAATTTCTTTCGCATCTTCATAATTCCTTCAAGACCTTTAGTGATCAGTGCAAATGGATCTTCTTCATCATCGCTTTCTTCATCATCACTTGCAGATTCATGATGATTCTTAGCTTTTAAAGCAAGATTTTTCATAGAAGGTATTACATCATTTTCTCCATCATCATGTAGGGTAAGTTCATGTGTTGTGAGTTTTCCAAGGAGGTCGTCAAGGGATAGAACTTTCAGGTCTTGAGCTTCCTCAATGGCGGTGACTTTTGGACCCCATTTGGATCTTGGAAGACATCTCAAGATCTTCTGAACTTTTTCTGCATTAGTAAATGTTTTACCAAGAGAATTCAAACTGTTAGTAATCAAAGTAAAACGTGTAAACATTTCATTTATATTCTCATCCTTTTTCATCTTGAACATTTCGTATTGATGCATAAGGATGTTGATCTTTGTTTCCTTCACTTGACTTGTTCCTTCGTATGTCACAACCAGCTTATCCCATATCTCTTTAGCACTTGTACATGAAGAAACACGATTAAACTCAGTACCATTCAAAGCACAACATAATTGATTCATTGCCCTATAGTTTTTGGAAACCCATTCCAAATCTGTTTGTGAATATTCAGATTCGGACTTTTGTACATCATTTCCTTGAGCGTCCTTTTTCATGGGTACCTTAGGTCCTTTAGTTATGATCTCCCAAAGTTCCATATCTTGATCAATCACAAACATTTTCATCAAGGTTTTCCAATGTGAGAAATTTGTACCGCAAAACAGTGGTGGTCTTGAACACGAACGTCCTTGTGCGAACAACCCTTCTCCTATTGGATCCATCACAAGATATTACTCTTTTTATGTGACACTAGGCTCTGATACCAAATGAAAGTTAATAGGAGGTTGAATACTCTCTAGAGAGGGGGGGGGTGAATAGAGAGTATGGGCTTTTAAAAATTTCGGTCAGAATGTTTTCTCAAGAGTTTGAGGGAGTCTGTCAAAACTAGTTTCTGGAACAGTTTTATGCAATTCGTAAACAATAACGTATGTGCGGAAGATAAACTATAAAGTATAACACACGATATGTTAACGAGGTTCGGTTCTCAACAACCTACTCCCCGCCTATGGGTTCTCTTCCAACCCGTAGGATTTAAACGCCTTTTATTAATCCGACTTTAATACAACCAAGAAGATCTCACTATCTCCTCTCACCACGTTCTTCCCCTTGAAGAACCGTATTACAAGTCCCTTTAATAAAAGCAAAATCCCAAATCTCACAATAGAGATTCACAAGTTGAACACTTTAAAAAGTATTCTCAATTAGGCGTATTGATTTTAATCTAACTCTTTTAAACTCTAAAGTCCTATTACAATTGTAAGAGTTAGATGAACTAAGGATTACAACACTTAGAGAATTTCTCAAAAGCTTAAGTCAAGAGAGAAAGAATAAGAATAGGAGCGTAGGTATATCCTCAATTCTGGAATGAAGCCTCATATATATAGTGTTACGCCTCAACACTTTTAGTAAAAACAAGAAGGCTCCTTGTCCGTTAATTTCTGATGACTTGGTCAATATGCGCCTGTCTCAAGATCTTGAACTATATCTTCAAACTGACGTGTACTGACAGCTAAAATAATTTCGTCATTGTGTGCTGTAATTTGTCTTTAATATCCAATGCTAAGCTGCCACGTTAGTACTTAAACAAGATATTGAACACTTAAGCACAAACCAGAAATCATCAATAATCAAAACCAAATTAATTTTTTCAAATTAATTTCTATATTTGAGATAGCCGTAAATAGTCATTTCTATTTTTAGTATTAATTCAAATAAAATCATATTAATAGAAAATACTATTGTTAGCATATTGAATACTTCATCAACAAATATATCCGCGTAGATAATAAGTAAAATTCATGTACTTGGATTATATTTATTTACCAAATTAAATCAATCAAATATTTAAAAACAATTTTAAATATTCAAACGTTTATTATTGAAACGTGTAATAAACCTTTATCCTTAATTTCGAATAACAGCAAGAATAATTTCAATGGACCTTAACCTATTAAAATATTTCAAATATAATTTTAAGGAACCTTAACCTATTAAAATATTTCAAATGTTATTACGAAATTAATCAGGTTATGAATATAATAATCCTTCAAGACTTTGAAACTTATCTCAAGTCTTAAAATCAACTTAAGCTCTTAAATCATAATTCAGCGTTTTAGAACTTAAATGCATATAACATTTATCAAACATATAACAAATATGATTTTGGATTTACTTAAACTTTAAGATAATATGTGTTTTGAATTATCATCATTAAATTTAATTCATTTTATCATTATTAAAGAGAATTGAGTCTTCAATTCCCCTTTTAACATTATATAAGAGAATTGAGTCTTCAACACGTAATTTCTAGCATTTGACTATGATTTTAAATTCAAACCACTTAAAAAAAATAATATATAAAAAATAGTTTTGTGTGCCAAGTTCCGTGTAAAACAAAACAAGTTTGCCACTTTATACGAAAAACGCCTAAAACGCTTAAAAACTCTTAAAATCGCAATTTAACACGGAATTTCTAGCATATGAGTATGATTTTCAATTCTAACCACTTCAACACAATATTACGTACCAAATAGTGTTGTGTGCCAAGTTTCGTGCAAAACAAACCAAGTTTGAGCAACTTTATGCACAAAAGTGCCAAAAACGCTTAAAAACCCATAAAATCGCAGCTTAAGAAGTAATTTCTAGCATATGAGTATGATTTTCAATTCAAACCACTTCAAAAAAATAATATATAAGAAATAATGTTGTGTGCCAAGTTTCGTGCAAAACAAACCAAGTTTTGGTTACTTTATGCGCAAAAGTGCCGAAAATGCTAAAAAACCCTTAAAATCGCAACTTAACAGTAATTTCTAGCATTTGTCTATGATTTTAAATTCTAACCACTTAAACACAATAATAAATACCAAATAGTTTTGTGTGCCAAGTTCCGTGCAAAACAAACCAAGTTTGTTACTTATTGCGAAAAACGCCAAAAACGCTTAAAAACTCTTAAAATCGCAATTTAACACGTAATTTCTAGTATATGAGTATGATTTTCAATTATAACCACTTAACCACAAAAATATATACCAAATAGTGTTGTGTGCCAAGTTTCGTGCAAAACAAACAAACTTTGAGCTACTTTATGCTTGAAAGTGCCAAAAAAGTTTTAAAACGCATAAAATCGCAACTTAACAAGTAATTTCTAGCATTTGTCTATGATTTTAAATTCTAACCACTTAAACACAATAATAAATACCAAATAGTTTTGTGTGCCAAGTTCCGTGCAAAACAAACCAAGTTTGCTACTTATTGCGAAAAACGAAAAAAACGCTTAAAAACTCTTAAAATCGCAATTTAACACGTAATTTCTAGTATGTGAGTATGATTTTCAATTATAACCACTTAACCACAAAAATATATACCAAATAGTGTTGTGTGCCAAGTTTCGTGCAAAACAAACCAACTTTGAGCTACTTTATGCTTGAAAGTGCCAAAAAAGTTTTAAAACGCATAAAATCGCAACTTAACAAGTAATTTCTAGCATATGAGTATGATTTTCAATTCTAACCACTTCAACATAATAATATATACCAAATAGTGTTGTGTGCCAAGTTTCGTGCAAAACAAACCAAGTTTTAGCTATTTTATGAGCAAAAGTGCCAAAAATTCTTAAAAACCTTTAAAATCGCAACTTAACACGTAATTTCAAGCATATGACTATGATTTTCAATTCTAACCACTTCAACACAATAATAAATACTAAATAGTGTTGTATGCCAAGTTTCGAGCAAAACAAACCAAGTTTGGCTACTTTATGCGTGAAAGTGCCAACAAAGTTTAAAAACGCATAAAATCGCAACTTAACACGTATTTTCTAGCATATGACTATGATTTTCAATTCTAACCACTTCCACACAATAATAGTCATTAAATAGAGTTGTGTGCCTAGTTTCGTGGAAAACAAACCAAGTTTGAGCTACTTTATGCGCAAAAACGCCAAAAACACTTAAAAACCCATAAAATCGCAACTTAACACGTAATTTCTATTATTTGACTATGATTTTCAATTCTAACCACATAAACAAAATAATATATACCAAATAGTTTTGTGTGCCAAGTTCCGTGCAAAACAAACCAAGTTTGCTACTTTATACGAAAAACGCCAAAAACGCTTAAAAACTCTTAAAATCGCAATTTAACACGTAATTTCTAGCATATGAGTATGATTTTCAATTCTAACCACTTCAACACAATAATACATACCAAATACTGTTGTGTGCCAAGTTTCGTGCAAAACAAACCAAGTTTTAGCTATTTTTTGCGCAAAAGTGCCAAAAATTCTTAAAAACCTTTAAAATCGCAACTTAACACGTAATTTCTAGCATATGACTATGATTTTCAATTCTAACCACTTCAACACAATAATATATTTCAAATAGTGTTGTGTGCCAAGTTTCGTGCAAAACAAACCAAGTTTGGCTAATTTATGCTTGAAAGTGCCAAAAAAGTTTTAAAACGCATAAAATCGCAACTTAACAAGTAATTTCTAGCATATGAGTATGATTTTCAATTCTAACCACTTCAACATAATAATATATATCAAATAGTTTTGTGTGCCAAGTTTCGTGCAAAACAAACCAAGTTTTAGCTATTTTATGAGCAAAAGTGCCAAAAATTCTTAAAAACCTTTAAAATCGCAACTTAACACGTAATTTCTAGTATATGACTATGATTTTCAATTCTAACCACTTCAACACAATAATATATACTAAATAGTGTTGTATGCCAAGTTTCGAGCAAAACAAACCAAGTTTGGCTACTTTATGCGTGAAAGTGCCAACAAAGTTTAAAAACGCATAAAATCGCAACTTAACTCGTAATTTCTAGCATATGACTATGATTTTCAATTCTAACCACTTCCACACAATAATAGTCATTAAATAGAGTTGTGTGCCTAGTTTCGTGGAAAACAAACCAAGTTTGAGCTACTTTATGCGCAAAAACGCCAAAAACACTTAAAAACCCATAAAATCGCAACTTAACACGTAATTTCTAGCATTTGACTATGATTTTCAATTCTAACCACATAAACAAAATAAAATATACCAAATAGTTTTGTGTGCCAAGTTCCGTGCAAAACAAACCAAGTTTGCTACTTTATGCGAAAAACGCCAAAAACGCTTAAAAACTCTTAAAATCGCAATTTAACACGTAATTTCTAGCATATGAGTATGATTTTCAATTCTAACCACTTCAACACAATAATACATACCAAATACTGTTGTGTGCCAAGTTTCGTGCAAAACAAACCAAGTTTTAGCTATTTTGTGCGCAAAAGTGCCAAAAATTCTTAAAAACCTTTAAAATCGCAACTTAACACGTAATTTCTAGCATATGACTATGATTTTCAATTCTAACCACTTCAACACAATAATTATATTTCAAATAGTGTTGTGTGCCAAGTTTCGTGCAAAACAAACCAAGTTTGGCTAATTTATGCTTGAAAGTGCCAAAAAAGTTTTAAAACGCATAAAATCGCAACTTAACAAGTAATTTCTAGCATATGAGTATGATTTTCAATTCTAACCACCTCAACATAATAATATATACCAAATAGTGTTGTGTGCCAAGTTTCGTGCAAAACAAACCAAGTTTTAGCTATTTTATGAGCAAAAGTGCCAAAAATTCTTAAAAACCTTTAAAATCGCAACTTAACACGTAATTTCTAGCATATGACTATGATTTTCAATTCTAACCACTTCAACACAATAATATATACTAAATAGTGTTGTATGCCAAGTTTCGAGCAAAACAAACCAAGTTTGGCTGCTTTATGCGTGAAAGTGCCAACAAAGTTTAAAAACGCATAAAATCGCAACTTAACACGTAATTTCTAGCATATGACTATGATTTTAAATTCTAACCACTTCCACACAATAATAGTCATTAAATAGAGTTGTGTGCCTAGTTTCGTGGAAAACAAACCAAGTTTGAGCTACTTTATGCGCAAAAACGCCAAAAAACACTTAAAAACCCATAAAATCGCAACTTAACACGTAATTTCTAGCATTTGACTATGATTTTCAATTCTAACCACATAAACAAAATAATATATACCAAATAGTTTTGTGTGCCAAGTTCCGTGCAAAACAAACCAAGTTTGCTACTTTATGAGAAAAACGCCAAAAACGCTTAAAAACTCTTAAAATCGCAATTTAACACGTAATTTCTAGCATATGAGTATGATTTTCAATTCTAACCACTTCAACACAATAATACATACCAAATACTGTTGTGTGCCAAGTTTCGTGCAAAACAAACCAAGTTTTAGCTATTTTATGCGCAAAAGTGCCAAAAATTCTTAAAAACCTTTAAAATCGCAACTTAACAGTAATTTCTAGCATTTGTCTATGATTTTAAATACTAACCACTTAAAAACAATAATAAATACCAAATAGTTTTGTGTGCCAAGTTCCGTGCAAAAGAAACCAAGTTTGCTACTTATTGCGAAAAACGCCAAAAACGCTTAAAAACTCTTAAAATCGCAATTTAACACGTAATTTCTAGTATATGAGTATGATTTTCAATTATAACCACTTAACCACAAAAATATATACCAAATAGTGTTGTGTGCCAAGTTTCGTGCAAAACAAACCAACTTTGAGCTACTTTATGCTTGAAAGTGCCAAAAAAGTTTTAAAACGAATAAAATCGCAACTTGACAAGTAATTTCTAGCATATGAGTATGATTTTCAATTCAAACCACTTCAACATAATAATATATACCAAATAGTGTTGTGTGCCAAGTTTCGTGCAAAACAAACCAAGTTTTAGCTATTTTATGAGCAAAAGTGCCAAAAATTCTTAAAAACCTTTAAAATCGCAACTTAACACGTAATTTCTCGCATATGACTATGATTTTCAATTCTAACCACTTCAACACAATAATATATACCAAATAGTGTTGTATGCCAAGTTTCGAGCAAAACAAACCAAGTTTGGCTACTTTATGCGTGAAAGTGCCAACAAAGTTTAAAAACGCATAAAATCGCAACTTAACACGTAATTTCTAGCATATGACTATGATTTTCAATTCTAACCACTTCCACACAATAATAGTCATTAAATAGAGTTGTGTGCCTAGTTTCGTGGAAAACAAACCAAGTTTGAGCTACTTTATGCGCAAAAACGCCAAAAAACACTTAAAAACCATAAAATCGCAACTTAACACGTAATTTCTAGCATTTGACTATGATTTTCAATTCTAACCACATAAACAAAATAATATATACCAAATAGTTTTGTGTGCCAAGTTCCGTGCAAAACAAACCAAGTTTGCTACTTATGAGAAAAACGCCAAAAACGCTTAAAAACACTTAAAATCGCAATTTAACACGTAATTTCTAGCATATGAGTATGATTTTTCAATTCTAACCACTTCAACACAATAATACATACCAAATACTATTGTGTGCCAAGTTTCGTGCAAAACAACCAAGTTTTAGCTATTTTATGCGGTAAAAGTGCCAAAAATTATTAAAAACCTTTAAAAATCGCAACTTAACAGTAATTTCTAGCATTTGTCTATGATTTTAAATACTAACCACTTAAAAACAATAATAAATACCAAATAGTTTTGTGTGCCAAGTTCCGTGCAAAAGAAACCAAGTTTGCTACTTATTGCGAAAAACGCCAAAAACGCTTAAAAACTCTTAAAATCGCAATTTAACACGTAATTTCTAGTATATGAGTATGATTTTCAATTATAACCACTTAACCACAAAATATATACCAAATAGTGTTGTGTGCCAAGTTTCGTGCAAAACAAACCAACTATGAGCTACTTTATGCTTGAAAGTGCCAAAAAAGTTTTAAAACGAATAAAATCGCAACTTAACAAGTAATTTCTAGCATATGAGTATGATTTTCAATTCTAACCACTTCAACATAATAATATATACCAAATAGTGTTGTGTGCCAAGTTTCGTGCAAAACAAAACCAAGTTTTAGCTATTTTATGAGCAAAAGTGCCAAAAATTCTTAAAAACCTTTAAAATCGCAACTTAACACGTAATTTCTCGCATATGACTATGATTTTCAATTCTAACCACTTCAACACAATAATATATACCAAATAGTGTTGTATGCCAAGTTTCGAGCAAAACAAACCAAGTTTGGCTACTTTATGCGAAAAACGCCAAAAACGCTTAAAAACTCTTAAAATCGCAATTTAACACGTAATTTCTAGCATATGAGTATGATTTTCAATTCTAACCACTTCAACACAATAATACATACCAAATACTGTTGTGTGCCAAGTTTCGTGCAAAACAAACCAAGTTTTAGCTTTTTTATGCGCAAAAGTGCCAAAAATTCTTAAAAACCTTTAAAATCGCAACTTAACACGTAATTTCTAGCATATGACTATGATTTTCAATTCTAACCACTTCAACACAATAATATATACCAAATAGTGTTGTGTGCCAAGTTTCGTGCAAAACAAACCAAGTTTGGCTAATTTATGCTTGAAAGTGCCAAAAAAGTTTAAAAACGCATAAAATTTGCAACTTAACACGTAATTTCCTAGCATATGACTATGATTTTCAATTCTAACCACTTCCACACAATAATAGTCATTAAATAGAGTTGTGTGCCTAATTTCGTGCAAAACAAACCAAGTTTGAGCTACTTTATGCGCAAAAACGCCAAAAACACTTAAAAACCCATAAAATCACAACTTAACACGTAATTTCTAGCATTTGACTATGATTTCAATTCTAACCACTTAAACAAAATAATATATACCAAATAGTTTTGTGTGCCAAGTTCCGTGCAAAACAAACAAAGTTTGCTACTTTATGCGAAAAACGCCAAAAACGCTTAAAAAACTCTTAAAATCGCAATTTATCACGTAATTTCTAGCATTTGAGTATGATTTTCAATTCTAACCACTTCAACACAATAATACATACCAAATACTGTTGTGTGCCAAGTTTCGTGCAAAACAAACCAAGTTTGAGCTACTTTATGCAGAAAAGTGCCAAAAACGCTTAAAAACCCATAAAATCGCAACTTAACAAGTAATTTCTAGCATATGAGTATGATTTTCAATTCTAACCACTTCAACACAATAATATATACCAAATAGTTTTTCGTGCCAAGTTTCGTGCAAAACAAACCAAGTTTTAGCTACTTTATGCGCAAAAGTGCCAAAAATGCTTAAAAACCTTTAAAATCGCAACTTAATACGTAATTTCTAGCATTTGACTATGATTTTTAATTCTAACAACTGAAACACAATAATATATACCAAATAGTGTTCTGTGGCAAGTTCCGTGCAAAACAAACCAAGTTTGAGCCTACTTTATGCGCAAAACGCCAAAAACACTTAAAAACCCTTAAAATCGTAACTAAACACGTAATTTCTAGCATATGACTATGATTTTCAATTCTAACCACTTCAACATAATAATATATACCAAATAGTGTTGTGTGCCAAGTTTCGTGCAAAACAAACCAAGTTTGAGCTATTTTATGCATGAAAGTGCCAAAAAAGTTTTAAAACGCATAAAATCGCAACTTAACACGTAATTTCTAGCATATGACTATGATTTTCAATTCTAACCACTTCCACGCAAATAATAAGTATATATTAAATAGAGTTGTGTGCCCAAGTTTCGTGCAAAACAAACCAAGTTTGAACTACTTTATGCACAAAAGTGCTTAAAATGCTTTAAAACCCTTAAAATCGCAACTTAACACGTAATTTCTAGCATTTGACTATGATTTTCAATTCTAACCACTTAAACACAAAAATATATACCAAATAGTTTTGTGTGCCATGTTCGGTGCAAAACAAACCAAGTTTGCCACTTTATGCGAAAAACGCAAAAAACGCTTAAAAACTCTTAAAATCGCAATTTAACACGTAATTTCTAGCATATGAGTATGATTTTCTATTCTAACCACTTCAACATAATAATATATACCAAATAGTGTTGTGTGCCAAGTTCGTGCAAAACAAACCAAGTTTGAGCTATTTTATGCATGAAAGTGCCAAAAAAGTTTTAAAACGCATAAAATCGCAGCTTAACACGTAATTTCTAGCATTTGACTATGATTTTCAATTCTAACCACTTCCACGCAATAATATATATTAAATAGAGTTGTGTGCCAAGTTTCGTGCAAAACAAACCAAGTTTGAGCTACTTTATGCGTAAAAACGCCAAAAACATTTAAAAACCCACAAAATCGCAACTTAACACGTAACTTTTAGCATATGCGTATGATTTTTAATTCTAACCACTTCCACACGATAATATATCCCAAATAGTGTTGCGTGCCAATTTTCGTGCAAAACAAACCAAGTTTGAGCTACTTATGCGCAAAAGTGCTAAATATACTTAAAAACCATAAAAATCGCAGCTTAACCACGTAATTTCTAGCATTTGACTATGATTTTCAATTCTAACCACCTAAACACAATAATATATAACAAAGAGTTTTGTGTGCCAAGTTCAGTACAAAACAAACCAAGTTTGCTACTTTATGCGACAAACGCCACAAAACGCTTAAAAACCCTTAAAATCAAAATTTAACACGTAATTTCTAGCATATGAGTATGATTTTCAATTCTAACCACTTCAACGCAATAATACATTCCAAATAGTGTTGTGTGCTAAGTTTCGTGAAAAGCTAACCAAGTTTGAGCAACTTTATGCACAAAAGTGCCAAAAATGCTTAAAAACCCTTAAAATCACAATTTAACACGTAATTTCTAACATATGAGTATGATTTTCAATTCTAACTACTTCAACACAATAATATATACCAAGTAGTGTTGTGTGCCAAGTTTCGTGCAAAACAAACCAAGTTTTAGCTATTTTATGCATGAAGTGCCAAAAAAAGTTTTAAAAACCCTTAAAATCGCAACTTAACAAGTAATTTCTAGCATATGAGTATGATTCTCAATTCTCACCACTTCAACACAATAATATATACCAAATAGTGTTGTGTGCGAAGTTTCGTGCAAAACAAACCATGTTTTAGCTACTTTAAGCGCAAAAGTCCAAAAATGTTTAAAAACCCTTAAAATCGCAACTTAAGACGTAATTTCTAGCATTTGACTATGATTTTTAATTCTAACCACTTAAACACAATAATATTTACCAAATAGGGTTGTGTGGCAAGTTCCGTGCAAAACAAACAAAGTTTGAGCTACTTTATTCGCAAAACGCCAAAAACGCTTCAAAAACCCTTAAAATCGCAAGTAAACACGTAATTTCTCGCATATGACTATGATTTTCAATTCTAACCACTTCAATACAATAATATATACCAATAGTGTTGTGTGCAAGTTTTGTGCAAAACAAACCAAGTTTGAGCTATTTTATGCGTGAAAGTGCCAAAAAAGTTTTAAAACGCATAAAATCGCAACTTAACACGTAATTTCTAGCATTTGACTATGATTTTCAATCTAACCACTTCCACACACAATAATATAATATTAAATAGAGTTGTGTGCCAAGTTTCGTGCAAAACAAACCAAGTTTGAGCTACTTTATGCGTAAAACGCCAAAAACGCTTAAAAACCCTTAAAATCACAACTAAACACGTAATTTCTAGCATATGAGTATGATTTTCAATTCTAACCACTTCAACACAATAATATATACCAAATAGTGTTGCATGCTAAGTTTCGTGCAAAACAAACCAAGTTTGAACTACTTTATGCGCAAAAGTGCTTAAAATGCATTAAAGCCCTTAAAATCGCAACTTAACACGTAATTTCTAGCATTTGACTATGATTTCAATTCTAACCACTTAAACACAATAATATATACCAAATTGTTTTGTGTGCGATGTTCCGTGCAAAACAAACCAAGTTTGCTACTTTATGCGAAAAACGCAAAAAAACGCTTAAAAACTCTTAAAATCACAATTTAACACGGAATTTATAGCATATGAGTATGATTTTAAATTCTAACCACTTCAACACAATATTACATACCAAATAGTGTTGTGTGCCAAGTTTCGTGCAAAACAAACCAAGTTTGAGCAACTTTATGCACAAAAGTGCAAAAAACGCTTAAAAACCCATAAAATCGCAGCTTAACAAGTAATTTCTAGCATATGAGTATGATTTTCAATTCAAACCACTTCAACAAAATAATATATACGAAATAGTGTTGTGTGCCAAGTTTCGTGCAAAACAAACCAAGTTTTGGTTACTTTATGCGCAATAGTGCCGAAAATGCTAAAAAACCCTTAAAATCGCAACTTAACAGTAATTTCTAGCATATGACTATGATTTTCAATTCTAACCACTTCAACACAATAATATATACCAAATAGTGTAGTATGCCAAGTTTCGTGCAAAACAAACCAAGTTTGGCTAATTTATGCTTGAAAGTGCCAAAAATGTTTAAAAACGCATAAAATAGCAACTTAACACGTAATTTCTAGCATATGACTATGATTTTCAACTCTAACCACTTCCACACAATAATAGTCATTAAATAGAGTTGTGTGCCTAGTTTCGTGCAAAACAAACCAAGTTTGAGCTACTTTATGCGCAAAAACGCCAAAAACACTTAAAAACCCATAAAATCACAACTTAACACGTAATTTCTAGCATTTGACTATGATTTTCAATTCTAACCACTTAAACAAAATAATATATACCAAATAGTTTTGTGTGCCAAGTTCCGTGCAAAACAAACCAAGTTTGCTACTTTATGCGAAAAACGCCAAAAACGCTTAAAAACTCTTAAAATCGCAATTTATCACGTAATTTCTAGTATTTGAGTATGATTTTCAATTCTAACCACTTCAACACAATAATACATACCAAATACTGTTGTGTGCCATGTTTCGTGCAAAACAAACCAAGTTTGAGCTACTTTATGCAGAAAAGTGCCAAAAACGCTTAAAAACCCATAAAATCGCAACTTAACAAGTAATTTCTAGCATATGAGTATGATTTTCAATTCTAACCACTTCAACACAATAATATATACCAAATAGTTTTTCTTGCCAAGTTTCGTGCAAAACAAACCAAGTTTTAGCTACTTTATGCGCAAAAGTGCCAAAAATGCTTAAAAACCTTTAAAATCGGAACTTAATACGTAATTTCTAGCATTTGACTATGATTTTTAATTCTAACAACTGAAACACAATAATATATACCAAATAGTGTTCTGTGGCAAGTTCCGTGCAAAACAAACCAAGTTTGAGCTACTTTATGCGCAAAACGCCAAAAACACTTAAAAACCCTTAAATTCGCAACTAAACACGTAATTTCTAGCATATGACTATGATTTTCAATTCTAACCACTTCAACATAATAATATATACCAAATAGTATTGTGTGCCAAGTTTCGTGCAAAACAAACCAAGTTTGAGCTATTTTATGCATGAAAGTGCCAAAAAAGTTTTAAAACGCATAAAATCGCAACTTAACACGTAATTTCTAGCATATGACTATGATTTTCAATTCTAACCACTTCCACGCAATAATATATATTAAATAGAGTTGTGTGCCAAGTTTCGTGCAAAACAAACCAAGTTTGAACTACTTTATGCACAAAAGTGCTTAAAATGCTTTAAAACCCTTAAAATCGCAACTTAACACATAATTTCTAGCATTTGACTATGATTTTCAATTCTAACCACTTAAACACAATAATATATACCAAATAGTTTTGTGTGCCATGTTCAGTGCAAAACAAACCAAGTTTGCTACTTTATGGGAAAAACGCAAAAAACGCTTAAAAACTCTTAAAATCGCAATTTAACACGTAATTTCTAGCATATGAGTATGATTTTCTATTCTAACCACTTCAACATAATAATATATTGTGTGCCAAGTTTCGTGCAAAACAAACCAAGTTTGAGCTATTTTATGCATGAAAGTGCCAAAAAAGTTTTAAAACGCATAAAATCGCAGCTTAACACGTAATTTCTAGCATATAACTTTGATTTTCATTTCTAACCACTTCCACGCAATAATATATATTAAATAGAGTTGTGTGCCAAGTTTTGTGCAAAACAAACCAAGTTTGAGCTACTTTATGCGTAAAAACGCCAAAAACATTTAAAAACCCACAAAATCGCAACTTAACACGTAACTTTTAGCATATGCGTATGATTTTCAATTCTAACCACTTCCACACGATAATATATCCCAAATAGTGTTGCGTGCCAAGTTTCATGCAAAACAAACCAAGTTTGAGCTACTTTATGCGCAAAAGTGCTAAAAATACTTAAAAACCATAAAAATCGCAGCTTAACACGTAATTTCTAGCATTTGACTATGATTTTCAATTCTAACCACCTAAACACAATAATATATACCAAAGAGTTTTGTGTGCCAAGTTCAGTACAAAACAAACCAAGTTTGCTACTTTATGCGACAAACGCCAAAAACGTTTAAAAACCCTTAAAATCACAATTTAACACGTAATTTCTAGCATATGAGTATGATTTTCAATTCTAACCACTTCAACCCAATAATACATTCCAAATAGTGTTGTGTGCTAAGTTTCGTGAAAAGCTAACCAAGTTTGAGCTACTTTATGCACAAAAGTGCCAAAAACGCTTAAAAACCCTTAAAATCACAATTTAACACGTAATTTCTAGCATATGAGTATGATTTTCAATTCTAACTACTTCAACACAATAATATATACCAAGTAGTGTTGTGTGCCAAGTTTCGTGCAAAACAAACCAAGTTTTAGCTACTTTATGTGCAAAACGCCAAAAACGCTTAAAAACCCTTAAAATCGCAACTTAACAAGTAATTTCTAGCATATGAGTATGATTTTCAATTCTCACCACTTCAACACAATAATATATACCAAATAGTGTTGTGTGCGAAGTTTCGTGCAAAACAAACCAAGTTTTAGCTACTTTATGCGCAAAAGTCCAAAAATGTTTAAAAACCCTTAAAATCGCAACTTAAGACGTAATTTCTAGCATTTGACTATGATTTTTAATTCTAACCACTTAAACACAATAATATTTACCAAATAGGGTTGTGTGGCAAGTTCCGTGCAAAACAAACAAAGTTTGAGCTACTTTATTCGCAAAACGCCAAAAACGCTTCAAAAACCCTTAAAATCGCAAGTAAACACGTAATTTCTCGCATATGACTATGATTTTCAATTCTAACCACTTCAACACAATAATATATACCAAATAGTGTTGTGTGCCAAGTTTCGTGCAAAACAAACCAAGTTTGAGCTATTTTATGCGTGAAAGTGCCAAAAAAGTTTTAAAACGCATAAAATCGCAACTTAACACGTAATTTCTAGCATTTGACTATGATTTTATATTCTAACCACTTCCACACAATAATATATATTAAATAGAGTTGTGTGCCAAGTTTCGTGCAAAACAAACCAAGTTTGAGCTACTTTATGCGTAAAAACGCCAAAAACATTTAAAAACCCACAAAATCGCAACTTAACACGTAACTTTTAGCATATGCGTATGATTTTCAATTCTAACCACTTCCACACGATAATATATCCCAAATAGTGTTGCGTGCCAAGTTTCGTGCAAAACAAACCAAGTTTGAGCTACTTTATGCGCAAAAGTGCTAAATATACTTAAAAACCATAAAAATCGCAGCTTAACACGTAATTTCTAGCATTTGACTATGATTTTCAATTCTAACCACCTAAACACAATAATATATAACAAAGAGTTTTGTGTGCCAAGTTCAGTACAAAACAAACCAAGTTTGCTACTTTATGCGACAAACGCCAAAAACGCTTAAAAACCCTTAAAATCAAAATTTAACACGTAATTTCTAGCATATGAGTATGATTTTCAATTCTAACCACTTCTACGCAATAATACATTCCAAATAGTGTTGTGTGCTAAGTTTCGTGAAAAGCTAACCAAGTTTGAGCAACTTTATGCACAAAAGTGCCAAAAACGCTTAAAAACCCTTAAAATCACAATTTAACACGTAATTTCTAACATATGAGTATGATTTTCAATTCTAACTACTTCAACACAATAATATATACCAAGTAGTGTTGTGTGCCAAGTTTCGTGCAAAACAAACCAAGTTTTAGCTACTTTATGTGCAAAACGCCAAAAACGCTTAAAAACCCTTAAAATCGCAACTTAACAAGTAATTTCTAGCATATGAGTATGATTTTCAATTCTCACCACTTCAACACAATAATATATACCAAATAGTGTTGTGTGCGAAGTTTCGTGCAAAACAAACCAAGTTTTAGCTACTTTATGCGCAAAAGTCCAAAAATGTTTAAAAACCCTTAAAATCGCAACTTAAGACGTAGTTTCTAGCATTTGACTATGATTTTTAATTCTAACCACTTAAACACAATAATATTTACCAAATAGGGTTGTGTGGCAAGTTCCGTGCAAAACAAACAAAGTTTGAGCTACTTTATTCGCAAAACGCCAAAAACGCTTCAAAAACCCTTAAAATCGCAAGTAAACACGTAATTTCTCGCATATGACTATGATTTTCAATTCTAACCACTTCAATACAATAATATATACCAAATAGTGTTGTGTGCCAAGTTTTGTGCAAAACAAACCAAGTTTGAGCTATTTTATGCGTGAAAGTGCCAAAAAAGTTTTAAAACGCATAATATCGCAACTTAACACGTAATTTCTAGCATTTGACTATGATTTTCAATTCTAACCACTTCCACACAATAATATATATTAAATAGAGTTGTGTGCCAAGTTTCGTGCAAAACAAACCAAGTTTGAGCTACTTTATGCGTAAAAACTCCAAAAACGCTTAAAAACCCTTAAAATCACAACTAAACACGTAATTTCTAGCATATGAGTATGATTTTCAATTCTAACCACTTCAACACAATAATATATACCAAATAGTGTTGCATGCTAAGTTTCGTGCAAAACAAACCAAGTTTGAACTACTTTATGCGCAAAAGTGCTTAAAATGCATTAAAGCCCTTAAAATCGCAACTTAACACGTAATTTCTAGCATTTGACTATGATTTTCAATTCTAACCACTTAAACACAATAATATATACCAAATTGTTTTGTGTGCGATGTTCCGTGCAAAACAAACCAAGTTTGCTACTTTATGCGAAAAACGCAAAAAACGCTTAAAAACTCTTAAAATCACAATTTAACACGGAATTTATAGCATATGAGTATGATTTTAAATTCTAACCACTTCAACACAATATTACATACCAAATAGTGTTGACTTAACACGTAATTTCTAGCATATGACTATGATTTTCAACTCTAACCACTTCCAGACAATAATAGTCATTAAATAGAGTTGTGTGCCTAGTTTCGTGCAAAACAAACCAAGTTTGAGCTACTTTATGCGCAAAAACGCCAAAAACACTTAAAAACTCATAAAATCACAACTTAACACGTAATTTCTAGCATTTGACTATGATTTTCAATTCTAACCACTTAAACAAAATAATATATACCAAATAGTTTTGTGTGCCAAGTTCCGTGCAAAACAAACCAAGTTTGCTACTTTATGCGAAAAACGCCAAAAACGCTTAAAAACTCTTAAAATCGCAATTTATCACGTAATTTCTAGTATTTGAGTATGATTTTCAATTCTAACCACTTCAACACAATAATACATACCAAATACTGTTGTGTGCCAAGTTTCGTGCAAAACAAACCAAGTTTGAGCTACTTTATGCAGAAAAGTGCCAAAAACGCTTAAAAACCCATAAAATCGCAACTTAACAAGTAATTTCTAGCATATGAGTATGATTTTCAATTCTAACCACTTCAACACAATAATATATACCAAATAGTTTTTCTTGCCAAGTTTCGTGCAAAACAAACCAAGTTTTAGCTACTTTATGCGCAAAAGTGCCAAAAATGCTTAAAAACCTTTAAAATCGCAACTTAATACGTAATTTCTAGCATTTGACTATGATTTTTAATTCTAACAACTGAAACACAATAATATATACCAAATAGTGTTCTGTGGCAAGTTCCGTGCAAAACAAACCAAGTTTGAGCTACTTTATGCGCAAAACGCCAAAAACACTTAAAAACCCTTAAATTCGCAACTAAACACGTAATTTCTAGCATATGACTATGATTTTCAATTCTAACCACTTCAACATAATAATATATACCAAATAGTGTTGTGTGCCAAGTTTCGTGCAAAACAAACCAAGTTTGAGCTATTTTATGCATGAAAGTGCCAAAAAAGTTTTAAAACGCATAAAATCGCAACTTAACACGTAATTTCTAGCATATGACTATGATTTTCAATTCTAACCACTTCCACGCAATAATATATATTAAATAGAGTTGTGTGCCAAGTTTCGTGCAAAACAAACCAAGTTTGAACTACTTTATGTACAAAAGTGCTTAAAATGCTTTAAAACCCTTAAAATCGCAACTTAACACGTAATTTCTAGCATTTGACTATGATTTTCAATTCTAACCACTTAAGCACAATAATATATACCAAATAGTTTTGTGTGCCATGTTCGGTGCAAAACAAACCAAGTTTGCTACTTTATGGGAAAAACGCGAAAAACGCTTAAAAACTCTTAAAATCGCAATTTAACACGTAATTTCTAGCATATGAGTATGATTTTCTATTCTAACCACTTCAACATAATATTATATTGTGTGCCAAGTTTCGTGCAAAACAAACCAAGTTTGAGCTATTTTATGCATGAAAGTGCCAAAAAAGTTTTAAAACGCATAAAATCGCAGCTTAACACGTAATTTCTAGCATATAACTTTGATTTTCAATTTTAACCACTTCCACGCAATAATATATATTAAATAGAGTTGTGTGCCAAGTTTCGTGCAAAACAAACCAAGTTTGAGCTACTTTATGCGTAAAAACGCCAAAAACATTTAAAAACCCACAAAATCGCAACTTAACACGTAACTTTTAGCATATGCGTATGATTTTCAATTCTAACCACTTCCACACGATAATATATCCCAAATAGTGTTGCGTGCCAAGTTTCGTGCAAAACAAACCAAGTTTGAGCTACTTTATGCGCAAAAGTGCTAAAAATACTTAAAAACCATAAAAATCGCAGCTTAACACGTAATTTCTAGCATTTGACTATGATTTTCAATTCTAACCACCTAAACACAATAATATATACCAAAGAGTTTTGTGTGCCAAGTTCAGTACAAAACAAACCAAGTTTGCTACTTTATGCGACAAACGCCAAAAACGTTTAAAAACCCTTAAAATCACAATTTAACACGTAATTTCTAGCATATGAGTATGATTTTCAATTCTAACCACTTCAACCCAATAATACATTCCAAATAGTGTTGTGTGCTAAGTTTCGTGAAAATCTAACCAAGTTTGAGCTACT
Source organism: Amaranthus tricolor (assembly GCF_026212465.1). Classification (NCBI taxonomy): domain Eukaryota; kingdom Viridiplantae; phylum Streptophyta; class Magnoliopsida; order Caryophyllales; family Amaranthaceae; genus Amaranthus; species Amaranthus tricolor. The sequence goes on along the minus strand of NC_080056.1, from coordinate 25,554,530 downwards.
TTATGCACAAAAGTGCCAAAAACGCTTAAAAACCCTTAAAATCACAATTTAACACGTAATTTCTAGCATATGAGTATGATTTTCAATTCTAACTACTTCAACACAATAATATATACCAAGTAGTGTTGTGTGCCAAGTTTCGTGCAAAACAAACCAAGTTTTAGCTACTTTATGTGCAAAACGCCAAAAACGCTTAAAAACCCTTAAAATCGCAACTTAACAAGTAATTTCTAGCATATGAGTATGATTTTCAATTCTCACCACTTCAACACAATAATATATACCAAATAGTGTTGTGTGCGAAGTTTCGTGCAAAACAAACCAAGTTTTAGCTACTTTATGGGCAAAAGTCCAAAAATGTTTAAAAACCCTTAAAATCGCAACTTAAGACGTAATTTCTAGCATTTGACTATGATTTTTAATTCTAACCACTTAAACACAATAATATTTACCAAATAGGGTTGTGTGGCAAGTTCCGTGCAAAACAAACAAAGTTTGAGCTACTTTATTCGCAAAACGCCAAAAACGCTTCAAAAACCCTTAAAATCGCAAGTAAACACGTAATTTCTCGCATATGACTATGATTTTCAATTTTAACCACTTCAACACAATAATATATACCAAATAGTGTTGTGTGCCAAGTTTCGTGCAAAACAAACCAAGTTTGAGCTATTTTATGCGTGAAAGTGCCAAAAAAGTTTTAAAACGCATAAAATCGCAACTTAACACGTAATTTCTAGCATTTGACTATGATTTTATATTCTAACCACTTCCACACAATAATATATATTAAATAGAGTTGTGTGCCAAGTTTCGTGCAAAACAAACCAAGTTTGAGCTACTTTATGCGTAAAAACGCCAAAAACGCTTAAAAACCCTTAAAATCACAACTAAACACGTAATTTCTAGCATATGAGTATGATTTTCAATTCTAACCACTTCAACACAATAATATATACTGAAGACTCAATTCTCTTATATGTTGTTAAAGGGGAAATTGAAGACTCAATTCTCTTTAATAATGATAAGATGAATTAAATTTAATGATGATAATTCAAAACACATATTATCTTAAAGTTTAAGTAAGTCCAAAATCATATTTGTTATATGTTTGATAAGTGTTATATGCATTTAAGTTCTAAAACGCTGAATTATGATTTAAGAGCTTAAGTTGATTTTAAGACTTGAGATAAGTTTCAAAGTCTTGAAGGATTATTATATTCATAACCTGATTAATTCCGTAATAACATTTGAAATATTTTAATAGGTTAAGGTTCCTTAAAATTATATTTGAAATATTTTAATAGGATAAGGTCCTTGCTGTTATTCGAAATTAAGGATAAAGGTTTATTACACGTTTCAATAATAAACGTTTGAATATTTAAAATTGTTTTTAAATATTTGATTGATTTAATTTGGTAAATAAATATAGTCTAAGTACACGAATTTTACTTATTATCTACGCGGATATATTTGTTGATGAAGTATTCAATATGCTAACAATAGTATTTTCTATTAATATGATTTTATTTGAATTAATACTAAAAATAGAAATGACTATTTACGGCTATCTCAAATATAGAATTTAATTTGAAAAAAAATTAATTTGGATTTGATTATTGATGATTTCTGGTTTGTGCTTAAGTGTTCAATATCTTGTATAAGTACTAACGTGGCAGCTTAGCATTGGATATTAAAGACAAATTACAGCACACAATGACGAAATTATTTTAGCTGTCAGTACACATCAGTTTGAAGATATAGTTCAAGATCTTGAGACAGGCGCTGATTGACCAAGTCATCAGAAATTAACGGACAAGGAGCCTTCTTGTTTTTGCTAAAGGTGTTGAGGCGTAACACTATATATATGAGGCTTCATTTCAGAATTGAGGATATACCTACGCTCTTATTCTTATTCTTTCTCTCTTGGCTTAAGTTTTTGAGAAATTCTCTAAGTGTTGTAATCCTTAATTCGTCTAACTCTTACAATTGTAATAGGACTTTAGAGTTTAAAAGAGTTAGATTAAAATCAATACGCCTAATTGAGAATACTTTTTAAAGTGTTCAACTTGTGAATCTCTATTGTGAGATTTGGGATTTTGCTTTTATTAAAGGGACTTGTAATACGGTTCTTCAAGGGGAAGAACGTGGTGAGAGGAGATAGTGAGATCTTCTTGATTGTATTAAAGTCGGATTAATAAAAGGCGTTTAAATCCTACGGGTTGGAAGAGAACCCATAGGCGGGGAGTAGGTTGTTTAGAACCGAACCTCGTTAACATATCGTGTGTTATACTTTATAGTTTATCTTCCGCACATACGTTATTGTTTACGAATTGCATAAAACTGTTCCAGAAACTAGTTTTGACAGACTCCCTCAAACTCTTGAGAAAACATTCTGACCGAAATTTTTAAAAGCCCATACTCTCTATTCACCCCCCCCCCCCTCTAGAGAGTATTCAACCTCCTATTAACTTTCATTTGGTATCAGAGCCTAGTGTCACATAAAAAGAGTAATATCTTGTGATGGATCCAATAGGAGAAGGGTTGTTCGCACAAGGACGTTCGTGTTCAAGACCACCACTGTTTTGCGGTACAAATTTCTCACATTGGAAAACCTTGATGAAAATGTTTGTGATTGATCAAGATATGGAACTTTGGGAGATCATAACTAAAGGACCTAAGGTACCCATGAAAAAGGACGCTCAAGGAAATGATGTACAAAAGTCCGAATCTGAATATTCACAAACAGATTTGGAATGGGTTTCCAAAAACTATAGGGCAATGAATCAATTATGTTGTGCTTTGAATGGTACTGAGTTTAATCGTGTTTCTTCATGTACAAGTGCTAAAGAGATATGGGATAAGCTGGTTGTGACATACGAAGGAACAAGTCAAGTAAAGGAAACGAAGATCAACATTCTCATGCATCAATACGAAATGTTCAAAATGAAAAAGGATGAGAATATTAATGAAATGTTTACTCGTTTTACTTTGATTACTAACAGTTTGAATTCTCTTGGTAAAACTTTTACTAATGCAGAAAAAGTCCAGAAGATCTTGAGATGTCTTCCAAGATCCAAATGGGGTCCAAAAGTCACCGCCATTGAGGAAGCTCAAGACCTGAGAGTTCTATCCCTTGACGACCTCCTTGGAAAACTCACAACACATGAACTTACCCTACATGATGATGGAGAAAATGATGTAATACCTTCTATGAAAAATCTTGCTTTAAAAGCTAAGAATCATCATGAATCTGCTAGTGATGATGAAGAAAGCGATGATGAAGAAGATCCATTTGCACTGATCACTAAAGGTCTTGAAGGAATTATGAAGATGCGAAAGAGATTTAAGAAATTCAAATCCAGAAATAAAGGTAAGTCTTCTAACTCTAAATCGAATTTTAAGACTAACAAACTTGCTTGTTTTGAGTGTGGATCTACAGAACATCTTGTCAAAGAGTGCCCCAAGAAGAAAAGAGAATCATACAAGAAAAACAAGAAGAAACAAGCGATGGTTGCAACTTGGAGTGATTCTGAAGTATCATCCGAATCTGAAAGTGAAGATGGACAAGCTCATGTATGTCTTATGGCTAATAATGATGAAAATGATGATATAGATCAAAACCATGAAGAGGTACGTGTCTTTCTTAACACTTGCACCAAGGATGAATTAATTACAACACTTCTTAACATGTTTCAAATAGAAAAGATCTTAAAAGATGAGAAAGATACCTTAGAGAATAGGGTACGTCATTATGCTGAAGGTTGTGAACAAATCTTGACTAAAAATGAATCGCAAAGAGTTGAAATAATTAAACTTGAAAAGACTGTCAAAGTCTTGAAACAACAGAATCTCAACCAGACCAAGCAGCTTATTGACCTTAAGAATGAGAACAATGAACTTGAAGCCAGACTCAAAGCTTTGAAGCAAGAGTCTGAGAAAAATCTACAAGCATTAACCAAGCTTAATGAATCCGAATCAAAATTCACAAAAATGCTTAAGAGTCAAAAACCATCTAATGATAAACGTGGTATAGGTTATAACAATGTTTCATATAATTATAAGAAAAATACCACATTTGTTAAAAGTGCATACAAATCTAAACGTACACCTACTTGCACCTTTTGTTGCAAAAAGGGACACATTAGAATTGCATGTCCATACAGACGTAAAGACAAGCATATCATTGAAAATTCCTTTCCTTATGAATTACGTGGACAGGTAAAACAAATATGGGTTCCTAAAGGAACAAGACCACCTAACATGGTCTATCCTAAATAAGATCCCAAATTTGTCACTTGAATAGTCTAGTTAGGTTGAGAAAGGTTATTTTGTTTTGTAGGATAAACAGAAATGGATTTTAGATAGTGGATGCTTGAGACATATGAGTGGTAAAAGTTCTTTATTTTCTGAAATAAAAGAAAAATGCAATGGCTCGATCACCTTAGGAGATAAAGGTAAATGCAAAATTTTAGGCATTGGTAAAATCGGTAAGAATCCATCTAAAACTATTGACAATGTTTATTTAGTTGAAGGTCTAAAATTTAATTTGCTAAGTGTGTCTCAACTATGTGATAAAGGTAATGAAGTGATATTTGATAAAGAAAAATGTATTGTTAAAAATCCTAATACCGGTGATACTTTCATTACTGCCCTTAGACATGATAATGTTTATGCCTTGCATACTAACGAAATTGCAGCTGAGAATTTCAAGTGTTTGAAAGCTATTACGGATAATCCAAATCTATGGCATAGACGTCTTGGTCATATTAATACTCACACCATGCATGAGTTGGTAAGTAAAGATTTAGTTAAGGGACTTCCAGCTCTTGACTATAAACAAAGTCCTGCTTGTGACGCATGCATTAAAGGTAAACAAGTAAGAAGTTCATTCAAACCGAAGAAAATGGTAAGTACATCTAGACCATGTGAACTCTTACATATTGATTTATGTGGACCAATGCGTGTGCGGAGCATAAGAGGTAAATCTTACATCTTAGTTACAGTTGATGATTATTCTAGATTTACGTGGGTTGATTTTTTGAAGGATAAAAGTGAAGCCTTGAAACCGTTCTCAAGACGTTGTAAAGAGATGCAGACTCAACTGAACCTTCCAATAGTTTCGATTAGAAGTGACCATGGGAGAGAGTTTGATCAATTAGGCTTTGATTCCTTTTGTGAAAAATATGGAATAACCCATAACTTTTCAGCTCCTAGGACACCCCAACAAAACGGTGTGGTTGAAAGGAAAAATCGAACCTTAGAAGAGATGGCTAGAACGATGCTTATTGAAAATGGATTAGCTAAACACTATTGGGCTGAGGCTGTTAACACAGCTAATTATGTCTTGAATAGATGTCTTATAAGACCCATACTTAAGAAAACCCCTTATGAGTTATTCAAAGGAAGAAAACCGAATATAGCATACCTTAGACCATTTGGCTGTAAATGTTTTATTCATAATAATGGTAAAGATAATCTAGGTAAATTTGATGCTAGAAGTGATGAAGGTATATTCCTTGGATACTCCTTGAACAGTAAAGCTTATAGAGTGCTAAACAAACGTACAGGTATAGTTGAAGAAAGTATACATGTTGTTTTTGATGAATCCGAGAATGGAACATTAAGTGAAGGATTTAAAGAGTTAAACCTTAATAAACACTTTGATGATTTGAGTGATGACGAACTGGATGATAATAATATTAGTGCTGCTAAAAGGAATAACATGCAGGATACCATACAAAGTCTTGATGATGATAAAGGAAAACAGATTGTAAACATTGAAGACTCACAGTCTGATCTTGAGACCCAACCTCAAGAACTTGAAACAGTTCCTGAACATACTGCTTTTGATACTCCAATTAAAAATTCCTCGAATGAAGTAAGTATAAATTCTTTGAATGAAAACACACCATCACCATCCATACTACGAAGAAGAATTAGAATGTCATCTCAACATCCTCCAGAAAATATTATAAGTAATCCAAACAAAGGTACGCAAACTCGATCCTCTCTTAAAAATTTATGTGCATTTTCTGCTTTTGTTTCTCTAATAGAACCAAAGGATGTTAAAGAAGCATTAAAAGAACCAGAGTGGATCATTGCTATGCAAAATGAATTGAATGAATTTGAAAGAAACAAAGTTTGGAATCTAGTTGAAAGACCTCTAGATCGTACTATTATTGGAACTAGATGGGTCTTTCGCAATAAACTCAATGAGGATGGAGACATTGTAAGGAATAAAGCAAGATTGGTAGCTCAAGGATATAATCAAGAAGAAGGTATAGATTATGATGAAACTTTTGCACCAGTTGCAAGGTTAGAATCTATCCGTATTATGCTTGCTTTTGCTTCTTATATGAATATTAAACTTTATCAAATGGATGTTAAATGTGCTTTCCTAAATGGATATTTACAAGAGGAAGTGTATGTTAAACAACCTCCAGGTTTTGAAAAATCTGATTTACCTAATCATGTTTTCAAACTAAACAAAGCGCTATATGGCTTGAAACAAGCTCCAAGAGCTTGGTATGACAGATTTAGCTCGCATTTACTTGAAAATGAATTTCAACGAGGAAAAATTGATAAAACACTTTTCATTAAAACGAAAGGAAAAGATATTCTTATTGTTCAAGTATATGTTGATGATATTTTGTTTGGAGCTACTAATGATTCTTTGTGCAAGGAATTTTCTGAGATTATGTGCAAGGAATTTGAAATGAGCATGATGGGAGATTTAACATTCTTTCTTGGACTACAAATAAAGCAAAAGAAAGATGGCATATTTATTTGTCAAAGTAAATATGTTAGAGATTTTCTAAAGAAGTACAATATGGATCAATGTAGAGACGCTAATACACCTATGAGTTCAACATTAAGTCTAGATCAAGATTTTAGTGGAAAGAGCGTTGATCAAAAGACTTGTAGAGATGCTGATTATGCTGGATACAAGGTTGATAGAAAAAGTACTTCAGGATCGTGTCAATTCTTAGGAAATTCATTAATTTCATGGTATTCTAAAAGTCAAAATTCAGTTGCTTTATCTACAGCTGAAGCTGAATACATAGCCGCAGGTGCTTGTTGCTCTCAAATTTTATGGATCGCTCAACAACTTCGAGATCTTGGAATTGATCTCAAAGGCATTCCAATAAAATGTGATAATACAAGTGCTATTTGTATTACTAAGAATCCTGTTCAACATTCTCGTACTAAACACATTGAGGTACGTCACCATTTCATTAGAGATCATGCTGAAAAAGGTAACATTTCTTTATCCTTTATACCTACTGAAAAATCAGTTAGCGGATATATTTACAAAACCTTTGAGTGCTGAACGTTTTGCCTATATACGTATGGAACTTGGCATGCTAAATGATGTTGCATGAATTAAGGGGGAGTAATCACGAAGAATAACGGTATTTTTAATAAATCAGTTAAGTTGTTAAACATAAATTGTTACTTAATACTAAGTATGTGTTAAGGGGGAGCATTACATTGTATTTACATGTTTGATTGATAATATATGTATGTTTATGCATGAATTTGAGAATTGAAAATTTGATTTCAATTTCTTGAAAATTATTTGTTTTATATTAAAATGGGATTTACGATTAAATACCTTTAATCAATAAAGGATATTTAATTATTTTTAAAAAAAAATAAAAATTGTTTGCCTAAATTTTATTTTAAAAGTCCATGCATTAAAATATTGTTCATGAATTTGGTTTGAATATAATTATATTCACAAATCAAATATCAATTGCATTCACACTAACCGGTCAATTACAAACTTTTTGCATTCCTCTTGAATTGTCAAATCAATTCAATGCTAGTATACATGCATTGTACTAATTCCCTTTAATAGAAAGAGAAGTGCATTTCTGTTTCCCTCACATCAACTTCTTCTGATTTTCTTATCAAAACCGTCATCTTCATTCATCCTCTTCAAAGCTTTCAAAAGACTGTTTTCATGGCACCCAAAAGAAAGTCTATTTCTAAGTTGGAGAAAGGAGAATCATCTACGCCTATAACAGAACCTATTTCACCTTCTGTTCCCTATCCAGTAAATTTTTCAAATGTTTCTAAAGATTGGTTTGAGAACTATACAGCATATGGAAGATGGATAGATATCTTTAAAAATCGTTCACTATCATATGTTGATGTTCTTAATTACAACTTCTTTTTATTTGAAGACCTTGAGATTATTTCTTCTTTTATTCAATCAACTCCAGGTTTGTTACTCAATCCAGGTTTTATCTCTTACCCTACATTGGTTAGAATCTTCTATTCCAATTTATCTTTCATAATAGAAAATGGAAATCAGATTTTAAGAAGTTTTATGAAAGGAAAAGAAATTAAGATTTCTAAAACCCTAATCAATGACCTGCTGAAATTTTCACATGCTGATGATGATAAAACTCCACATATTTTGGCATTGCAAAATGCTAAAGATCTTTTTCTTCTAGAATCATATTCAAATTCCTCCTCTGTCAAACAATTAACTCACAATGCCTTGAATCTTAGTGGAAAACTGTTACATTATGTTTTGGTCAGAACCGTTTTCTCTAGGAACTCCTCTTGTGAACTAGTAACCGATGCTCATTTAATTTTGATGTGGAAAATTGCCTCTATGAAAAATGTTGATTTTGCTGCAATAATTTTCTCTACAATGAGGTTTTGTGTCTCACATAACCGAAATTGTGCACTGCCCTATGCTAATCTACTGACATTAATCTTTGATCACTTTGGTTTACTCTCTGATATGGAGGAAGTAGATCATTCTGGTCCTATGTCATTGTCTAAAGATAGTCTTCCTGCTCTTGGTATCTTCAAAGTAAATGGCAAAAATGATCTGTTTTCAAATTTGTCCTGTGATGAAAAAGATAATTTAAGAAAGATACATGGTAAATGGCTTTCTAGACTTGAACCTCATTTAAAAGAACACACTACCATTTCTTATCTACAATCTCTTGAAGTAGAGGTAGGTGAAGTTAAAACTTCCTTACTGGATTTGCATGATAAAGTGTCTATGTTAACATATATGTTAGACACATTCATGAAAGAAATGAAAGGAATGGTTGTAGAAGATGTGGTTGTGGAGGAGACTGTTCAGGAAGGGACTGCTGAACCACAAGAGTTTGAGAAGCCAGAAGAAAAGCAAAAAGAGGCAGAGCAAGAGAAAGAGGCAGAGCAAGAGAAAGGGGCGGAGCAAGAAGAGGTAAAGGCTGAAAAAGAGGTAGAGGCTGAGGAGATGCCTGAAAAGGAAAAAGAGAAAAAAGAAGAAGAGATTGTCATGGTAACTCCACTTCAGACCATACCACCAACTGTTACAGATACTATCTCATCTGGCAGAACTTCCAAGAGAAGGAAAACCAGATCTAGAAAGTAATCTTTGATGGTTGTTGTTTAATGAGCAATTTTATTTTGTTATGGCTAAACAATTTCAACATTTCGGCAAACAAATATTTTGGTTAACTTTTCACAATCCCAACATTTTATTCCATGTTTACTTTTTGATGAAAGTCAAAAAGGGGGAGATTTATTTTATTTGTCATGATGCATGTTCATATCATATACATCGTTATTGTTTTACTTGACATATCTTTATGATGCTCTGATAAATATGATTATGTTGCTAATATTGTATTATAGATGATATGTTGAATTGCTAAATATGGTTTGTTGTTAGATGTTTATGATGCATGTTTATGATGCATATTCTGTGCTCATGTTCTGATTATATATATTGATGTTTTTGCTCTGATTATTGATTATTTGTGCTGATTATTGATCATTGATTATTTGATAAATTTTTGCTTTGATTATTATTCATATTTATAATATTTCATAATCATGTATTTGCATGTAATATGATTAGTCACTTACTTACTTGTGAATAACAATTAACTGTTCTGTTTTGAAACTGTTTTCAACATCTTGAAAGAACATTCTGATTGTCTTTCTTATCATGTTTTTCAGTTTATAATGGCTTAGAAATATGATTTAAGAAAATATGGTTTTGACTTTCATCAAGGGGGAGATTGAAGACTCAATTCTCTTATATGTTGTTAAAGGGGAAATTGAAGACTCAATTCTCTTTAATAATGATAAGATGAATTAAATTTAATGATGATAATTCAAAACACATATTATCTTAAAGTTTAAGTAAGTCCAAAATCATATTTGTTATATGTTTGATAAGTGTTATATGCATTTAAGTTCTAAAACGCTGAATTATGATTTAAGAGCTTAAGTTGATTTTAAGACTTGAGATAAGTTTCAAAGTCTTGAAGGATTATTATATTCATAACCTGATTAATTCCGTAATAACATTTGAAATATTTTAATAGGTTAAGGTTCCTTAAAATTATATTTGAAATATTTTAATAGGATAAGGTCCTTGCTGTTATTCGAAATTAAGGATAAAGGTTTATTACACGTTTCAATAATAAACGTTTGAATATTTAAAATTGTTTTTAAAAATTTGATTGATTTAATTTGGTAAATAAATATAGTCTAAGTACACAAATTTTACTTATTATCTACGCGGATATATTTGTTGATGAAGTATTCAATATGCTAACAATAGTATTTTCTATTAATATGATTTTATTTGAATTAATACTAAAAATAGAAATGACTATTTACGGCTATCTCAAATATAGAAATTAATTTGAAAAAAAATTAATTTGGATTTGATTATTGATGATTTCTGGTTTGTGCTTAAGTGTTCAATATCTTGTATAAGTACTAACGTGGCAGCTTAGCATTGGATATTAAAGACAAATTACAGCACACAATGACGAAATTATTTTAGCTGTCAGTACACATCAGTTTGAAGATATAGTTCAAGATCTTGAGACAGGCGCTGATTGACCAAGTCATCAGAAATTAACGGACAAGGAGCCTTCTTGTTTTTGCTAAAGGTGTTGAGGCGTAACACTATATATATGAGGCTTCATTTCAGAATTGAGGATATACCTACGCTCTTATTCTTATTCTTTCTCTCTTGGCTTAAGTTTTTGAGAAATTCTCTAAGTGTTGTAATCCTTAATTCGTCTAACTCTTACAATTGTAATAGGACTTTAGAGTTTAAAAGAGTTAGATTAAAATCAATACGCCTAATTGAGAATACTTTTTAAAGTGTTCAACTTGTGAATCTCTATTGTGAGATTTGGGATTTTGCTTTTATTAAAGGGACTTGTAATACGGTTCTTCAAGGGGAAGAACGTGGTGAGAGGAGATAGTGAGATCTTCTTGATTGTATTAAAGTCGGATTAATAAAAGGCGTTTAAATCCTACGGGTTGGAAGAGAACCCATAGGCGGGGAGTAGGTTGTTTAGAACCGAACCTCGTTAACATATCGTGTGTTATACTTTATAGTTTATCTTCCGCACATACGTTATTGTTTACGAATTGCATAAAACTGTTCCAGAAACTAGTTTTGACAGACTCCCTCAAACTCTTGAGAAAACATTCTGACCGAAATTTTTAAAAGCCCATACTCTCTATTCACCCCCCGCCCCCCTCTAGAGAGTATTCAACCTCCTATTAACTTTCATATACCAAATAGTGTTGCATGCTAAGTTTCGTGCAAAACAAACCAAGTTTGAACTACTTTATGCGCAAAAGTGCTTAAAATGCATTAAAACCCTTAAAATCGCAACTTAACACGTAATTTCTAGCATTTGACTATGATTTTCAATTCTAACCACTTAAACACAATAATATATACCAAATTTTTTTGTGTGCGATGTTTCGTGCAAAACAAACCAAGTTTGCTACATTATGCGAAAAACGCAAAAAACGCTTAAAAACCCTTAAAATCACAATTTAACACGGAATTTATAGCATATGAGTATGATTTTCAATTCTAACCACTTCAACACAATATTACATACCAAATAGTGTTGTGTGCCAAGTTTCGTGCAAAACAAACCAAGTTTGAGCAACTTTATGCACAAAAGTGCAAAAAACGCTTAAAAACCCATAAAATCGCAGCTTAACAAGTAATTTCTAGCATATGAGTATGATTTTCAATTCAAACCACTTCAACAAAATAATATATACGAAATAGTGTTGTGTGCCAAGTTTCGTGCAAAACAAACCAAGTTTTGGTTACTTTATGCGCAATAGTGCCGAAAATGCTAAAAAAAACCCTTAAAATCGCAACTTAACAGTAATTTCTAGCATTTGTCTATGATTTTAAATTCTAACCACTTAAACACAATAATAAATACCAAATAGTTTTGTGTGCCAAGTTCCATGCAAAACAAACCAAGTTTGCTACTTATTGCGAAAAACACGAAAAACGCTTAAAAACTCTTAAAATCGCAATTTAACACGTAATTTCTAGTATATGAGTATGATTTTAAATTATAACCACTTCAACACAAAAATATATACCAAATAGTGTTGTGTGCCAAGTTTCGTGCAAAACAAACTAAGTTTTAGCTACTTTATACGCAAAAGTGCCAAAAATGTTTAAAAACCTTTAAAATCGCAACTTAACACGTAATTTCTAGCATATGAGTATGATTTTCAATTATAACCACTTCAACATAATAATATATACCAAATAGTGTTGTGTGCCAAGTTTCGTGCAAAACAAACCAAGTTTTAGCTATTTTATGCGCAAAAGTGCCAAAAATTCTTAAAAACCTTTAAAATCGCAACTTAACACGTAATTTCTAGCATATGAGTATGATTTTCAATTCTAACCACTTCAACATAATAATATATACCAAATAGTGTTGTGTGCCAAGTTTCGTGCAAAACAAACCAAGTTTGAGCTATTTTATGCATGAAAGTGCCAAAAAAGTTTTAAAACGCATAAAATCGCAACTTAACACGTAATTTCTAGCATATGACGATGATTTTCAATTCTAACCACTTCCACGCAATAATATATATTAAATAGAGTTGTGTGCCAAGTTTCGTGCAAAACAAACCAAGTTTGAACTACTTTATGCACAAAAGTGCTTAAAATGCTTTAAAACCCTTAAAATCGCAACTTAACACGTAATTTCTAGCATTTGACTATGATTTTCAATTCTAACCACTTAAACACAATAATATATACCAAATAGTTTTGTGTGCCATGTTCGGTGCAAAACAAACCAAGTTTGCTACTTTATGCGAAAAACGAAAAAAAACGCTTAAAAACTCTTAAAATCGCAATTTAACACGTAATTTCTAGCATATGAGTATGATTTTCTATTCTAACCACTTCAACATAATAATATATACCAAATAGTGTTGTGTGCCAAGTTTCGTGCAAAACAAACCAAGTTTGAGCTATTTTATGCATGAAAGTGCCAAAAAAGTTTTAAAACGCATAAAATCGCAACTTAACACGTAATTTCTAGCATATGACGATGATTTTCAATTCTAACCACTTCCACGCAATAATATATATTAAATAGAGTTGTGTGCCAAGTTTCGTGCAAAACAAACCAAGTTTGAACTACTTTATGCACAAAAGTGCTTAAAATGCTTTAAAACCCTTAAAATCGCAACTTAACACGTAATTTCTAGCATTTGACTATGATTTTCAATTCTAACCACTTAAACACAATAATATATACCAAATAGTTTTGTGTGCCATGTTCGGTGCAAAACAAACCAAGTTTGCTACTTTATGCGAAAAACGAAAAAAACGCTTAAAAACTCTTAAAATCGCAATTTAACACGTAATTTCTAGCATATGAGTATGATTTTCTATTCTAACCACTTCAACATAATAATATATACCAAATAGTGTTGTGTGCCAAGTTTCGTGCAAAACAAACCAAGTTTGAGCTATTTTATGCATGATAGTGCCAAAAAAGTTTTAAAACGCATAAAATCGCAGCTTAACACGTAATTTCTAGCATATGACTATGATTTTCAATTCTAACCACTTCCACGCAATAATATATATTAAATAGAGTTGTGTGCCAAGTTTCGCGCAAAACAAACCAAGTTTGAGCTACTTTATGCGTAAAAACGCCAAAAACATTTAAAAACCCACAAAATCGCAACTTAACACGTAACTTTTAGCATATGCGTATGATTTTCAATTCTAACCACTTCCACACGATAATATATCCCAAATAGTGTTGCGTGCCAAGTTTCGTGCAAAACAAACCAAGTTTGAGCTACTTTATGCGCAAAAGTGCTAAAAATACTTAAAAACCATAAAAATCGCAGCTTAACACGTAATTTCTAGCATTTGACTATGATTTTCAATTCTAACCACCTAAACACAATAATATATACCAAAGAGTTTTGTGTGCCAAGTTCAGTACAAAACAAACCAAGTTTGCTACTTTATGCGACAAACGCCAAAAACGTTTAAAAACCCTTAAAATCACAATTTAACACGTAATTTCTAGCATATGAGTATGATTTTCAATTCTAACCACTTCAACCCAATAATACATTCCAAATAGTGTTGTGTGCTAAGTTTCGTGAAAAGCTAACCAAGTTTGAGCTACTTTATGCACAAAAGTGCCAAAAACGCTTAAAAACCCTTAAAATGACAATTTAACACGTAATTTCTAGCATATGAGTATGATTTTCAATTCTAACTACTTCAACACAATAATATATACCAAGTAGTGTTGTGTGCCAAGTTTCGTGCAAAACAAACCAAGTTTTAGCTACTTTATGTGCAAAACGCCAAAAACGCTTAAAAACCCTTAAAATCGCAACTTAACAAGTAATTTCTAGCATATGAGTATGATTTTCAATTCTCACCACTTCAACACAATAATATATACCAAATAGTGTTGTGTGCGAAGTTTCGTGCAAAACAAACCAAGTTTTAGCTACTTTATGCGCAAAAGTCCAAAAATGTTTAAAAACCCTTAAAATCGCAACTTAAGACGTAATTTCTAGCATTTGACTATGATTTTTAATTCTAACCACTTAAACACAATAATATTTACCAAATAGGGTTGTGTGGCAAGTTCCGTGCAAAACAAACAAAGTTTGAGCTACTTTATTCGCAAAACGCCAAAAACGCTTCAAAAACCCTTAAAATCGCAAGTAAACACGTAATTTCTCGCATATGACTATGATTTTCAATTCTAACCACTTCAATACAATAATATATACCAAATAGTGTTGTGTGCCAAGTTTCGTGCAAAACAAACCAAGTTTGAGCTATTTTATGCGTGAAAGTGCCAAAAAAGTTTTAAAACGCATAAAATCGCAACATAACACGTAATTTCTAGCATTTGACTATGATTTTATATTCTAACCACTTCCACACAATAATATATATTAAATAGAGTTGTGTGCCAAGTTTCGTGCAAAACAAACCAAGTTTGAGCTACTTTATGCGTAAAAACGCCAAAAACGCTTAAAAACCCTTAAAATCACAACTAAACACGTAATTTCTAGCATATGAGTATGATTTTCAATTCTAACCACTTCAACACAATAATATATACCAAATAGTGTTGCATGCTAAGTTTCGTGCAAAACAAACCAAGTTTGAACTACTTTATGCGCAAAAGTGCTTAAAATGCATTAAAACCCTTAAAATCGCAACTTAACACGTAATTTCTAGCATTTGACTATGATTTTCAATTCGAACCACTTAAACACAATAATATATACCAAATTTTTTTGTGTGCGATATTCCGTGCAAAACAAACCAAGTTTGCTACTTTATGCGAAAAACGCAAAAAACGCTTAAAAACTCTTAAAATCACAATTTAACACGGAATTTATAGCATATGAGTATGATTTTCAATTCTAACCACTTCAACACAATATTACATACCAAATAGTGTTGTGTGCCAAGTTTCGTGCAAAACAAACCAAGTTTGAGCAACTTTATGCACAAAAGTGCAAAAAACGCTTAAAAACCCATAAAATCGCAGCTTAACAAGTAATTTCTAGCATATGAGTATGATTTTCAATTCAAACCACTTCAACAAAATAATATATACGAAATAGTGTTGTGTGCCAAGTTTCGTGCAAAACAAACCAAGTTTTGGTTACTTTATGCGCAATAGTGCCGAAAATGCTAAAAAACCCTTAAAATCGCAACTTAACAGTAATTTCTAGCATTTGTCTATGATTTTAAATTCTAACCACTTAAACACAAAAATAAATACCAAATAGTTTTGTGTGCCAAGTTCCGTGCAAAACAAACCAAGTTTGCTACTTATTGCGAAAAACGCGAACAACGCTTAAAAACTCTTAAAATCGCAATTTAACACGTAATTTCTAGTATATGAGTATGATTTTAAATTATAACCACTTCAACACAAAAATATATACCAAATAGTGCTGTGTGCCAAGTTTCGTGCAAAACAAACCAAGTTTTAGCTACTTTATACGCAAAAGTGCCAAAAATGTTTAAAATCCTTTAAAATCGCAACTTAACACGTAATTTCTAGCATATGAGTATGATTTTCAATTATAACCACTTCAACATAATAATATATACCAAATAGTGTTGTGTGCCAAGTTTCGTGCAAAACAAACCAAGTTTTAGCTATTTTATGCGCAAAAGTGCCAAAAATTCTTAAAAACCTTTAAAATCGCAACTTAACACGTAATTTCTAGCATATGACTATGATTTTCAATTCTAACCACTTCAACACAATAATATATACCAAATAGTGTTGTGTGCCAAGTTTCATGCAAAACAAACCAAGTTTGGCTACTTTATGCGTGAAAGTGCCAAAAAAGTTTAAAAACGCATAAAATCGCAACTTAACACATGATTTCTAGCATATGACAATGATTTTCAATTCTAACCACTTCCACACAATAATAGTCATTAAATAGAATTGTGTGCCTAGTTTCGTGCAAAACAAACCAAGTTTGAGCTACTTTACGCGCAAAAACACTTAAAAACCCATAAAATCGCAACTTAACACGTAATTTCTAGCATTTGACTATGATTTTCAATTCTAACCACTTAAACAAAATAATATATACCAAATAGTTTTGTGTGCCATGTTCCGTGCAAAACAAACCAAGTTTGCTACTTTATGCGAAAAACACCAAAAACGCTTAAAAACTCTTAAAATCGCAATTTAACACGTAATTTCTAGCATATGAGTATGATTTTAAATTCTAACCACTTCAACACAATAATACATACCAAATAGTGTTGTGTGCCAACTTGCGTGCAAAACAAACCAAGTTTTAGCTCTTTTATGCGCAAAAGTGCCAAAAATTCTTAAAAACCTTTAAAATCGCAACTTAACACGTAATTTCTAGCATATGACTATGATTTTCAAATCTAACCACTTCAACACAATAATATATACCAAATAGTGTTGTGTGCCAAGTTTCGTGCAAAACAAACCAAGTTTGGCTACTTTATGCGTGAAAGTGCCAAAAACGTTTAAAAACGCATAAAATCGCCACTTAACACGTAATTTCTAGCATATGACTATGATTTTCAATTCTAACCACTTCTACACAATAATAGTCATTAATTAGAGTTGTGTGCCTAGTTTCGTGCAAAACAAACAAGGTTTGAGCTACTTTATGCGCAAAAACGCCAAAAATACTTAAAAACCCATAAAATCGCAACTTAACACGTAATTTCTATCATTTGACTATGATTTTCAATTCTAACCACTTAATCAAAATAATATATACCAAATAGTTTTGTGTGCCAAGTTCCGTGCAAAACAAACCAAGTTTGCTACTTTATGCGAAAAACGCCAAAAACGCTTAAAAACTCTTAAAATCGCAATTTAACACGTAATTTCTAGCATATGAGTATCATTTTCAATTCTAACCACTTCAACACAATAATACATACCAAATACTGTTGTGTGCCAAGTTTCGTGCAAAACAAACCAAGTTTGAGCTACTTTATGCAGAAAAGTGCTAAAAACGCTTAAAAACCCATAAAATCGCAACTTAACAAGTAATTTCTAGCATATGAGTATGATTTTCAACTCTAACCACTTCAACACAATAATATATACCAAATAGTTTTTCTTGCCATGTTTCGTGCAAAACAAACCAAGTTTAAGCTACTTTATGCGCAAAAGTGCTAAAAAGTCTTAAAAACCCTTAAAATCGCAACTTAACATGTAATTTCTAGCATTTGACTATGATTTTCAATTCTAACCACTTAAACACAATACTATATACCAAAGACTTTTGTGTGCCATGTTCCGTGCAAAACAAACCAAGTATGCTACTTTATGCGACAAACGCCAAAAACGCTTAAAAACCCTTAAAATCACAATTTAACACGTAATTTCTAGCATACGAGTATGATTTTCAATTCTAACCACTTCAACACAATAATACATACCAAATACTGTTGTGTGCCAAGTTTCGTGCAAAACAAACCAAGTTTTATCTACTTTATGCGCAAAATTGCCAAAAATGCTTAAAAACCTATAAAATCACAACTTAACACGTAATTTCTAGCATTTGACTACGATTTTTAATTCTAACAACTAAAACACAATAATATATACCAAATAGTGTTCTGTGGCAAGTTCCGTGCAAAACAAACCAAGTTTGAGCTACTTTATGCGCAAAACGACAAAAACACATAAAAACCCTTTAAATCGAAACTAAACACGTAATTTCTAGCATATGACTATGATTTTCAATTCTAACCACTTCCACACAATATTATATATTAAATAGAGTTGTGTGCCAAGTTTCGTGCAAAACAAACCAAGTTTGAGCTACTTTATGCGTAAAAACGCCAAAAACATTTAAAAACCCACAAAATCGCAACTTAACACGTAACTTTTAGCATATGCGTATGATTTTTAATTCTAACCACTTCCACACAATAATATATACCAAATAGTGTTGCGTGCCAAGTGTCGTGCAAACAAAACCAAGTTTGAGCTACTTTATGCGCAAAAGTGCTAAAAATACTTAAAAACCCTTAAAATCGCAGCTTAACAAGTAATTTCTAGCATTTGACTATGATTTTCAATTCTAACCACCTAAACACAATAATATATACCAAAGAGTTTTGTGTGCCAAGTTCAGTGCAAAACAAACCAAGTTTGCTACTTTATGCGACAAACGCCAAAAACGCTTAAAAACCCTTAAAATCACAATTTAACACGTAATTTCTAGCATATGAGTATGATTTTCAATTCTAACCACTTCAACCCAATAATACATTCCAAATAGTGTTGTGTGCTAAGTTTCGTGAAAAGCTAACCAAGTTTGAGCTACTTTATGCACAAAAGTGCCAAAAACGCTTAAAAACCCTTAAAATCACAATTTAACACGTAATTTCTAGCATATGAGTATGATTTTCAATTCTAACTACTTCAACACAATAATATATACCAAGTAGTGTTGTGTGCCAAGTTTCGTGCAAAACAAACAAAGTTTTAGCTACTCTATGCGCAAAAGTGCCGAAAATGCTAAAAAACCCTTAAAATCGAAACTTAACACGTAATTTCTAGCATTTGACTATGATTTTCAATTCTAACCTCCTAAACACAATAATATATGCCAAATAGTGTTGTGTGTCAAGTTCCGTGCAAAACAAACCAAGTTTGAGCTACTTTATGCGCAAAACGCCAAAAACTCTTAAAAACCCTTAAAATCGCAACTTAACAAGTAATTTCTAGCATATGAGTATGATTTTCAATTTTCACCACTTCAACACAATAATATATACCAAATAGTGTTGTGTGCGAAGTTTCGTGCAAAACAAACCAAGTTTTAGCTACTTTATGCGCAAAAGTGCCAAAAATGTTTAAAAACCCTTAAAATCGCAACTTAACACGTAATTTCTAGCATTTGACTATGATTTTTAATTCTAACCACTTAAACACAATAATATTTACCAAATAGGGTTGTGTGGCAAGTTCCGTGCAAAACAAACAAAGCTTGAGCTACTTTATTCGCAAAACGCCAAAAACGCTTAAAAACCCTTAAAATTGCAACTAAACACATAATTTCTATCATATGACTATGATTTTCAATTCTAACCACTTCAATACAATAATATATACCAAATAGTGTTGCGTGCCAAGTTTCGTGCAAAACAAACCAAGTTTGAGCTATTTTATGCGTGAAAGTGCCAAAAAAGTTTTAAAACGCATAAAATCGCAACTTAACACGTAATTTCTAGCATATGACTATGATTTTAAATTCTAACCACTTCACACAATAATATATAGTAAATAGAGTCGTGTGCCAAGTTTCGTGCAAAACAAACCAAGTTTGAGCTACTTTATGCGTAAAAACGCCAAAAACATTTAAAAACCCACAAAATCGCAACATAACACGTAATTTTTAGCATATGCGTATGATTTTCAATTCTAACCACTTCAACAAAATAATATATGCTAAATAGTGTTGTGTGCCAAGTTTCGTGCAAAACAAACCAAGTTTGAGCTACTTTATGCGCAAAAGTGCTAAAATTACTTAAAAACCCTTAAAATCGCAACTTAACACGTAATTTCTAGCATTTGACTATGATTTTAAATTCTAACCACTTAAACACAATAGTATATACCAAAGAGTTTTGTGTGTCAAGTTCTGTGCAAAACAAAAGAAGTTTGCTACTTTATGCGACAACCGCCAAAAACGCTTAAAAACCCTTAAAATCACAATTTAACACGTAATTTCTAGCATATGAGTATGATTTTCAATTCTAACAACTTCAACACAATAATACATTCCGAATAGTGTTGTGTACCAAGTTTCGTGAAAAGCTAACCAAGTTTGAGCTACTTTATGCAAAAAAGTTCCAAAAACGCTTAAAAACCCATAAAATCGACACTAAACACGTAATTTCTAGCATATGACTATGATTTTCAATTCTAACCACTTCAACACAATAATATATACCAAATAGTGTTGTGTGCCAAGTTTCGTGCAAAACAAACCAAGTTTTAGCAACTTTATGTGCAAAAGTGCCAAAATGCTTAAAAACCTTTAAAATCGCAACTTAACACGTAATTTCTATCATTTGACTATGATTTTTAATTCTAACCACTTAAACACAATAATATATACCAAATAGTGTTGTGTGGCAAGTTCCGTGCAAAACTATCCAAGTTTGAGATACTTTATCCGCAAAACGCCAAAAACGCTTAAAAACCCTTAAAATCGAAACTAAACTCGTAATCTCTAGCATATGACTATGATTTTCAATTCTAACCACTTCAACACAATAATATATACCAAATAGTGTTGTGTGCCAAGTTTCGTACAAAACAAACCAAGTTTGAGCTATTTTATGCGTGAAAGTGCCAAAAACGTTTTAAAACGCATAAAATCGCAACTTAACACGTAAGTTTTAGCATATGACTATTATTTTCAATTCTAACCACTTCCACACAATATTATATATTAAATAGAGTTGTGTGCCATGTTTCGTGCAAAACAAACCAAGTTTGAGCTACTTTATGCGTAAAAAGGCCAAAAACATTTAAAAACCCACAAAATCGCAACTTAACACGTAATTTTTAGCCTATGCGTATGATTTTCAATTCTAACCACTTCAACACAATAATATATACCAAACAGTGTTGCGTGCCAAGTTTCGTGCAAAACAAACCAAGTTTGAGCTACTTTATGCGCAAAAGTGCTAAAATTACTTAAAAACCCTTAAAATCACAACTTAACACGTAATTTCTAGCATTTGACTATGATATTCAATTCTAACCACTTAAACACAATAATATATACCAAAGAGTTTTGTGTGCCAAGTTCCGTGCAAAACAAACCAAGTTTGCTACTTTATGCGACAAACGCCAAAAACGCTTAAAAACCCTTAAAATCACAATTTAACACGTAATTTCTAGCATATGAGTATGATTTTCAATTCTAACCACTTCAACACAATAACACATTCCAAATAGTGTTGTGTACCAAGTTTCGTGCATAGCTAACCAAGTTTGAGCTACTTTATGCACAAAAGTGCCAAAAACGCTTAAAAACCCATAAAATCGCAACTTAACAAGCAATTTTTAGCATTTGAGTATGATTTTCAATTCTAACCACTTCAACACAATAATATATACCAAATAGTGTTGTGTGCAAAGTTTCGTGCAAAACAAACCAAGTTTTAGCTACTTTATGCTCAAAAGTGCCGAAAATGCTAAAAAAAACCCTTAAAATCGCAACTTAACACGTAATTTCTAGCATTTGACTATGATTTTCAATTCTAACCACTTAAACAAAATAATATATACCAAAAAGTGTTGTCTGCCAACTTCCGTGCAAAACAAACAAAGTTTGGGCTAATTTATACGCAAAACACCAAAAACGCTAAAAAACCCTTATAATCCCAACTAAACACATAATTTTTAGCATATGACTATGATTTTCAATTCTAACCACTTCAACACAATAATATATACCAAATAGTGTTGTGTGCCAAGTTTCGTGCAAAACAAACCATGTTTGAGCTACTTTAAGCGTGAAAGTGGCAAAAAAGATTTTAAAACGCATGAAATCGCAACTTAACAAGTAATTTCTAGCATATGAGTATGATTTTCTATTCTAACCATTCAACACAATAATATATACCAAATAGTGTTGTGTGCCAAGTTTCGTGCAAAACAAACCAAGTTTTAGCTACTTCATACGCAAAAGTGCCAAAAATGTTTAAAAACCTTTAAAATCGCAACTTAATTCTAACCACTTAAACACAATAATATATACCAATTAGTGTTGTGTGGCGAGTTCCGTGCAAAACAAACCAAGTTTGAGCTATGTTTTGCGCAAAACGCCAAACACACTTAAAAACCCTTAAAATCGCAACTAAACACGTAATTTCTAGCATATGACTATGATTTTTCCATTCTACCACTTCAACACAATAATATATACCAAATAGTTTTGTGTGCCAAGTTCCGTGCAAAATAAACCAAGTTTGCTACTTTATGCGAAAAACGCCAAAAACGCTTAAAAACCCTTAAAAACGCAATTTAACACGAAATTTCTAGCATATGAGTATGGTTTTACATTCTAACCAATTCAACACAATAATACATACCAAATAATGTTGTGTGCCAAGTTTCGTGCAAAACAAACCAAGTTTTACCTACTTTGTGCACAAAAGTGCCAAAAACGCTTAAAAACTCATAAAATCGCAACTTAACAAGTAATTTCTAGCATATGACTATGATTTTCAATTCTAACAACTTCAACACAATAATATATAGCAAATAGTGTTGTGTGCCAAGTTTCGTGCAAAACAAACCAAGTTTGAGCTACTTTATGCGTGAAAGTGCCAAAAAAGTTTTAAAACGCATAAAATCGCAACTAAACACGTAATTTCTAGCATATGACTATGATTTTGAATTATAACCACTTCAATACAATAATATATACCAAATAGTGTTGTGTGCCAAGTTTCGTGCAAAACAAACCATGTTTGAGCTATTTTATGCGTGAAAGTGCCAAAAACGTTTTAAAACGCATAAAATCGCAACTTAACACGTAATTTCTAGCATATGACTATGATTTTCAATTCTAACCACTTGAACACAATAATATATACCAAATAGTGTTGCGTGCCAAGTTTCGTGCAAAACAAACCAAGTTTGAGCTACTTTATGCGCAAAAGTGCTAAAAATGCTTAAAAACCCTTAAAATCGCAACTTAACACGTAATTTCTAGCATTTGACTATGATATTCAATTCTAACCACTTAAACACAATAATATATACCAAAGAGTTTTGTGTGCCAAGTTCCGTGCAAAACAAACCAAGTTTGCTACTTTATGCGACAAACGCCAAAAACGCTTAAAAACCCTTTAAATCACAATTTAACATGTAATTTCTAGCATATGAGTATGATTTTCAATTCTAACCACTTCAACACAATAATACATTCCAAATAGTGTTGTGTGCGAAGTTTCGTGCAAAGCTAACCAAGTTTGAGCTACTTTATGCACAAAAGTGCCAAAAACGCTTAAAAACCCATAAAATCGCAACTTAACAAGTAATTTCTAGCATTTGAGTATGATTTTCAATTCTAACCACTTCAACACAATAATATATACCAAATAGTGTTGTGTGCCATGTTTCGTGCAAAACAAACCATGTTTGAGCTACTTTAAGCGTGAAAATGATAAAAAAGCTTAAAAACGCATGAAATCGCAACTTAACAAGTAATTTCTAGCATATGAGTATGATTTTCAATTCTAACCACTTCAACACAATAATATCTACCAAATAGTGTTGTGTGCCAAGTTTCGTGCAAAACAAACCAAGTGTTAGCTACTTTTTACGCAAAAGTGCCAAAAATGTTTAAAAACCTTTAAAATCGCAACTTAACACGTAATTTCTAGCATTTGACTATGATTTTTAATTCTAACCACTTAAACACAATAATATATACCAAATAGTGTTGTGTGGCGAGTTCCGTGCAAAACAAACCAAGTTTGAGCTACGTTATGCGCAAAACGCCAAACACACTTAAAAACCCTTAAAATCGCAACTAAACACGTAATTTCTAGCATATGACTATGATTTTTCCATTCTACCACTTCAACACAATAATATATACCAAATAGTTTTGTGTGCCAAGTTCCGTGCAAAATAAACCAAGTTTGCTACTTTATGCGAAAAACGCCAAAAACGCTTAAAAACCCTTAAAAACGCAATTTAACACGAAATTTCTAGCATATGAGTATGATTTTACATTCTAACCAATTCAACACAATAATACATACCAAATAATGTTGTGTGCCAAGTTTCGTGCAAAACAAACCAAGTTTTACCTACTTTGTGCACAAAAGTGCCAAAAACGCTTAAAAACTCATAAAATCGCAACTTAACAGGTAATTTCTAGCATATGACTATGATTTTCAATTCTAACAACTTCAACACAATAATATATACCAAATAGTGTTGTGTGCCAAGTTTCGTGCAAAACAAACCAAGTTTGAGCTACTTTATGCGTGAAAGTGCAGAAAAAGTTTTAAAACGCATAAAATCGCAACTAAACACGTAATTTCTAGCATATGACTATGATTTTCAATTATAACCACTTCAATACAATAATATATACCAAATAGTGTTGTGTGCCAAGTTTCGTGCAAAACAAACCATGTTTGAGCTATTTTATGCGTGAAAGTGCCAAAACCGTTTTAAAACGCATAAAATCGCAACTTAACACGTAATTTCTAGCATATGACTATGATTTTCAATTCTAACCACTTGAACACAATAATATATACCAAATAGTGTTGCGTGCCAAGTTTCGTTCAAAACAAACCAAGTTTGAGCTACTTTATGCGCAAAAGTGCTAAAAATGCTTAAAAACCCTTAAAATCGCAACTTAACACGTAATTTCTAGCATTTGACTATGATATTCAATTCTAACCACTTAAACACAATAATATATACCAAAGAGTTTTGTGTGCCAAGTTCCGTGCAAAACAAACCAAGTTTGCTACTTTATGCGACAAACGCCAAAAACGCTTAAAAACCCTTTAAATCACAATTTAACATGTAATTTCTAGCATATGAGTATGATTTTCAATTCTAACCACTTCAACACAATAATACATTCCAAATAGTGTTGTGTGCGAAGTTTCGTGCAAAGCTAACCAAGTTTGAGCTACTTTATGCACAAAAGTGCCAAAAACGCTTAAAAACCCTTAAAATCGCAACTTAACAAGTAATTTCTAGCATTTGAGTATGATTTTCAATTCTAACCACTTCAACACAATAATCTATACCAAATAGTGTTGTGTGCCATGTTTCGTGCAAAACAAACCATGTTTGAGCTACTTTAAGCGTGAAAATGATAAAAAAGCTTAAAAACGCATGAAATCGCAACTTAACAAGTAATTTCTAGCATATGAGTATGATTTTCAATTCTAACCACTTCAACACAATAATATCTACCAAATAGTGTTGTGTGCCAAGTTTCGTGCAAAACAAACCAAGTGTTAGCTACTTTATACGCAAAAGTGCCAAAAATGTTTTAAAACCTTTAAAATCGCAACTTAACACGTAATTTCTAGCATTTGACTATGATTTTTAATTCTAACCACTTAAACACAATAATATATACCAAATAGTGTTGTGTGGCGAGTTCCGTGCAAAACAAACCAAGTTTGAGCTACGTTATGCGCAAAACGCCAAACACACTTAAAAACCCTTAAAATCGCAACTAAACACGTAATTTCTAGCACATGACTATGATTTTCCATTCTACCACTTCAACACAATAATATATACCAAATAGTGTTGTGTGCCAAGTTTCGTGCAAAACAAACCAAGTTTGAGCTACTTTACGCGTGAAAATGCCAAAAAAGTTTAAAAACGCATAAAATCGCAACTTAACACGTAATTTCTAGCATATAACTATGATTTTCAAATCTAACCACTTCCACACAATAATATATATTAAATAGAGTTGTGTTCCAAGCTTCGTGCAAAACAAACCAAGTTTGAGCCACTTTATGCGCAAAAGTGCTAAAAATGCTTAAAAACCATTAAAATCGCAACTTAACACGTAATTTTCTAGCATTTGACTATGATTTTCAATTCTAACCACTTAAACACAATAATATATACAAAATAGTTTTGTGTGCCAAGTTCCGTGCAAAATAAACAAAGTTTGCTACTTTATGCGAAAAACGCCAAAAACGCTTAAAAACCCTTAAAAACGCAATTTAACACGAAATTTCTAGCATATGAGTATGATTTTATATTCTAACCAATTCATCACAATAATACATACCAAATAATGTTGTGTGCCAAGTTTCGTGCAAAACAAACCAAGTTTGACCTACTTTGTGCACAAAAGTGCCAAAAACGCTTAAAAACTCATAAAATCGCAACTTAACAACTAATTTCTAGCATATGACTATGATTTTCAATTCTAACTACTTCAACACAATAATATATACCAAATAGTGTTGTGTGCCAAGTTTCGTGCAAAACAAACCATGTTTGAGCTACTTTATGCGTGAAAGTGCCAAAAAAGTTTTAAAACGCATAAAATCGCAACTAAACACGTAATTTCTAGCATATGACTATGATTTTCAATTATAACCACTTCAATACAATAATATATACCAAATAGTGTTGTGTGCCAAGTTTCGTGCAAAACAAACCATGTTTGAGCTATTTTATACGTGAAAGTGCCAAAAACGTTTTAAAACGCATAAAATCGCAACTTAACACGTAATTTCCAGCATATGACTATGATTTTCAATTCTAACCACTTCCACACAATAATATATATTAAATAGAGTTGTGTGCCAAGTTTCGTGCAAAACAAACCAAGTTTGAGCTACTTTATGCTAAAAACGCCAAAAACATTTAAAACCCATAAAATCGCAACTTAACACGTAATTTTTAGCATATGCGTATGATTTTCAATTCTAACCACTTCAACACAATAATATATACCAAATAGTGTTGCGTGCCAAGTTTCGTGCAAAACAAACCAAGTTTGAGCTACTTTATGCGCAAAAGTGCTAAAAATGCTTAAAAACACTTAAAATCGCAACTTAACACGTAATTTCTAGCATTTGACTATGATATTCAATTCTAACCACTTCAACACAATAATATATACCAAATAGTGTTGTGTGCCAAGTTTCGTGCAAAACAAACCAAGTTTTAGCTACTTCATACGCAAAAGTGCCAAAAATGTTTAAAAACCTTTAAAATCGCAACTTAATTCTAACCACTTAAACACAATAATATATACCAATTAGTGTTGTGTGGCGATTTCCGTGCAAAACAAACCAAGTTTGAGCTACGTTTTGCGCAAAACGCCAAACACACTTAAAAACCCTTAAAATCGCAACTAAACACGTAATTTCTAGCATATGACTATGATTTTTCCATTCTACCACTTCAACAAAATAATATATACCAAATAGTTTTGTGTGCCAAGTTCCGTGCAAAATAAACCAAGTTTGCTACTTTATGCGAAAAACGCCAAAAACGCTTAAAAACCCTTAAAAACGCAATTTGACACGAAATTTTTAGCATATGAGTATGATTTTACATTCTAACCAATTCAACACAATAATACATACCAAATAATGTTGTGTGCCAAGTTTCGTGCAAAACGAACCAAGTTTTACCTACTTTATGCACAAAAGTGCCAAAAACGCTTAAAAACTCATAAAATCGCAACTTAACAAGTAATTTCTAGCATATGACTATGATTTTCAATTCTAACTACTTCAACACAATAATATATACCAAATAGTGTTGTGTGCCAAGTTTCGTGCAAAACAAACCATGTTTGAGCTACTTTATGCGTGAAAGTGCCAAAAAAGTTTTAAAACGCATAAAATCGCAACTAAACACGTAATTTCTATCATATGACTATGATTTTCAATTATAACCACTTCAATACAATAATATATACCAAATAGTGTTGTGTGCCAAGTTTCGTGCAAAACAAACCATGTTTGAGCTATTTTATACGTGAAAGTGCCAAAAACGTTTTAAAACGCATAAAATCGCAACTTAACACGTAATTTCCAGCATATGACTATGATTTTCAATTCTAACCACTTCCACACAATAATATATATTAAATAGAGTTGTGTGCCAAGTTTCGTGCAAAACAAACCAAGTTTGAGCTACTTTATGCTAAAAACGCCAAAAACATTTAAAACCCATAAAATCGCAACTTAACACGTAATTTTTAGCATATGCGTATGATTTTCAATTCTAACCACTTCAACACAATAATATATACCAAATAGTGTTGCGTGCCAAGTTTCGTGCAAAACAAACCAAGTTTGAGCTACTTTATGCGCAAAAGTGCTAAAA
>NC_080056.1:25430863-25525703 GCF_026212465.1 Amaranthus tricolor | reverse complement strand
GCATAAAGTAGCTCAAACTTGGTTTGATTTGCACGAAACTTGGCATGCAACATTATTCTGTATATATTATTGTGTTGAAGTGGTTAGAATTGAAAATCATACTCATATGCTAGAAATTACGTGTTAAGTTGCAATTTGTGGGTTTTTAAGTGTTTTTGGCGTTTTTGCGCATAAACTAGCTCAAACTTGGTTTGCTTAGCACAAAACTTGGCACACAACACTATTTGGTATATATTATTGTGTTGAAGTGGTTAGAATTGAAATTCATACTCACATGCTAGAAATTACGTGTTAAAATGCGATTTTAAGAGTTTTGAACTGTTTTTGGCGTTTTTCGCATAAAGTAGCAAACTTGGTTTGTTTTACACGGAACTTGGCATACAAAACTATTTGGTATATATTATTGTGTTTAAGTGGTTAGAATTGAAAATCAAAGTCAAATGCTAGAAATTACGTTTTACGTTGCGATTTTAAGGGTTTTTAAAGCATGTTTAGCACTTTTGCGCATAAAGTAGCTCAACTTCGTTTATCTTGCAAGAAACTTGGCACGCAACACTATTCTATATATATTATTGTGTTGAAGTGGTTAGAATTGAAAATCATACTCATATGCTAGAAATTACGTGTTAAGTTGCGATTTTATGCGTTTTTAAGTGTTTTTGGCGTTTTTGCGCATAAAGTAGCTCAAACTTGGTTTGTTTTGCACGAAACTTGGCACACAACTCTATTTAATATATATTATTGTGCGGAAGTGGTTAGAATTGAAAATCATAGTCATATGCTAGAAATTACGTGTTAAGTTGCGATTTTATGCGTTTTTAAAACTTGTTTGTCACTTTCATGCATAAAGTAGCTCAAACTTGGTTTGTTTTGCACGAAACTTGGCACAGAATATTATTTGGTATATATTATTGTGTTGAAGTGGTTAGAATATAAAATCATAGTCATATGCTAGAAATTAAGTGTTTAGTTGCGATTTTAAGGGTTTTAAGCGTTTTTCGCGTTTTGCGCATAAAATAGCTAAAACTTGGTTTGTTTTGCACGAAACTTGGCACACAACACTATTTGGTATATATTATTGTGTTGAAGTGGTTAGAATAGAAAATCATACTCATATGCTAGAAATTACTTGTTAAGTTGCGATTTTATGCGTTTTTAAAGCTTTTTTGGCACTTTCACGTATAAATTAGCTCAAAGTTTGTTTGTTTTGCACGAAACATGGCACACAACACAATTTGCTATATATTATTGTGTTCAAGTGGTTAGAATTGAAATCATACTCATATGCTAGAAATTACTTGTTAAGTTGCGATTTTATGGGTTTTTAAGCGTTTTTGGCACTTTTGTGCATAAAGTAGCTCAAATTTAATTTGTTTTGCACGAAACTTGGAACACAACACTATTTGGTATGTATTATTGTGTTGAAGTGGTTAGAATTGAAAATCATACTCATATGCTAGAAATTAGGTGTGAAATTGCGATTTTAAGAGGTTTTAAGCGTTTTTGGCGTTTTTTCGCATAAAGTAGCAAACTTGGTTTGTTTTGCACGGAACTTGGCACACAAAACTATTTGGTATATATCATTGTGTTTAGGTGGGTTAGAATTGAAAATCATAGTCAAATGCTAGAAATTACGTGTTAAGTTGCGATTTTAAGGGTTTTTAAGCATTTTTAGCACTTTTGCGCATAAAGTAGCTCAAACCTTGGTTTGATTTGCACGAAACTTGGCATGCAACATTATTCTGTAATATATTATTGTGTTGAAGTGGTTAGAATTGAAAATCATACTCATATGCTAGAAATTACGTGTTAAGTTGCGATTTTATGGGTTTTTTTAAGTGTTTTTTGGCATTTTTGCGCATAAAGTAGCTCAAACTTGGTTTGCTTAGCACAAAACTAGGCACACAACTCTATTTAATATATATTATTTTGTGGAAGTGGTTAGAATTGAAAATCATACTCATATGCTAGAAATTACGTGTTAAGTTGCGGATTTTATGGGTTTTTTAAGTGTTTTTGGCGTTTTTGCGCATAAAGTAGCTCAAACTTGCTTTGTTTTGCACGAACCTTGGCACACAACTCTATTTAATATATATTATTGTGTGGAAGTGGTTAGAATTGAAAATCATAGTCATATGCTAGAAATTACGTGGTTAAGTTGCGATTTTATGCGTTTTTAAACTTTTTTGTCACTTTCATGCATAAAGTAGCTCAAACTTGGTTTGTTTTGCACGAAACTTGGCACAGAACATTATTTGGTATATATTATTGTGTTGAAGTGGTTAGAATTTAAAATCATAGTTCATATGCTAGAAATTACGTGTTTAGTTGCGATTTTAAGGGTTTCAAGCGTTTTTCCGCGTTTTGCGCATAAAATAGCTAAAACTTTGTTTGTTTTGCACGAAACGTGGCACACAACACTATTTGGTATATATTATTGTGTTGAAGTGGTTAGAATAGAAAATCATACTCATATGCTAGAAATTACTTGTTAAGTTACGATTTTATGCGTTTTTAAGCTTTTTTGGCACTTTCACGTATAAATTAGCTCAAAGTTTGTTTGTTTTGCACGAAACATGGCACACAACACAATTTGCTATATATTATTGTGTTGAAGTGTTAGAATTGAAAATCATACTCATATGCTAGAAATTACTTGTTAAGTTGCGATTTTATGGGTTTTTAAGCGTTTTTTGGCACTTTTGTGCATAAAGTAGCTCAAATTTAATTTATTTTGCACGAAACTTGGCACACAACACTATTTGGTATGTATTATTGTGTTGAAGTGGTTAGAATTTAAAATCATACTCATATGCTAGAAATTAGGTGTGAAATTGCGATTTTAAGTGTTTTTAAGCGGTTTTTGGCGTTTTTTCGCATAAAGTAGCAAACTTGGTTTGTTTTGCACGGAACTTGGCACACAAAACTATTTAGAATTGAAAATCATAGTCAAATGCTAGAAATTATGTGTTAAGTTGCGATTTTAAGGGTTTTTAAGCAATTTTAGCACTTTTGCGCAATAAGTAGCTCAAACTTGGTTTGATTTACACGAAACTTGGCATGCAACATTATTCTGTATATATTATTGTGTTGAACTGGTTAGAATTGAAAATCATACTCATATGCTAGAAATTACGTGTTAAGTTGCGATTTTATGGGTTTTTAAGTGTTTTGGCATTTTTGCGCATAAAGTAGCTCAAACTTGGTTTGCTTAGCACAAAACTAGGCACACAACTCTATTTAATATATATTATTTTGTGGAAGTGGTTAGAATTGAAAATAATACTCATATGCTAGAAATTACGTGTTAAATTGAGATTTTAAGAGTTTTTAAGCGTTTTTGGCGTTTTTCGTATAAAGTAGCAAACTCGTTTGTTTTGCACGGAACTTGGCACACAAAACTATTGGTATATATTATTGTGTTTAAGTTGTTAGAATTGAAAATCATAGTCAAATGCTAGAAATTACGTGTTAAGTTGCGAATTTAAGAGTTTTAAAGCATTTATAGCACTTTTGCGCATAAAGTAGCTCAAACTTCGTTTATTTTGCAAGAAACTTGGCACGCAACACTATTCTATATATATTATTGTGTTGAAGTGGTTAGAATTGAACATCATACTCATATGCTAGAAATTACGTGTTAAGTTGCGATTTTATGGGTTTTTTAAGTGTTTTTTGGCATTTTTTCGCATAAAGTAGCTCAAACTTGGTTTGTTTTGCACGAAACTTGGCACACAACTCTATTTAATATATATTATTGTGTGGAAGTGGTTAGAATTGAAAATCATAGTCATATGCTAGAAATTACGTGTTAAGTTGCGATTTTATGGATTTTTATGCCTTTTTGGCACTTTTGTGCATAAAGTAGCTCAAACTTGGTTAGTTTTGTACGAAACTTGGCACACAACACTATTTGGTATATATTATTGTGTTGAAGTGGTTAGAATTGAAATTCATACTCATATGCTAGAAATTACGTGTTAAAATGCGATTTTAAGAGTTTTGAACTGTTTTTGGCGTTTTTCGCATAAAGTAGCAAACTTGGTTTTTTTTACACGGAACTTGGCATACAAAACTATTTGGTATATATTATTGTGTTTAAGTGGTTAGAATTGAAAATCAAAGTCAAATGCTAGAAATTACGTGTTAAGTTGCGATTTTAAGGGTTTTAAAGCATTTTTAGCACTTTTGCGCATAAAGTAGCTCAAACTTCGTTTATTTATCAAGAAACTTGGCACGCAACACTATTCTATATATATTATGGTGTTGAAGTGGTTAGAATTGAAAATCATACTCATATGCTAGAAATTACGTGTTAAG
The DNA here is from genome assembly GCF_026212465.1 of Amaranthus tricolor. Taxonomy (NCBI): domain Eukaryota; kingdom Viridiplantae; phylum Streptophyta; class Magnoliopsida; order Caryophyllales; family Amaranthaceae; genus Amaranthus; species Amaranthus tricolor. The sequence continues at coordinate 25,521,383 of NC_080056.1, read as the reverse complement.
TTGCGAATTTTATGGGTTTTTAAGTGTTTTTGGCGTTTTTGCGCATAAAGTAGCTCAAACTTGGTTTGTATTACACGAAACTTGGCACACAACTCTATTTAATATATATTATTGTGTGGAAGTGGTTAGAATTGAAAATCATAGTCATATGCTAGAAATTACGTGTTAAGTTGCGATTTTATGGATTTTTAAGCGTTTTTTGGCGCTTTTGTGCATATAGTAGCTCAAACTTGGTTAGTTTTGTACGAAACTTGGCACACAACACTATTTGGTATATATTATTGTGTTGAAGTGGTTAGATTTGAAATTCATACTCATATGATAGAAATTACGTGTTAAAATGCGATTTTAAGAGTTTTGAACTGTTTTTGGTGTTTTTCGCATAAAGTAGCAAACTTGGTTTGTTTTACACGGAACTTGGCATACAAAACTATTTGGTATATATTATTGTGTTTAAGTGGTTAGAATTGAAAATCAAAGTCAAATGCTAGAAATTACGTGTTAAGTTGCGATTTTAAGGGTTTTAAAGCATTTTTAGCACTTTTCGCATAAAGTAGCTCAAACTTCGTTTATTTTGCAAGAAACTTGGCACGCAACACTATTCTATATATATTATTGTGTTGAAGTGGTTAGAATTGAAAATGATACTCATATGCTAGAAATTACGTGTTAAGTTGCGATTTTATGGGTTTTTTAAGTGTTTTTGGCGTTTTTGCGCATAAAGTAGCTCAAACTTGGTTTGTTTTGCACGAAACTTGGCACACAACTCTATTTAATATATATTATTGTGTGGAAGTGGTTAGAGATGAAAATAATAGTCATATGCTAGAAATTACGTGGTTAAGTTGCGATTTTATGCGTTTTTAAACGTTTTTGTCACTTTCATGCATAAAGTAGCTCAAACTTGGTTTGTTTGCACGAAACTTGGCACAGAAAATTATTTGGTATATATTATTGTGTTGAAGTGGTTAGAATAATAAAATCATAGTCATATGCTAGAAATTACGTGTTTAGTTGCGATTTTAAGGGTTTTAAGCGTTTTTCGCGTTTTGCGCATAAAATAGCTAAAACTTGGTTTGTTTTGCACGAAACTTGGCACACAACACTATTTGGTATATATTATTGTGTTGAAGTGGTTAGAATAGAAAATCATACTCATATGCTAGAAATTACTTGTTAAGTTGCGATTTATGCGTTTTTAAGCTTTTTTGGCACTTTCACGTATAAATTAGCTCAAAGTTTGTTTGTTTTGCACGAAACATGGCACACACACAATTTGCTATATATTATTGTGTTGAAGTGGTTAGAATTGAAAATCATACTCATATGCTAGAAATTACTTGTTAAGTTGCGATTTTATGGGTTTTTAAGCGTTTTTGGCACTTTTGTGCATAAAGTAGCTCAAATTTAATTTGTTTTGCACGAAACTTGGCACACAACACTATTTGGTATGTATTATTGTGTTGAAGTGGTTAGAATTGAAAATCATACTCATATGCTAGAAATTAGGTGTGAAATTGCGATTTTAAGAGTTTTTAAGCGTTTTTGGCGGTTTTTCGCATAAAGTAGCAAACTTGGTTTGTTTTGCTCGGAACTTGGCACACAAAAACTATTTGGTATATATCATTGTGTTTAGGTGGTTAGAATTGAAAATCATAGTCAAATGCTAGAAATTACGTGTTAAGTTGCGATTTTAAGGGTTTTTAAGCATTTTTAGCACTTTTGCGCATAAAGTAGCTCAAACTTGGTTTGATTTGCACGAAACTTGGCATGCAACATTATTCTGTATATATTATTGTGTTGAACTGGTTAGAATTGAAAATCATACTCATATGCTAGAAATTACGTGTTAAGTTCCGATTGTATGGGTTTTTAAGTGTTTTTGGCGTTTTTGCGCATAAAGTAGCTCAAACTTGGTTTGCTTAGCACAAAACTAGGCACACAACTCTATTTAATATATATTATTTTGTGGAAGTGGTTAGAATTGAAAATAATACTCATATGCTAGAAATTACGTGTTAAATTGAGAATTTTAAGAGTTTTTAAGCGTTTTTGGCTTTTTCGCATAAAGTAGCAAACTCGTTTGTTTTGCACGGAACTTGGCACACAAAACTATTTGGTATATATTATTGTGTTTAAGTTGTTAGAATTGAAAATCATAGTCAAATGCTAGAAATTACGTGTTAAGTTGCGAATTTAAGGGTTTTAAAGCATGTATAGCACTTTTGCGCATAAAGTAGCTCAAACTTCGTTTATTTTGCAAGAAACTTGGCACGCAACACTATTCTATATATATTATTGTGTTGAAGTGGTTAGAATTGAAAATCATACTCATATGCTAGAAATTACTTGTTAAGTTGCGATTTTATGGGTTTTTAAGCGTTTTTGGCACTTTTGTGCATAAAGTAGCTCAAATTTAATTTGTTTTGCACGAAACTTGGAACACAACACTATTTGGTATGTATTATTGTGTTGAAGTGGTTAGAATTGAAAATCATACTCATATGCTAGAAATTAGGTGTGAAATTGCGATTTTAAGAGGTTTTAAGCGTTTTTGGCGTTTTTCGCATAAAGTAGCAAACTTGGTTTGTTTTGCACGGAACTTGGCACACAAAACTATTTGGTATATATCATTGTGTTTAGGTGGTTTAGAATTGAAAATCATAGTCAAATGCTAGAAATTACGTGTTAAGTTGCGATTTTAAGGTTTTTAAGCATTTTTAGCACTTTTGCGCAATAAAGTAGCTCAAACTTGGTTTGATTTGCACGAAACTTGGCATGCAACATTATTCTGTATATATTATTGTGTTGAAGTGGTTAGAATTGAAAATCATACTCATATGCTAGAAATTACGTGTTAAGTTGCGATTTTATGGGTTTTTAAGTGTTTTTGGCATTTTTGCGCATAAAGTAGCTCAAACTTGGTTTGCTTAGCACAAAACTAGGCACACAACTCTATTTAATATATATTATTTTGTGGAAGTGGTTAGAATTGAAAATCATACTCATATGCTAGAAATTACGTGTTAAGTTGCGATTTTATGGGTTTTTAAGTGTTTTTGGCGTTTTTGCGCATAAAGTAGCTCAAACTTGGTTTGTTTTGCACGAACCTTGGCACACAACTCTATTTAATATATATTATTTGTTGAAGTGGTTAGAATTGAACATCATACTCATATGCTAGAAATACGTGTTAAGTTGCGATTTTATGGGTTTATTAAGTGTTTTTGGCATTTTTTCGCATAAAGTAGCTCAAACTTGGTTTGTTTTGCACGAAACTTGGCACACAACTCTATTTAATATATATTATTGTGTGGAAGTGGTTTAGAATTGAAAATCATAGTCATATGCTAGAAATTACGTGGTTAAGTTGCGATTTTATGGATTTTTATGCCTTTTTGGCACTTTTGTGCATAAAGTAGCTCAAACTTGGTTAGTTTTGTACGAAACTTGGCACACAACACTATTTGGTATATATTATTGTGTTGAAGTGGTTAGAATTGAAATTCATACTCATATGCTAGAAATTACGTGTTAAAATGCGATTTTAAGAGTTTTGAACTGTTTTTGGCGTTTTTCGCATAAAGTAGCAAACTTGGTTTTTTTTACACGGAACTTGGCATACAAAACTATTTGGTATATATTATTGTGTTTAAGTGGTTAGAATTGAAAATCAAAGTCAAATGCTAGAAATTACGTGTTAAGTTGCGATTTTTAAGGGTTTTTAAAGCATTTTTAGCACTTTTGCGCATAAAGTAGCTCAAACTTCGTTTATTTATCAAGAAACTTGGCACGCAACACTATTCTATATATATTATGGTGTTGAAGTGGTTAGAATTGAAAATCATACTCATATGCTAGAAATTACGTGGTTAAGTTGCGATTTTATGGGTTTTTAAGTGTTTTGGCGTTTTTGCGCATAAAGTAGCTCAAACTTGGTTTGTATTACACGAAACTTGGCACACAACTCTATTTAATATATATTATTGTGTGGAAGTGGTTAGAATTGAAAATCATAGTCATATGCTAGAAATTACGTGTTAAGTTGCGATTTTATGGATTTTTAAGCGTTTTTGGCGCTTTTGTGCATATAGTAGCTCAAACTTGGTTTAGTTTTGTACGAAACTTGGCACACAACACTATTTGGTATATATTATTGTGTTGAAGTGGTTAGATTTGAAATTCATACTCATATGATAGAAATTACGTGTTAAAATGCGATTTTAAGAGTTTTGAACTGTTTTTGGTGTTTTTCGCATAAAGTAGCAAACTTGGTTTGTTTTACACGGAACTTGGCATACAAAACTATTTGGTATATATTATTGTGTTTAAGTGGTTAGAATTGAAAATCAAAGTCAAATGCTAGAAATTACGTGGTTAAGTTGCGATTTTAAGGGTTTTAAAGCATTTTTTAGCACTTTTTCGCATAAAGTAGCTCAAACTTCGTTTATTTTGCAAGAAACTTGGCACGCAACACTATTCTATATATATTATTGTGTTGAAGTGGTTAGAATTGAAAATGATACTCATATGCTAGAAATTACGTGTTAAGTTGCGATTTTATGGGTTTTTAAGTGTTTTTGGCGTTTTTGCGCATAAAGTAGCTCAAACTTGGTTTGTTTTGCACGAAACTTGGCACACAACTCTATTTAATATATATTATTGTGTGGAAGTGGTTAGAGATGAAAATAATAGTCATATGCTAGAAATTACGTGTTAAGTTGCGATTTTATGCGTTTTTAAACGTTTTTGTCACTTTCATGCATAAAGTAGCTCAAACTTGGTTTGTTTTGCACGAAACTTGGCACAGAAAATTATTTGGTATATATTATTGTGTTGAAGTGGTTAGAATATAAAATCATAGTCATATGCTAGAAATTACGTGTTTAGTTGCGATTTTAAGGGTTTTTAAGCGTTTTTTCGCGTTTTGCGCATAAAATAGCTAAAACTTGGTTTGTTTTGCACGAAACTTGGCACACAACACTATTTGGTATATATTATTGTGTTGAAGTGGTTAGAATAGAAAATCATACTCATATGCTAGAAATTACTTGTTAAGTTGCGATTTTATGCGTTTTTAAGCTTTTTGGCACTTTCACGTATAAATTAGCTCAAAGTTTGTTTGTTTTGCACGAAACATGGCACACAACACAATTTGCTATATATTATTGTGTTGAAGTGGTTAGAATTGAAAATCATACTCATATGCTAGAAATTACTTGTTAAGTTGCGATTTTATGGGTTTTTAAGCGTTTTTGGCACTTTTGTGCATAAAGTAGCTCAAATTTAATTTGTTTTGCACGAAACTTGGCACACAACACTATTTGGTATGTATTATTGTGTTGAAGTGGTTAGAATTGAAAATCATACTCATATGCTAGAAATTAGGTGTGAAATTGCGATTTTAAGAGTTTTTAAGCGTTTTTGGCGTTTTTCGCATAAAGTAGCAAACTTGGTTTGTTTTGCTCGGAACTTGGCACACAAAACTATTTGGTATATATCATTGTGTTTAGGTGGTTAGAATTGAAAATCATAGTCAAATGCTAGAAATTACGTGTTAAGTTGCGATTTTAAGGGTTTTTAAGCATTTTTAGCACTTTTGCGCATAAAGTAGCTCAAACTTGGTTTGATTTGCACGAAACTTGGCATGCAACATTATTCTGTATATATTATTGTGTTGAACTGGTTAGAATTGAAAATCATACTCATATGCTAGAAATTACGTGTTAAGTTCCGATTGTATGGGTTTTTAAGTGTTTTTGGCGTTTTTGCGCATAAAGTAGCTCAAACTTGGTTTGCTTAGCACAAAACTAGGCACACAACTCTATTTAATATATATTATTTTGTGGAAGTGGTTAGAATTGAAAATAATACTCATATGCTAGAAATTACGTGTTAAATTGAGAATTTTAAGAGTTTTTAAGCGTTTTTGGCTTTTTCGCATAAAGTAGCAAACTCGTTTGTTTTGCACGGAACTTGGCACACAAAACTATTTGGTATATATTATTGTGTTTAAGTTGTTAGAATTGAAAATCATAGTCAAATGCTAGAAATTACGTGTTAAGTTGCGAATTTAAGGGTTTTAAAGCATGTATAGCACTTTTGCGCATAAAGTAGCTCAAACTTCGTTTATTTTGCAAGAAACTTGGCACGCAACACTATTCTATATATATTATTGTGTTGAAGTGGTTAGAATTGAAAATCATACTCATATGCTAGAAATTACTTGTTAAGTTGCGATTTTATGGGTTTTTAAGCGTTTTTGGCACTTTTGTGCATAAAGTAGCTCAAATTTAATTTGTTTTGCACGAAACTTGGAACACAACACTATTTGGTATGTATTATTGTGTTGAAGTGGTTAGAATTGAAAATCATACTCATATGCTAGAAATTAGGTGTGAAATTGCGATTTTAAGAGGTTTTAAGCGTTTTTGGCGTTTTTCGCATAAAGTAGCAAACTTGGTTTGTTTTGCACGGAACTTGGCACACAAAACTATTTGGTATATATCATTGTGTTTAGGTGGTTAGAATTGAAAATCATAGTCAAATGCTAGAAATTACGTGTTAAGTTGCGATTTTAAGGGTTTTTAAGCATTTTTAGCACTTTTGCGCATAAAGTAGCTCAAACTTGGTTTGATTTGCACGAAACTTGGCATGCAACATTATTCTGTATATATTATTGTGTTGAAGTGGTTAGAATTGAAAATCATACTCATATGCTAGAAATTACGTGTTAAGTTGCGATTTTATGGGTTTTTAAGTGTTTTTGGCATTTTTGCGCATAAAGTAGCTCAAACTTGGTTTGCTTAGCACAAAACTAGGCACACAACTCTATTTAATATATATTATTTTGTGGAAGTGGTTAGAATTGAAAATCATACTCATATGCTAGAAATTACGTGTTAAGTTGCGATTTTATGGGTTTTTAAGTGTTTTTGGCGTTTTTGCGCATAAAGTAGCTCAAACTTGGTTTGTTTTGCACGAACCTTGGCACACAACTCTATTTAATATATATTATTGTGTGGAAGTGGTTAGAATTGAAAATCATAGTCATATGCTAGAAATTACGTGTTAAGTTGCGATTTTATGCGTTTTTAAACTTTTTTGTCACTTTCATGCATAAAGTAGCTCAAACTTGGTTTGTTTTGCACGAAACTTGGCACAGAACATTATTTGGTACATATTATTGTGTTGAAGTAGTTAGAATTTAAAATCATAGTCATATGCTAGAAATTACGTGTTTAGTTGCGATTTTAAGGGTTTTAAGCGTTTTTTCGCGTTTTGCGCATAAAATAGCTAAAACTTTGTTTGTTTTGCACGAAACGTGGCACACAACACTATTTGGTATATATTATTGTGTTGAAGTGGTTAGAATAGAAAATCATACTCATATGCTAGAAATTACTTGTTAAGTTACGATTTTATGCGTTTTTTTAAGCTTTTTTTGGCACTTTCACGTATAAATTAGCTCAAAGTTTGTTTTGTTTTGCACGAAACATGGCACACAACACAATTTGCTATATATTATTGTGTTGAAGTGGGTTAGAATTGAAAATCATACTCATATGCTAGAAATTACTTGTTAAGTTGCGATTTTATGGGTTTTTAAGCGTTTTTGGCACTTTTGTGCATAAAGTAGCTCAAATTTAATTTATTTTGCACGAAACTTGGCACACAACACTATTTGGTATGTATTATTGTGTTGAAGTGGTTAGAATTTAAAATCATACTCATATGCTAGAAATTAGGTGTGAAATTGCGATTTTAAGAGTTTTTAAGCGTTTTTGGCGTTTTTCGCATAAAGTAGCAAACTTGGTTTGTTTTGCACGGAACTTGGCACACAAAACTATTTAGAATTGAAAATCATAGTCAAATGCTAGAAATTACGTGTTAAGTTGCGATTTTAAGGGTTTTTAAGCATTTTTAGCACTTTTGCGCATAAAGTAGCTCAAACTTGGTTTGATTTACACGAAACTTGGCATGCAACATTATTCTGTATATATTATTGTGTTGAACTGGTTAGAATTGAAAATCATACTCATATGCTAGAAATTACGTGTTGGTAAGTTGCGATTTTATGGGTTTTTTAAGTGTTTTTGGCGTTTTTGCGCATAAAGTAGCTCAAACTTGGTTTGCTTAGCACAAAACTAGGCACACAACTCTATTTAATATATATTATTTTGTGGAAGTGGTTGATAATTGAAAATAATACTCATATGCTAGAAATTACGTGTTAAATTGAGAATTTTAAGAGTTTTTTAAGCGTTTTTTGGCGTTTTTCGTAATAAAGTAGCAAACTCGTTTGTTTTGCACGGAACTTGGCACACAAAACTATTTGGTATATATTATTGTGTTTTAAGTTGTTAGAATTGAAAAATCATAGTCAAATGCTAGAAATTACGTGTTAAGTTGCGAATTTAAGAGTTTTAAAGCATTTATAGCACTTTTGCGCATAAAGTAGCTCAAACTTCGTTTATTTTGCAAGAAACTTGGCACGCAACACTATTCTATATATATTATTGTGTTGAAGTGGTTAGAATTGAAAATCATACTCATATGCTAGAAATTACTTGTTAAGTTGCGATTTTATGGGTTTTTTAAGCGTTTTTGGCACTTTTGTGCATAAAGTAGCTCAAATTTAATTTGTTTTGCACGAAACTTGGAACACAACACTATTTGGTATGTATTATTGTGTTGAAGTGGTTAGAATTGAAAATCATACTCATATGCTAGAATTTAGGTGTGAAATTGCGATTTTAAGAGGTTTTAAGCGTTTTTGGCGTTTTTCGCATAAAAGTAGCAAACTTGGTTTGTTTTGCACGGAACTTGGCACACAAAAACTATTTGGTATATATCATTGTGTTTTAGGTGGTTAGAATTGAAAATCATAGTCAAATGCTAGAAATTACGTGTTAAGTTGCGATTTTAAGGGTTTTTAAGCATTTTTAGCACTTTTGCGCATAAAGTAGCTCAAACTTGGTTTGATTTGCACAAAACTTGGCATGCAACATTATTCTGTATATATTATTGTGTTGAAGTGGTTAGAATTGAAAATCATACTCATATGCTAGAAATTACGTGTTAAGTTGCGATTTTATGGGTTTTTAAGTGTTTTTGGCATTTTTGCGCATAAAGTAGCTCAAACTTGGTTTGCTTAGCACAAAACTAGGCACACAACTCTATTTAATATATATTATTTTGTGGAAGTGGTTAGAATTGAAAATCACGTGTTAAGTTGCGATTTTATGGGTTTTTAAGTGTTTTTGGCGTTTTTGCGCATAAAGTAGCTCAAACTTGGTTTGTTTTGCACGAACCTTGGCACACAACTCTATTTAATATATATTATTGTGTGGAAGTGGTTAGAATTGAAAATCATAGTCATATGCTAGAAATTACGTGTTAAGTTGCGATTTTATGCGTTTTTAAACTTTTTTGTCACTTTCATGCATAAAGTAGCTCAAACTTGGTTTGTTTTGCACGAAACTTGGCACAGAACATTATTTGGTATATATTATTGTGTTGAAGTGGTTAGAATTTAAAATCATAGTCATATGCTAGAAATTACGTGTTTTGTTGCGATTTTAAGGGTTTTAAGCGTTTTTCGCGTTTTGCGCATAAAATAGCTAAAACTTTGTTTGTTTTGCACGAAACGTGGCACACAACACTATTTGGTATATATTATTGTGTTGAAGTGGTTAGAATAGAAAATCATACTCATATGCTAGAAATTACTTGTTAAGTTACGATTTTATGCGTTTTTTAAGCTTTTTTTGGCACTTTCACGTATAAATTAGCTCAAAGTTTGTTTGTTTTGCACGAAACATGGCACACAACACAATTTGCTATATATTATTGTGTTGAAGTGGTTAGAATTGAAAATCATACTCATATGCTAGAAATTACTTGTTAAGTTGCGATTTTATGGGTTTTTAAGCGTTTTTGGCACTTTTGTGCATAAAGTAGCTCAAATTTAATTTATTTTGCACGAAACTTGGCACACAACACTATTTGGTATGTATTATTGTGTTGAAGTGGTTAGAATTTAAAATCATACTCATATGCTAGAAATTAGGTGTGAAATTGCGATTTTAAGAGTTTTTAAGCGTTTTTGGCGTTTTTCGCATAAAGTAGCAAACTTGGTTTGTTTTGCACGGAACTTGGCACACAAAACTATTTAGAATTGAAAATCATAGTCAAATGCTAGAAATTACGTGTTAAGTTGCGATTTTAAGGGTTTTTAAGCAATTTTAGCACTTTTGCGCATAAAGTAGCTCAAACTTGGTTTGATTTACACGAAACTTGGCATGCAACATTATTCTGTATATATTATTGTGTTGAACTGGTTAGAATTGAAAATCATACTCATATGCTAGAAATTACGTGTTAAGTTGCGATTTTATGGGTTTTTAAGTGTTTTTGGCGTTTTTGCGCATAAAGTAGCTCAAACTTGGTTTGCTTAGCACAAAACTAGGCACACAACTCTATTTAATATATATTATTTTGTGGAAGTGGTTAGAATTGAAAATAATACTCATATGCTAGAAATTACGTGTTAAATTGAGAATTTTAAGAGTTTTTAAGCGTTTTTGGCGTTTTTCGTATAAAGTAGCAAACTCGTTTGTTTTGCACGGAACTTGGCACACAAAACTATTTGGTATATATTATTGTGTTTAAGTTGTTAGAATTGAAAATCATAGTCAAATGCTAGAAATTACGTGTTAAGTTGCGAATTTAAGAGTTTTAAAGCATTTATAGCACTTTTGCGCATAAAGTAGCTCAAACTTCGTTTATTTTGCAAGAAACTTGGCACGCAACACTATTCTATATATATTATTGTGTTGAAGTGGTTAGAATTGAACATCATACTCATATGCTAGAAATTACGTGTTAAGTTGCGATTTTATGGGTTTTTAAGTGTTTTTGGCGTTTTTGCGCATAAAGTAGCTCAAACTTGGTTTGTTTTGCACGAAACTTGGCACACAACTCTATTTAATATATATTATTGTGTGGAAGTGGTTAGAATTGAAAATCATAGTCATATGCTAGAAATTACGTGTTAAGTTGCGATTTTATGGATTTTTATGCCTTTTTGGCACTTTTGTGCATAAAGTAGCTCAAACTTGGTTAGTTTTGTACGAAACTTGGCACACAACACTATTTGGTATATATTATTGTGTTGAAGTGGTTAGAATTGAAATTCATACTCATATGCTAGAAATTACGTGTTAAAATGCGATTTTAAGAGTTTTGAACTGTTTTTGGCGTTTTTCGCATAAAGTAGCAAACTTGGTTTTTTTTACACGGAACTTGGCATACAAAACTATTTGGTATATATTATTGTGTTTAAGTGGTTAGAATTGAAAATCAAAGTCAAATGCTAGAAATTACGTGTTAAGTTGCGATTTTAAGGGTTTTAAAGCATTTTTAGCACTTTTGCGCATAAAGTAGCTCAAACTTCGTTTATTTATCAAGAAACTTGGCACGCAACACTATTCTATATATATTATGGTGTTGAAGTGGTTAGAATTGAAAATCATACTCATATGCTAGAAATTACGTGTTAAGTTGCGATTTTATGGGTTTTTAAGTGTTTTTGGCGTTTTTGCGCATAAAGTAGCTCAAACTTGGTTTGTATTACACAAAACTTGGCACACAACTCTATTTAATATATATTATTGTGTGGAAGTGGTTAGAATTGAAAATCATAGTCATATGCTAGAAATTACGTGTTAAGTTGCGATTTTATGGATTTTTAAGCGTTTTTGGCGCTTTTGTGCATATAGTAGCTCAAACTTGGTTAGTTTTGTACGAAACTTGGCACACAACACTATTTGGTATATATTATTGTATTGAAGTGGTTAGATTTGAAATTCATACTCATATGATAGAAATTACGTGTTAAAATGCGATTTTAAGAGTTTTGAACTGTTTTTGGTGTTTTTCGCATAAAGTAGCAAACTTGGTTTGTTTTACACGAAACTTGGCATACAAAACTATTTGGTATATATTATTGTGTTTAAGTGGTTAGAATTGAAAATCAAAGTCAAATGCTAGAAATTACGTGTTAAGTTGCGATTTTAAGGGTTTTAAAGCATTTTTAGCACTTTTTCGCATAAAGTAGCTCAAACTTCGTTTATTTTGCAAGAAACTTGGCACGCAACACTATTCTATATATATTATTGTGTTGAAGTGGTTAGATTTGAAAATGATACTCATATGCTAGAAATTACGTGTTAAGTTGCGATTTTATGGGTTTTTAAGTGTTTTTGGCGTTTTTGCGCATAAAGTAGCTCAAACTTGGTTTGTTTTGCACGAAACTTGGCACACAACTCTATTTAATATATATTATTGTGTGGAAGTGGTTAGAGATGAAAATAATAGTCATATGCTAGAAATTACGTGTTAAGTTGCGATTTTATGCGTTTTTAAACGTTTTTGTCACTTTCATGCATAAAGTAGCTCAAACTTGGTTTGTTTTGCACGAAACTTGGCACAGAAAATTATTTGGTGTATATTATTGTGTTGAAGTGGTTAGAATATAAAATCATAGTCATATGCTAGAAATTACGTGTTTAGTTGCGATTTTAAGGGTTTTAAGCGTTTTTCGCGTTTTGCGCATAAAATAGCTAAAACTTGGTTTGTTTTGCACGAAACTTGGCACACAACACTATTTGGTATATATTATTGTGTTGAAGTGGTTAGAATAGAAAATCATACTCATATGCTAGAAATTACTTGTTAAGTTGCGATTTTATGCGTTTTTAAGCTTTTTTGGCACTTTCACGTATAAATTAGCTCAAAGTTTGTTTGTTTTGCACGAAACATGGCACACAACACAATTTGCTATATATTATTGTGTTGAAGTGGTTAGAATTGAAAATCATACTCATATGCTAGAAATTACTTGTTAAGTTGCGATTTTATGGGTTTTTAAGCGTTTTTGGCACTTTTGTGCATAATGTAGCTCAAATTTAATTTGTTTTGCACGAAACTTGGCACACAACACTATTTGGTATGTATTATTGTGTTGAAGTGGTTAGAATTGAAAATCATACTCATATGCTAGAAATTAGGTGTGAAATTGCGATTTTAAGAGTTTTTAAGCGTTTTTGGCGTTTTTCGCATAAAGTAGCAAACTTGGTTTGTTTTGCTCGGAACTTGGCACACAAAACTATTTGGTATATATCATTGTGTTTAGGTGGTTAGAATTGAAAATCATAGTCAAATGCTAGAAATTACGTGTTAAGTTGCGATTTTAAGGGTTTTTAAGCATTTTTAGCACTTTTGCGCATAAAGTAGCTCAAACTTGGTTTGATTTGCACGAAACTTGGCATGCAACATTATTCTGTATATATTATTGTGTTGAACTGGTTAGAATTGAAAATCATACTCATATGCTAGAAATTACGTGTTAAGTTCCGATTGTATGGGTTTTTAAGTGTTTTTGGCGTTTTTGCGCATAAAGTAGCTCAAACTTGGTTTGCTTAGCACAAAACTAGGCACACAACTCTATTTAATATATATTATTTTGTGGAAGTGGTTAGAATTGAAAATAATACTCATATGCTAGAAATTACGTGTTAAATTGAGAATTTTAAGAGTTTTTAAGCGTTTTTTGGCTTTTTCGCATAAAGTAGCAAACTCGTTTGTTTTGCACGGAACTTGGCACACAAAACTATTTGGTATATCTTATTGTGTTTAAGTTGTTAGAATTGAAAATCATAGTCAAATGCTAGAAATTACGTGTTAAGTTGCGAATTTAAGGGTTTTAAAGCATGTATAGCACTTTTGCGCATAAAGTAGCTCAAACTTCGTTTATTTTGCAAGAAACTTGGCACGCAACACTATTCTATATATATTATTGTGTTGAAGTTGTTAGAATTGAAAATCATACTCATATGCTAGAAATTACGTGTTAAGTATTGATTTTATGGGTTTTTAAGTGTTTTTGGCGTTTTTGCGCATAAAGTAGCTCAAACTTGGTTTGTTTTGCACGAAACTTGGCACACAACTCTATTTAATATATATTATTGTGTGGAAGTGGTTAGAATTGAAAATCATAGTCATATGCTAGAAATTACGTGTTAAGTTGCGATTTTATGGATTTTTATGCGTTTTTGGCACTTTTGTGCATAAAGTAGCTCAAACTTGGTTAGTTTTGTACGAAACTTGGCACACAACACTATTTGGTATATATTATTGTGTTGAAGTGGTTAGAATTGAAATTCATACTCATATGCTAGAAATTACGTGTGAAAATGCGATTTTAAGAGTTTTGAACTGTTTTTGGCGTTTTTCGCATAAAGTAGCAAACTTGCTTTGTTTTACACGGAACTTGGCATACAAAACTATTTGGTATATATTATTGTGTTTAAGTGGTTAGAATTGAAAATCAAAGTCAAATGCTAGAAATTACGTGTTAAGTTGCGATTTTAAGGGTTTTAAAGCATTTTTAGCACTTTTGCGCATAAAGTAGCTCAAACTTCGTTTATTTTGCAAGAAACTTGGCACTAACACTATTCTATATATATTATTGTGTTGAAGTGGTTAGAATTGAAAATCATACTCATATGCTAGAAATTACGTGTTAAGTTGCGATTTTATGGGTTTTTAAGTGTTTTTGGCGTTTTTGCGCATAAAGTAGCTCAAACTTGGTTTGTTTTGCACGAAACTTGGCACACAACTCTATTTAATATATATTATTTTGTGGAAGTGGTTAGAATTGAAAATAATACTCATATGCTAGAAATTACGTGTTAAATTGAGAATTTTAAGAGTTTTTAAGCGTTTTTGGCGTTTTTCGCATAAAGTAGCAAACTCGTTTGTTTTGCACGGAACTTGGCACACAAAACTATTTGGTATATATTATTGTGTTTAAGTTGTTAGAATTGAAAATCATAGTCAAATGCTAGAAATTACGTGTTAAGTTGCGAATTTAAGAGTTTTAAAGCATTTATAGCACTTTTGCGCATAAAGTAGCTCAAACTTCGTTTATTTTGCAAGAAACTTGGCACGCAACACTATTCTATATATATTATTGTGTTGAAGTGGTTAGAATTGAACATCATACTCATATGCTAGAAATTACGTGTTAAGTTGCGATTTTATGGGTTTTTAAGTGTTTTTGGCGTTTTTGCGCATAAAGTAGCTCAAACTTGGTTTGTTTTGCACGAAACTTGGCACACAACTCTATTTAATATATATTATTGTGTGGAAGTGGTTAGAATTGAAAATCATAGTCATATGCTAGAAATTACGTGTTAAGTTGCGATTTTATGGATTTTTATGCCTTTTTGGCACTTTTGTGCATAAAGTAGCTCAAACTTGGTTAGTTTTGTACGAAATTTGGCACACAACACTATTTGGTATATATTATTGTGTTGAAGTGGTTAGAATTGAAATTCATACTCATATGCTAGAAATTACGTGTTAAAATGCGATTTTAAGAGTTTTGAACTGTTTTTGGCGTTTTTCGCATAAAGTAGCAAACTTGGTTTTTTTTACACGGAACTTGGCATACAAAACTATTTGGTATATATTATTGTGTTTAAGTGGTTAGAATTGAAAATCAAAGTCAAATGCTAGAAATTACGTGTTAAGTTGCGATTTTAAGGGTTTTAAAGCATTTTTAGCACTTTTGCGCATAAAGTAGCTCAAACTTCGTTTATTTATCAAGAAAACTTGGCACGCAACACTATTCTATATATATTATGGTGTTGAAGTGGTTAGAATTGAAAATCATACTCATATGCTAGAAATTACGTGTTAAGTTGCGATTTTATGGGTTTTTAAGTGTTTTTGGCGTTTTTGCGCATAAAGTAGCTCAAACTTGGTTTGTATTACACGAAACTTGGCACACAACTCTATTTAATATATATTATTGTGTGGAAGTGGTTAGAATTGAAAATCATAGTCATATGCTAGAAATTACGTGTTAAGTTGCGATTTTATGGCTTTTTAAGCGTTTTTGGCGCTTTTGTGCATATAGTAGCTCAAACTTGGTTAGTTTTGTACGAAACTTGGCACACAACACTATTTGGTATATATTATTGTGTTGAAGTGGTTAGATTTGAAATTCATACTCATATGCTAGAAATTACGTGTTAAAATGCGATTTTAAGAGTTTTGAACTGTTTTTGGTGTTTTTCGCATAAAGTAGCAAACTTGGTTTGTTTTACACGGAACATGGCATACAAAACTATTTGGTATATATTATTGTGTTTAAGTGGTTAGAATTGAAAATCAAAGTCAAATGCTAGAAATTACGTGTTAAGTTGCGATTTTAAGGGTTTTAAAGCATTTTTAGCACTTTTGCGCATAAAGTAGCTCAAACTTCGTTTATTTTGCAAGAAACTTGGCACGCAACACTATTCTATATATATTATTGTGTTGAAGTGGTTAGAATTGAAAATCATACTCATATGCTAGAAATTACGTGTTAAGTTGCGATTTTATGGGTTTTTAAGTGTTTTTGGCGTTTTTGCGCATAAAGTAGCTCAAACTTGGTTTGTTTTGCACGAAACTTGGCACACAACTCTATTTAATATATATTATTGTGTGGAAGTGGTTAGAGATGAAAATAATAGTCATATGCTAGAAATTACGTGTTAAGTTGCGATTTTATGGGTTTTTAAGTGTTTTTGGCGTTTTTGCGCATAAAGTAGCTCAAACTTGGTTTGTTTTGCACGAAACTTGGCACACAACTCTATTTAATATATATTATTGTGTGGAAGTGGTTAGAATTTAAAATCATAGTCATATGCTAGAAATTACGTGTTAAGTTGCGATCTTATGCGTTTTTAAACGTTTTTCTCACTTTCATGCATAAAGTAGCTCAAACTTGGTTTGTTTTGCACGAAACTTGGCACAGAACATTATTTGGTATATATATTTGTGTTGAAGTGGTTAGAATATAAAATCATAGTCATATGCTAGAAATTACGTGTTTAGTTGCGATTTTAAGGGTTTTAAGCGTTTTTCGCGTTTTGCGCATAAAATAGCTAAAACTTTGTTTGTTTTGCACGAAACTTGGCACACAACACTATTTGGTATATATTATTGTGTTGAAGTGGTTAGAATAGAAAATCATACTCATATGCTAGAAATTACTTGTTAAGTTGCGATTTTATGCGTTTTTAAGCTTTTTTGGCACTTTCACGTATAAATTAGCTCAAAGTTTGTTTGTTTTGCACGAAACATGGCACACAACACAATTTGCTATATATTATTGTGTTGAAGTGGTTAGAATTGAAAATCATACTCATATGCTAGAAATTACTTGTTAAGTTGCGATTTTATGGGTTTTTAAGCGTTTTTGGCACTTTTGTGCATAAAGTAGCTCAAATTTAATTTGTTTTGCACGAAACTTGGCACACAACACTATTTGGTATGTATTATTGTGTTGAAGTGGTTAGAATTGAAAATCATACTCATATGCTAGAAATTAGGTGTGAAATTGCGATTTTAAGAGTTTTTAAGCGTTTTTGGCGTTTTTCGCATAAAGTAGCAAACTTGGTTTGTTTTGCTCGGAACTTGGCACACAAAACTATTTGGTATATAATCATTGTGTTTAGGTGGTTAGAATTGAAAATCATAGTCAAATGCTAGAAATTACGTGTTAAGTTGCGATTTTAAAGGTTTTTTAAGCATTTTTAGCACTTTTGCGCATAAAGTAGCTCAAACTTGGTTTGATTTGCACGAAACTTGGCATGCAACATTATTCTGTATATATTATTGTGTTGAAGTGGTTAGAATTGAAAATCATACTCATATGCTAGAAATTACGTGTTAAGTTGCGATTGTATGGGTTTTTAAGTGTTTTTGGCGTTTTTGCGCATAAAGTAGCTCAAACTTGGTTTGCTTAGCACAAAACTAGGCACACAACTCTATTTGATATATATTATTTTGTGGAAGTGGTTAGAATTGAAAATAATACTCATATGCTAGAAATTACGTGTTAAATTGAGAATTTTAAGAGTTTTTAAGCGTTTTTGGCTTTTTCGCATAAAGTAGCAAACTCGTTTGTTTTGCACGGAACTTGGCACACAAAACTATTTGGTATATATTATTGTGTTTAAGTTGTTAGAATTGAAAATCATAGTCAAATGCTAGAAATTACGTGTTAAGTTGCGAATTTAAGGGTTTTAAAGCATGTATAGCACTTTTGCCGCATAAAGTAGCTCAAACTTCGTTTATTTTGCAAGAAACTTGGCACGCAACACTATTCTATATATATTATTGTGTTGAAGTGGTTAGAATTGAAAATCATACTCATATGCTAGAAATTACGTGTTAAGTATTGATTTTATGGGTTTTTAAGTGTTTTTGGCGTTTTTGCGCATAAAGTAGCTCAAACTTGGTTTGTTTTGCACGAAACTTGGCACACAACTCTATTTAATATATATTATTGTGTGGAAGTGGTTTAGAATTGAAAATCATAGTCATATGCTAGAAATTACGTGTTAAGTTGCGATTTTATGGATTTTTATGCGTTTTTGGCACTTTTGTGCATAAAGTAGCTCAAACTTGGTTAGTTTTGTACGAAACTTGGCACACAACACTATTTGGTATATATTATTGTGTTGAAGTGGTTAGAATTGAAATTCATACTCATATGCTAGAATTACGTGTTAAAATGCGATTTTAAGAGTTTTGAACTGTTTTTGGCGTTTTTCGCATAAAGTAGCAAACTTGCTTTGTTTTACACGGAACTTGGCATACAAAACTATTTGGTATATATTATTGTGTTTAAGTGGTTAGAATGAAAATCAAAGTCAAATGCTAGAAATTACGTGTTAAGTTGCGATTTTAAGGGTTTTAAAGCATTTTTAGCACTTTTGCGCATAAAGTAGCTCAAACTTCGTTATTTTTGCAAGAAACTTGGCACTAACACTGTTCTATATATATTATTGTGTTGAAGTGGTTAGAATTGAAAATCATACTCATATGCTAGAAATTACGTGTTAAGTTGCGATTTTATGGGTTTTTTAAGTGTTTTTGGCGTTTTTGCGCATAAAGTAGCTCAAACTTGGTTTGTTTTGCACGAAACTTGGTACACAACTCTATTTAATATATATTATTGTGTGGAAGTGGTTAGAATTGAAAATCATAGTCATATGCTAGAAATTACGTGTTAAGTTGCGATTTTATGCGTTTTTAAACGTTTTTGTCACTTTCATGCATAAAGTAGCTCAAACTTGGTTTGTTTTGCACGAAACTTGGCACAGAACATTATTTGGTATATATAATTTGTGTTGAAGTGGTTAGAATATAAAATCATAGTCATATGCTAGAAATTACGTGTTTAGTTGCGATTTTAAGGGTTTTAAGCGTTTTTCGCGTTTTGCGCATAAAATAGCTAAAACTTTTTTTGTTTTGCACGAAACTTGGCACACAACACTATTTGGTATATATTATTGTGTTGAAGTGGTTAGAATAGAAAATCATACTCATATGCTAGAAATTACTTGTTAAGTTGCGATTTTATGCGTTTTTAAGCTTTTTTGGCACTTTCACGTATAAATTAGCTCAAAGTTTGTTTGTTTTGCACGAAACATGGCACACAACACAGTTTGCTATATATTATTGTGTTGAAGTGGTTAGAATTGAAAATCATACTCATATGCTAGAAATTACTTGTTAAGTTGCGATTTTATGGGTTTTTAAGCGTTTTTGGCACTTTTGTGCATAAAGTAGCTCAAATTTAATTTGTTTTGCACGAAACTTGGCACACAACACTATTTGGTATGTATTATTGTGTTGAGGTGGTTAGAATTGAAAATCATAGTCAAATGCTAGAAATTACGTGTTAAGTTGCGATTTTAAGGGTTTTTAAGCATTTTTAGCACTTTTGCGCATAAAGTAGCTCAAACTTGGTTTGATTTGCACGAAACTTGGCATGCAACATTATTCTGTATATATTATTGTGTTGAACTGGTTAGAATAGAAAATCATACTCATACGCTAGAAATTACGTGTTAAGTTGCGATTTTATGGGTTTTTAAGTGTTTTTGGCGTTTTTGCGCATAAAGTAGCTCAAACTTGGTTTGCTTAGCACAAAACTAGGCACACAACTCTATTTAATATATATTATTTTGTGGAAGTGGTTAGAATTGAAAATCATACTCATATGCTAGAAATTACGTGTTAAATTGAGAATTTTAATAGTTTTTAAGCGTTTTTGGCGTTTTTCGCATAAAGTAGCAAACTCATTTGTTTTGCACGGAACTTGGCACACAAAACTATTTGGTATATATTATTGTGTCTAAGTGGTTAGAATTTAAAATCATAGTCAAATGCTAGAAATTACGTGTTAAGTTGCGAATTTAAGGGTTTAAAGCATTTTAGCACTTTTGCGCATAAAGTAGCTCAAACTTGGTTTGTTTTGCACGAAACTTGGCACGCAACACTATTCTGTATATATTATTTTGGTAAAGTGGTTAGAATTGAAAATCATACTCATATGCTAGAAATTACGTGTTATGTTGCGATTTATTGGGTTTTTAAGTGTTTTTGGCGTTTTTGCGCATAAAGTAGCTCAAACTTGGTTTGTTTTGCACAGAACTTGGCACACAACACTATTTAGTATATATTATTGTGTTTAAGTGGTTAGAATTAAAAATCAAAGTTAAATGCTAGAAATTACGTGTTAAGTTGCGATTTTAAAGGTTTTTAAGCATTTTTGGCACTTTTGCGCATAAAATAGCTAAAACTTGGTTTGTTATGCACGAAACTTGGCACACAACACTATTTGGTGTATTTTATTATGTTGAAGTGGTTAGAATAGAAAATCATACTCTTATGCTAGAAATTACTCGTTAAGTTGCGATTTTATGCGTTTTTATTCTTTTTTGGCACTTTCACGCATAAAGTAGCTCAAAGTTTGTTTGTTTTGCACGAAACTTGGCACACAACACCATTTGGTATATATTATTGTGTTGAAGTGGTTATATTTGAAAATCATAGTCATATGCTAGAAATTGCTTGTTAAGTTGCGATTTTATGCGTTTTTTAAGCTTTTTTGGCACTTTCACGCATAAAGTAGCTCAAAGTTGGTTTTGTTTTGCACGAAACTTGGCACACAACACTATTTGGTATATATTATTATGTTGAAGTTGTTAGAATTGAAAATCATACTCATATGTTAGAAATTACGTGTTAAATTGCGATTTTAAGAGTTTTTAAGTGTTTTTGGCGTTTTTCGCAAAAAGTAGCAAACTTAGTTTCTTTTGCACGGAACTTGGCACACAAAACTATTTGGTATATAATATTGTTTTTAAGTGGTTAGAATTGAAAATCATAGTCAAATGCTAGAAATTACGTGTTAAGTTGCGATTTTAAGGGTTTTAAAGCATTTTTAGCACTTTTCCGCATAAAGTAGCTCAAACTTGGTTTGTTTTGCACGAAACTTTGCACGCAACACTATTCTGTATATATTATTGTGTTGAAGTGGTTAGAATTCAAAATCATACTCATATGCTAGAAATTACTTGTTAAGTTGCGATTTTATGGGTTTTTAAGCGTTTTTGGCACTTTTGTGCATAAAGTAGCTCAAACTTAATTTGTTTTGCACGAAACTTGGCACACAACACTATTTGGTATGTATTATTGTGTTGAAGTGGTTAGAATTGAAAATCATACTCATATGCTAGAAATTACGTGTTAAATTGCGATTTTAAGAGTTTTTAAGCGTTTTTGGCGTTTTTTGCATAAAGTAGCAAACTTGGTTTGTTTTGCACGGAACTTGGCACACAAATCTATTTGGTATATATTATTGTGTTTAGGTGGTTAGAATTGAAAATCATAGTCAAATGCTAGAAATTACGTGATAAGTTGCGATTTTAAGGGTTTTTAAGCATTTTTAGCACTTTTGCGCATAAAGTAGCTCAAACTTGGTTTGTTTTGCACGAAACTTGGCATGCAACATTATTCTGTATATATTATTGTGTTGAACTGGTTAGAATTGAAAATCATACTCATATGCTAGAAATTACGTATTAAGTTGCGATTTTATGAGTTTTTAAGTGTTTATGGCGTTTTTGCGCATAAAGTAAAACTTGGTTTGCTTAGCACGAAACTAGGCACACAACTCTATTTAATATATATTATTTTGTGGAAGTGGTTAGAATTGAAAATAATACTCATATGCTAGAAATTACGTGTTAAATTGAGAATTTTAAGGGTTTTTAAGCGTTTTTGGCGTTTTTCGCATAAAGTAGCAAACTTGTTTGTTTTGCACGGAACTTGTCACACGAAACTATTTGGTATATAATATTGTGTTTAAGTGGTTAAAATTGAAAATCATAGTCAAATGCTAGAAATTACGTGTTAAGTTGCGAATTTAAGGGTTTTAAAGCATTTATAGCACTTTTGCGCATAAAGTAGCTCAAACTTGGTTTGTTTTGCACGAAACTTGGCACGCAACACTATTCTGTATATATTATTTTGGTAAAGTGGTTAGAATTGAAAATCATACTCATATGCTAGAAATTACGTGTTAAGTTGTGATTTTATGGTTGTTTAAGTGTTTTTGGCGTTTTTGCGCACAAAGGAGCTCAAACTTGGTTTGTTTTGCACAGAACTTGGCACACAACAATATTTGGTATATATTATTGTGTTTATGTGGTTAGAATTAAAAATCAAAGTCAAATGCTAGAAATTACGTGTTAAGTTGCGATTTTAAAGGTAAGCATTTTTGGCACTTTTGCGCATAAAAAAGCTAAAACTTGGTTTGTTATGCACGAAACTTGGCACACAACACTATTTGGTATTATTATTGTGTTGAAGTGGTTAGAATACAAAATCATACTCATATGCTAGAAATTACTCGTTAAGTTGCGATTTTATGCGTTTTTATGCTTTTTTGGCACTTTCACGCATAAAGTAGCTCAAAGTTTGTTTGTTTTGCACGAAACTTGGCACACAACACCATTTGGTATATATTATTTTGTTAAAGTGGTTATATTTGAAAATCATAGTCATATACTAGAAATTGCTTGTTAAGTTGCGATTTTATGCGTTTTTAAGCTTTTTTGGCACTTTCACGCATAAAGTAGCTCAAAATTGGTTTGTTTTGCACGAAACTTGGCACACAACACTATTTGGTATATATTATTGTGTTGAAGTGGTTAGAATTAAAAATCATACTCATATTTTAGAAATTACGTGTTAAATTGCGATTTTAAGAGTTTTTAAGTGTGTTTGGTGTTTTTCGCATAAAGTAGCAAACTTGGTTTGTTTTGCACGGAACTTGGCACACAAAACTATTTGGTATATATTATTGTGTTTAAGTGGTTAGAATTGAAAATCATAGTCAAATGCTAGAAATTACATGTTAAGTTGCGATTTTAAGGGTTTTAAAGCATTTTTTAGCACTTTTCCGCATAAAATAGCTCAAACTTGGTTTGTTTTGCACGAAACTTGGCACGCAACACTATTCTGTATATATTATTGTGTTGAAGTGGTTAGAATTCAAAATCATACTCATATGCTAGAAATTACTTGTTAAGTTGCGATGTTATGGGTTTTTAAGCGTTTTTGGCACTTTTGTGCATAAAGTAGCTCAAACTTAATTTGTTTTGCACGAAACATGGCACACAACACTATTTGGTATGTATTATTGTGTTGAAGTGGTTAGAATTGAAAATCATACTCATATGCTAGAAATTACGTGTGAAATTGCGATTTTAAAGTTTTTAAGCGTTTTTTGGCGTTTTTTGCGTAAAGTAGCAAACTTGGTTTGTATTGCACGGAACATGGCACACAAAACTATTTGGTATATATTATTGTGTTAGGTGGTTAGAATTGAAAATCATAGTCAAATGCTAGAAATTATGTGTTAAGTTGCGATTTTAAGGGTTTTAAAGCATTTTTAGAACTTTTGCGCATAAAGTAGCCCAAACTTGGTTTGTTTTGCACGAAACTTGGCATGCAACATTATTCTTTATATATTATTGTGTTGAAGTGATTAGAATTGAAAATCATACTCATATGCTAGAAATTACGTGTTAAGTTGCGATTTTATGGGTTTTTAAGTGTTTTTGGCGTTTTTGCGCATAAAGTAGCTCAAACTTTGTTTGCTTTGCACGAAACTAGGCACACAACTCTATTTAATATATATTATTTTGTGGAAGTGGTTAGAATTGAAAATAATACTCATATGCTAGAAATTACGTGTTAAATTGCGATTTTAAGAGTTTTTAAG
Source organism: Amaranthus tricolor (assembly GCF_026212465.1). NCBI lineage: Eukaryota > Viridiplantae > Streptophyta > Magnoliopsida > Caryophyllales > Amaranthaceae > Amaranthus > Amaranthus tricolor. The sequence continues at coordinate 25,497,181 of NC_080056.1, read as the reverse complement.
CGTTTTTGGCGTTTTTCGCATAAAGTAGCAAACTCGTTTGTTTTGCACGGAACTTGGCACACAAAACTATTTGGTATATATTATTGTGTTTAAGTAGTCAGAATTTAAAATCATAGTCAAATGCTAGAAATTACGTGTTAAGTTGCGAATTTAAGGGTTTTAAAGCATTTTTAGCACTTTTGCGCATAAAGTAGCTCAAACTTAGTTTGTTTTCCACGGAACTTGGCACGCAACACTATTCTGTATATATTATTTTGTGGAAGTGGTTAGAATTGAAAATCATACTCATATGCTAGAAAGTACGTGTTAAGTTGCGATTTTATGGTTATTTAAGTGTTTTTGGCATTTTTGCGCATAAAGTAGCTCAAACTTGGTTTGTTTTGCACAGAACTTGGCACACAACACTATTTGGTATATATTATTGTGTTTAAGTGGTTAGAATTAAAAATCATAGTCAAATGCTAGAAATTACGTGATGTTAAGTTGCGATTTTAAAGGTTTTTTAAGCATTTTTGGCACTTTTGCGCATAAAATAGCTAAAACTTGGTTTGTTATGCACGAAACATGGCACACAACACTATTTGGTATATATTATTGTGTTGAAGTGGGTTAGAATAGAAAATCATACTCATATGCTAGAAATTAATTGTTAAGTTGCGATTTTATGCGTTTTTATGCTTTTTTGGCACTTTCACGCATAAAGTAGCTCAAAGTTTGTTTGTTTTGCACGAAACTTGGCACACAACACCATTGGGTATATATTATTGTGTTGAAGTGGTTATATTTTAAAATCATACTCATATGCTAGAAATTACGTGTTAAGTGTCGATTTTAAGGGTTTTTTTTTAGCATTTTCGGCACTTTTGCGCATAAAGTAGGCAAAACTTGGTTTGTTTTGCACGAAACTTGGCACACAACTCTATTTGGTATATATTATTGTGTTGAAGTGGTTAGTATTGAAAATCATACTCAAATGCTAGAAATTACTTGTTAAGTTGCGATTTGATGGGTTTTTAAGCGTTTTTTACACTTTTGTGCATAAAACTTTGTTTGTTTTGCCCGGAACTTGGCACACAACACTATTTGGTATATATTATTGTGTTTAAGTGGTTAGAATTAAAAATCATAGTCAAATGCTAGAAATTACGTGTTAAGTTGCGATTTTAAAGGTTTTTAAGCATTTTCTGCACTTTTGCGCATAAAATAGCTAAAACTTGGTTTGTTTTGCACGAAACTTGGCACACAACACTATTTGGTATATATTATTGTGTTGAAGTGGTTAGAATAGAAAATCATACTGATATGCTAGAAATTACTTGTTAAGTGGCAATTTTTTGCGTTTTTAAGCTTTTTTGGCACTTTCACGCATAAGGTAGCTAAAAGTTTGTTTGTTTTGTACAAAACTTGGCACACAACACCATTTGGTATATATTATTGTGTTGAAGTGGTTAGAATTGAAAATCATAGTCATATGCTAGAAATTACGTGTTAAGTTGCGATTTTATGGGTTTTTAAGTGTTTTTGGCGTCTTTGCGCTTAAAGTAGCTCAAACTTGGTTTGTTTTGCACGAAACTAGGCACACAACTCTATTTAATATATATTATTGTGTGGAAGTGGTTAGAATTGAAAATCATACTCATATGCTAGAAATTACTTGTTAAGTTGAGATTTTATGGGTTTTTAAGCGTTTTTGGCACTTTTGTGCATAAAGTAGCTCAAACTTGGTTTGTTTTTCACGAAACATAGCATACAACACTATTTGGTATGTATTATTGTGTTGAAGTGGTTAGAATTGAAAAACATACTCATATGCTAGAAATTACGTGTTAAGTTCCGATTTTATGCGTTTTAAAACTTTTTTGGCACTTTCACGCATAAAGTAGCTCAAACTTGGTTTGTTTTGCACGAAACTTGGCACACAACACTATTTGGTATATATTATTGTGTTGAAGTGGTTAGAATCGAAAATCATAGTCATATGCTAGAAATTACGTGTTTACTTGCGATTTTAAGGGTTTTAAAGCGTTTTTTTGGCGTTTTGCGCATAAAATAGCTCAAACTTGGTTTGTTTTGCACGGAACTTGCCACATAACACTTTTTGATATATATTATTGTGTTTAAGTGGTTAGAATTAAACATCAAAGTCAAATGCTAGAAATTATGTGTTAAGTTGCGATTTTAAAGGTTTTTAAGCATTTTTGGCACTTTTGCGCATAAAGTAGCTAAAACTTGGTTTGTTTTGCACGAAACTAGGCACACAACACTATTTGGTATATATTATTGTGTTGAAGTGGTTAGAATACAAAATCATACTCATATGCTAGAAATTACTCGTTAAGTTGCGATTTTATGCGTTTTTATGCTTTTTTGGCACTTTCACGCATAAAGTAGCTCAAAGTTTGTTTGTTTTGCACGAAACTTGGCACACAACACCATTTGGTATATATTATTTTGTTAAAGTGGTTATATTTGAAAATCATAGTCATATACTAGAAATTGCTTGTTAAGTTGCGATTTTATGCGTTTTTAAGCTTTTTTGGCACTTTCACGCATAAAGTAGCTCAAAATTGGTTTGTTTTGCACGAAACTTGGCACACAACACTATTTGGTATATATTATTGTGTTGAAGTGGTTAGAATTAAAAATCAAACTCATATTTTAGAAATTACGTGTTAAATTGCGATTTTAAGAGTTTTTAAGTGTGTTTGGTGTTTTTCGCATAAAGTAGCAAACTTGGTTTGTTTTGCACGGAACTTGGCACACAAAACTATTTGGTATATATTATTGTGTTTAAGTGGTTAGAATTGAAAATCATAGTCAAATGCTAGAAATTACATGTTAAGTTGCGATTTTAAGGGTTTTAAAGCATTTTTAGCACTTTTCCGCATAAAATAGCTCAAACTTGGTTTGTTTTGCACGAAACTTGGCACGCAACACTATTCTGTATATATTATTGTGTTGAAGTGGTTAGAATTCAAAATCATACTCATATGCTAGAAATTACTTGTTAAGTTGCGATTTTATGGGTTTTTAAGCGTTTTTGGCACTTTTGTGCATAAAGTAGCTCAAACTTAATTTGTTTTGCACGAAACATGGCACACAACACTATTTGGTATGTATTATTGTGTTGAAGTGGTTAGAATTGAAAATCATACTCATATGCTAGAAATTACGTGTGAAATTGCGATTTTAAAGTTTTTAAGCGTTTTTGGCGTTTTTTTGCGTAAAGTAGCAAACTTGGTTTGTATTGCACGGAACATGGCACACAAAACTATTTGGTATATATTATTGTGTTTAGGTGGTTAGAATTGAAAATCATAGTCAAATGCTAGAAATTATGTGTTAAGTTGCGATTTTAAGGGTTTTAAAGCATTTTTAGAACTTTTGCGCATAAAGTAGCCCAAACTTGGTTTGTTTTGCACGAAACTTGGCATGCAACATTATTCTTTATATATTATTGTGTTGAAGTGGTTAGAATTGAAAATCATACTCATATGCTAGAAATTACGTGTTAAGTTGCGATTTTATGGGTTTTTAAGTGTTTTTGGCGTTTTTGCGCATAAAGTAGCTCAAACTTGGTTTGCTTTGCACGAAACTAGGCACACAACTCTATTTAATATATATTATTTTGTGGAAGTGGTTAGAATTGAAAATAATACTCATATGCTAGAAATTACGTGTTAAATTGCGATTTTAAGAGTGTTTAAGCGTTTTTGGCGTTTTTCGCATAAAGTAGCAAACTCGTTTGTTTTGCACGGAACTTGGCACACAAAACTATTTGGTATATATTATTGTGTTTAAGTAGTCAGAATTTAAAATCATAGTCAAATGCTAGAAATTACGTGTTAAGTTGCGAATTTAAGGGTTTTAAAGCATTTTTAGCACTTTTGCGCATAAAGTAGCTCAAACTTAGTTTGTTTTCCACGAAACTTGGCACGCAACACTATTCTGTATATATTATTTTGTGGAAGTGGTTAGAATTGAAAATCATACTCATATGCTAGAAAGTACGTGTTAAGTTGCGATTTTATGGTTATTTAAGTGTTTTTGGCATTTTTGCGCATAAAGTAGCTCAAACTTGGTTTGTTTTGCACAGAACTTGGCACACAACACTATTTGGTATATATTATTGTGTTTAAGTGTTTAGAATTTAAAAATCATAGTCAAATGCTAGAAATTACGTGTTAAGTTGCGATTTTAAAGGTTTTTAAGCATTTTTGGCACTTTTGCGCATAAAATAGCTAAAACTTGGTTTGTTATGCACGAAACATGGCACACAACACTATTTGGTATATATTATTGTGTTGAAGTGGTTAGAATAGAAAATCATACTCATATGCTAGAAATTAATTGTTAAGTTGCGATTTTATGCGTTTTTATGCTTTTTTGGCACTTTCACGCATAAAGTAGCTCAAAGTTTGTTTGTTTTGCACGAAACTTGGCACACAACACCATTGGGTATATATTATTGTGTTGAAGTGGTTATATTTTAAAATCATACTCATATGCTAGAAATTACGTGTTAAGTGTCGATTTTAAGGGTTTTTTTTAGCATTTTCGGCACTTTTGCGCATAAAGTAGGCAAAACTTGGTTTGTTTTGCACGAAACTTGGCACACAACTCTATTTGGTATATATTATTGTGTTGAAGTGGTTAGTATTGAAAATCATACTCAAATGCTAGAAATTACTTGTTAAGTTGCGATTTGATGGGTTTTTAAGCGTTTTTTGCACTTTTGTGCATAAAACTTTGTTTGTTTTGCCCGGAACTTGGCACACAACACTATTTGGTATATATTATTGTGTTTAAGTGGTTAGAATTAAAAATCATAGTCAAATGCTAGAAATTACGTGTTAAGTTGCGATTTTAAAGGTTTTTAAGCATTTTCTGCACTTTTGCGCATAAAATAGCTAAAACTTGGTTTGTTTTGCACGAAACTTGGCACACAACACTATTTGGTATATATTATTGTGTTGAAGTGGTTAGAATAGAATATCATACTGATATGCTAGAAATTACTTGTTAAGTGGCAATTTTTTGCGTTTTTAAGCTTTTTTGGCACTTTCACGCATAAGGTAGCTAAAAGTTTGTTTGTTTTGTACGAAACTTGGCACACAACACCATTTGGTATATATTATTGTGTTGAAGTGGTTAGAATTGAAAATCATAGTCATATGCTAGAAATTACGTGTTAAGTTGCGATTTTATGGGTTTTTAAGTGTTTTTGGCGTCTTTGCGCTTAAAGTAGCTCAAACTTGGTTTGTTTTGCACGAAACTAGGCACACAACTCTATTTAATATATATTATTGTGTGGAAGTGGTTAGAATTGAAAATCATACTCATATGCTAGAAATTACTTGTTAAGTTGAGATTTTATGGGTTTTTAAGCGTTTTTGGCACTTTTGTGCATAAAGTAGCTCAAACTTGGTTTGTTTTTCACGAAACATAGCATACAACACTATTTGGTATGTATTATTGTGTTGAAGTGGTTAGAATTGAAAAACATACTCATATGCTAGAAATTACGTGTTAAGTTCCGATTTTATGCGTTTTAAAACTTTTTTGGCACTTTCACGCATAAAGTAGCTCAAACTTGGTTTGTTTTGCACGAAACTTGGCACACAACACTATTTGGTATATATTATTGTGTTGAAGTGGTTAGAATCGAAAATCATAGTCATATGCTAGAAATTACGTGTTTACTTGCGATTTTAAGGGTTTTAAAGCGTTTTTTTGGCGTTTTGCGCATAAAATAGCTCAAACTTGGTTTGTTTTGCACGGAACTTGCCACATAACACTTTTTGATATATATTATTGTGTTTAAGTGGTTAGAATTAAACATCAAAGTCAAATGCTAGAAATTATGTGTTAAGTTGCGATTTTAAAGGTTTTTAAGCATTTTTGGCACTTTTGCGCATAAAGTAGCTAAAACTTGGTTTGTTTTGCACGAAACTAGGCACACAACACTATTTGGTATATATTATTTTTGGCTCTCTTATGTTTTGATGATGACTACACTTTGTATAAACAAATATATTTTTAGAGATTGTTTGCAGGTCGATATCCGGTCGTGAAAAGGATCGTTGATTGTGCCTATGACTTAGTCTATGAACATGTACATGTCAAAGGAATCCAATGAAGTTAGATAAGGTATATCGCTTAGGATGTCAAATGTAGACAGGAGGTCTACTGTTCTCCGGTTTGATAATCTGACGTTACTGGAAAAATGGTAACAGTACATTGTTCCCAGACTGGAGTCTGAAGAAGCTGCGTCAGCTCAGAAAAATTTGATTTATTTGTTTATCTATTTTTAGTTGATGTAATAAGTTAGAAATTAAGTTATTGCATAATTAGTTTATTGGTAGAAATAAGATATAACCGTTTTTATTATTTTTAGTTTTGAGAATAAGTCTTCTTATTTTTCTCCACAAAAATAGGATCTCTATATGGGCTATAATTAATATGTAACTAACTATCTATTTTAGATATGTTAACCGTGGGACTTTGCTTTGCTCCCAAGTACTTCATTTTCTGATCCTTCATTTTAGGAGTATGGAATTAGTGGAAGCAATTTCGTTCTTGGTTGCTACGGTTACTCCATTATAAAAGGGAGTGTCTTTGTTCCATATTAAGTGTGACAAAACTGTAAGTGTGCCCAAAAAAGGTAAAATTCAAGAGATCACCACTTAAGAAAAATATTTAATTCTTACTTTTGCCAAATTAACTTAAGAATATTTTTCTTATGCAATATCTTAGTTTTTATCCATTTAAGAGAATTTGTTTTTTTAAGAATTAATCTTTGTAAGGGTTTTTGAGAGAACTTGTTGTAACTAGACTTAAGGGAAGTCTAGAGGGAAGAGAGAATTAGAGAAGCTTCAAGTGAAGCGTGAGAAAGAGAAGGTGAAAGAGAAAGAGAAGGAGAAGGAGAAGAGAAGAGAAGTCGGCCTAGTAAAAGAAGCTTCGAGTGAAGCAAATTATTTTATGTAATTGTAATTAATTGCCTAAAACATAGTAAGAGAATTAAAATCCGGAGTGGTAGTGGTTTTTCCTTCTTTTAGGCCAAGAAGGTTTCCACATAAAAATCGTTGTCTCCTTTTTATCTTCTTGTCTTTTTCATTTTAAGTTTAAGTTTTAATATTCATTATAAATTCCGCAAAAATAGGGCTAAAATTCTTAAACTTAGAATGCAACAATTCACCCCCTCTTGTTGCATTCGTCCATCTCTATATATTTCTTCAATTGTTATCAGAGCCCTGTTCCTCATTTGATCAAGAAACCCTGAGAGCCGTATCTTGGTGTTTTAGAGATGTTGAAAATGAATGAACGTATGGAAGAAGGTTACTCTACTCAAAGGCCACCAATGTTCGATGGAAAATTCTACACATATTGGAAGAAGAGGATGGAGATCTTCATTTAAGCCGAAAATTATCAAGTTTGAAGAGTTATTGAAATTGGAGATTTTGAGGTAATAACTACCAACTCCAACAACGAAACTGTTCCCAAACCAATCACTGAGTATGAGAAAGAATATTTTCAGAAAATGGAGATGAATGCTCTTGCTATCACTGTGGTCTTGGACCGAATGAGCATAATCGCATTATGGGTTGCAAAACAGCCAAGCAGATTTGGGATCTGCTTGAAGTTACCCATGAAGGAACAAGTGAAGTCAAGCGTTCCAAGATTGACTTGTTGATGTCAAAGTACGAGAGATTCATTATGGAACCAAGAGAAAGTATCCAAGAGATGTTTACAAGGCTCACAAACATCACAAACGAACTTTTCTCTCTTGGAAGGCTTATTCCCACTGATGAACAGGTCAGGAAAATTCTAAGGAGTCACCCTCAAGATGAACGTTGGAGAGCCAAGGTCACAGCCATCCAAGAATCCAAAGACTTTACTAAATTTAATCTGGAAGAGCTGGCTGGTTCCCTTATGACTCACGAACTGCATTTGGGAACAGCAGACAGTTCCCGGAACAAAGGCTTGGCTCTGGCAGCGAATGATCAAGGAGAGTCAGAAACTGATGAAGAGGAGGCTGCCATGATGGTACAAAAATTCAAAAAGTTCTTCAGGAACAGAAAATACGCTAATCAAAAGAACAACAAAGAAAGAGGTATTACAATTACAAAGACCAAAAACGAATGTCACAAATGTGGAAGTACTGAGCACTTCATCAAAGAATGCCCTCAATGGAAAAATGAGAAAGGCAAGGGAAACAAGTAGACAACCGATGAAAGACAACTACAACAAAACAGACTTTCGCAAAGCCATGATAGCTGCATGGGGAGAATCCGAGAGTGAAGTCGAGACAGAAGCCCCAGTGGAAGAAGAAACTGAAAACTTATGTCTCATGGCCACTCATGACGAAAAGTCTAAAGTAGAAAAGGTATTGTCTTCTAATTCATTTCCTATTCACCTATTTAGATGGAATAAACATAAACTAATTAAATTACTTGTGGAGACACAAGAAAAATTGGATAACAAAACTGTCCCCTGTCTCCAATTTGAAAAAGACCTTAAGACTTGTAAAGACCATGTCTCCTACCTAAATTCCTTTAGGTCCGACGTACAAAACAGGTTCTTTGATTTATTAGATCAAAATGTAATGTTAAAGGAAGCATTGGAAAAGATTAAACAAGAAAACATTATTCTTAACAATGAATTGAATCAACATAAATGGTTAGGCTTAAATAAGAATGTAAATGATTCATCTACTCGTGATTCTAATGATGAAAATCAAAGGTTAAAACTAGAACTAGAATCCAGTAAAATTGAAATCGAAAGATTGAAACTTGAATTAAATTCAAAAGGAAAAGGGAAAATCAAAGATGTTCCCAAATGGATTCTAGATGCTAAAACCAAGAAAACTGAAGGGCTAGGTTACAATAAGAATAATAAAAAGAAAAAGGTCTATGTTGATCTACCGAGTAGTAAAGTCTGTTCCTTTTGTGGTAAGACTGGGCACCTAAAAGTTAATTGTATTAAAAAGGAACAGCACAACAAAGCGAACCAAATATATGTCGATCGTATCTGGATTAAGAAATATGATTCATGCATAATCAACAAGGAACCCAAGGATAACTGGGTTCCTCATACTAACAATTAGTTCGCTTTGCAGGTTCTAGTGAGGGGGAACAACTAATGGTATCTCGACAGTGGGTGTTCCAGGCACATGACAGGTGATAAATCAAAATTTCTCTCACTGGAAACCTATGATGGGGGAACTGTGACCTTTGATGAAGACATGAAAGGTGAAATCATCGCCAAAGGAAAAGTAGGAAGGTCAAGTTCCCATGCAATTGATCATGTATTTTTAGTCGAGAATTTAAAACATAATTTACTAAGTATTTCTCAGTTCTGTGACAAAGGTAACTCTGTAAACTTTACTTCTGAAAAATGCATTATTTCTAGGAGTGACACAGGAGACACTATTCTGGAAGGAACACGAAAGGGGAACACCTATGTTGTAGACCTCAACACTGTTTCCAAATCGAGTCTGACTTGTCTCAGTGTCATAGAAGAAGACTCTCTTCTTTGGCATAAACGTCTAGGTCATGCTAGCTTTTCTTTGATTAATACCTTAAGATCAAAAGACCTAGTAAGAGGACTGCCATCCATAAGATTCTTAAAAGATGAAATTTGTGATCCTTGTACCAAAGGAAAACAAGTGAGGTCGTCCTTTAAACCAAAGAATGTGGTGACCACTTCAAAACCGCTTGAATTAATCCATATGGATCTTTGTGGACCTATGAGAACTCAAAGCCGTAGTGGCAAACGATATGTATTTGTTATTGTTGATGATTACAGTAGATTTACATGGACTTTATTTTTAGTTAGCAAAGATGAGGCTTTTAATGAGTTTATTTCTTTTGCTAATAAAATACAAAAATCTAGTAATAATCAACTTATTCACATAAGGTCAGATCATGGCAAAGAATTTGAAAATTCAAGCTTTATGAATTATTGTGATGAACATGGAATAAGTCATAACTTTGCTGCACCTAGAACACCACAACAAAATGGTGTGGTAGAAAGAAAGAATAGAACATTAGAGGAAATGGCTAGAACCATGTTAATTGCTAGTGGTCTTCCTAGAAATTTTTGGGCCGAGGCTGTCAATACTGCATGCTATATCTTAAGTCGTGTACTCATAAGACCTATCACTTCTAAGATGCCCTATGAATTATTTAAAGGTATAAAACCGAACATTTCCTATTTTCGTGTGTTTGGATGTAAATGCTTTGTTCATGTTAATGGTAAACGAAACATAGGAAAGTTTGATGAAGAAGTGATGAAGCAGTATTTCTTGGCTATTCATCTCATAGTAAAGCTTAAACCCCTCAATGTAGTTCATCCCTCAACCCTAATAGCTGCTCCATTATCAACTACCAAAGAACCACAACACTCTGACACACCCAGTGCAACCAAAGTGCATGCTGGTACCAAACGTCCTACCGAAACACCCAAAGGTGATTCTTCATCCAGATCTACCAAAAGAATCAAGCAAGCTGACCCAAATAATGCAGAAGAGATTTCCAAGTACATGTCAGTTGGTTTCAGATTAGACAAATACTGGTATGACTCCACTCCTTTCCCACAACTTCATGCTATTTTACAAAACCAATCTTGGGAAAATTTAATGACTGACTTATGTTGTAACCCTATTTACCCCAATCTCATGTGTGAATTTATTTCAAACTTTAATATTGAAAATGGAGTCTGTTCAAGTACTGTTAAGGACATCAAAATTGAGTTTAACAGTTTAATGTTGGGTGAATGGTTTGGTGTGCCGAATGTAGGATTTGATATGTATTATGTTGGATCAAAGATTGTCTTTTTAGGGATAAATGAGAAAACCGTTCTTAAATTTTTAGGGATAAATGAGAAAAAGGGGAGGATTAGCCATAATTCACTGTCCCTACTTCATAAGTTGCTTTATAATATTGCACGCCGTTTCATTTTGCCCCGTAATTCAAAGCGTAGTGAAGTTAATCTTCGCGATGCTACATTGATATATTGTTTAGCCAATCATATAAAAATTAATTTTCCCTCTTTGATGATTTCCCATCTGGCCGATTGTATTGAGAAAAAGTATCTTGTTGGGTATGGAGGTTTGTTAACCTGGATTTTTCGTAAATTTGGAGTTCCTCTCGATGATTTTCAATTCCAATGAGTCCTAATAATAAAACTGGTGCAAAATGTTTAAACAATTTGCATCTATGCTTAAATGAAAATGAGACTCTTGAGGATGATAAGGAGGAAGTTGAGGTTGTTGATTCTGATAAGGAGGAGGAGGAGGAACAAAAAGATGAGATTAAGGATTGGGAGACTGTTCCCAATACCCCTAATAAAGAGGCAGAAGCTGGTTCCCAAAAGGAACAGGGGGAAGCTGTAATGGAGGGGGAAGCCTCCAAGGGAGAAGAGGGTGAAACACTGGATGTTGATAATGATAATGATGATAATGATGCCAGTGGTGAAGAGGTTAGGGTGCCGGTACAGGAGAAGCCCAAAGTAACACCTAGAAAAAGTCGAAGGCTTGCTTCTAAGAAAAAACAACCGGTTGTGCTGGATGATGATATTGCCAAACCTCCCTCACCAAAGCCAGCTACACCACCTCCACACAACAATCCTTCACCACCACCATCACCCATTCCATTAACACCACCACCACACACTACACCTGGTTTTGATGATTTTACCAATCAAACCTCTATTCCAACAGCTCCATCAAATTCTGTTCTCACCCAGCTTAAAGCTTTACTGTCTCAGCTCTTTGCTTTTCAGGATGAGGTTCGTGTCTCACTCGCATCAATCTCTGTTCAGCTTACCCAGATGGAAGCCCGTCTAGGAGCTAAGCTTGATACGGTTGAAGTGCAGACCGAATATGTTGATGAAGAAGAGAATGATCCTTGACTCCTCTCCTACTTACTGACCAATCTATCAATTAATCAATCAAACAATTTATTTTTCATTTCAATGTCTGTATAATTTTGATACACTTCTTAAACGCTGCTGCTAACTTCTTTTGGTTTGTGACTTTATTACATTGCATCATTAGACTGCATCCATTAGTATTTGCTTTTTATCACTGTTGCTGCCTGCTTATCCTTTTAATTGCTATTCTAATATGTTTAGTGCTGTGATATGAAAGCTACTTTCCGTTTTGATTGATGTCAAAAGGGGGAATATTTGGTACAAACTTAAAGGTATGCTTGAGCTATGACTTAGTTCAATATTCTTATTCTTATTTGTTTTTGCCTAAGGATGGTGAATATGATCTAATGATGTTCTGATAGTAAAGCTCTGATAAACATTCTAAATTACTCTGTCTGATATTCTAAACTGTTTATAGTTATTTGAAGCTCCAATCATCAGCTCTGATTATTTTGGTTGATAATTGAAAAATGAAAAGCTTTGATATCCTAATTAGTTATTTGAAATAGTATTCTAATTAGTTATTAGCTCTGATATAAGCTCTGATATAATATGCTTTTCAATATTCTGGACATGCTGAGCTATTTAGGAAGTATAAATCTTATTTCATAATATTTTACTTAGTCTTTATACTTCATATTATTTACATTTGACTTGAAATATATATACTGATGAAATCCTCACATATATGCTCTAATATGTATGCATAATGTATATCTGCTCTGATACTCAGTATTTCTATGTTAATGTTCTAATCATGCTTAGATTATACATCTTAGTAAACTATGTTATGTTATTTATTTTAGATTTATTTAAAGACTTAAGCTAAGCAATAAACTTCTTCTAATCCTCTGATCATACTTATGTTTTTTTTAAATAATTCTAAATGTTAGAGTAATCTGTCTTATTATATGCTTGGTAAATTATATTGTAACGAGTTGATTTACTAAGTTATGTAGAGTAGCTTTAATCTCTGGCATGCTCTATAATATTGGTTTTACTCTATTCTGTTTAAGTTTGTTTAAGAGTTTGTCATCATCAAAAAGGGGGAATTTGTTGGCTCTCTTAGGTTTTGATGATGACTACACTTTGTATAAACAAATATATTTTTAGAGATTGTTTGCAGGTCGATATCCGGTCGTGAAAAGGATCGTTGATTGTGCCTATGACTTAGTCTATGAACGTGTACATGTCAAAGGAATCCAATGAAGTTAGATAAGGTATATCGCTTAGGATGTCAAATGTAGACAGGAGGTCTACTGTTCCCCGGTTTGATAATCTGACGTTACTGGAAAAATGGTAACAGTACATTGTTCCCAAACTGGAGTCTGAAGAAGCTGCAGCTCAGAAAAATCTGATTTATTTGTTTATCTATTTTTAGTGGATGTAATAGGTTAGAAATTAAGTTATTGCATAATTAGTTTATTGGTAGAAATAAGATATAACCGTTTTTACTATTTTTAGTGTTGAGAATATGTCTTCTTATTTTTCTCCACAAAAATAGGATCTCTATATGGGCTATAATTAATATGTAACTAACTATCTATTTTTAGATATGTTAACCGTGGGACTTTGCTTTGCTCCCAAGTACTTCATTTTCTGATCCTTAATTTTAGGAGTATGGAATTAGTGGAAGCCAATTCGTTCTTGGTTGCTACGGTTACTCCATTATAAAAGGGAGTGTCTTTGTTCCATATTAAGTGTGACAAAACTGTAAGTGTGCCCAGAAAAGGTAAAATTCAAGAGATCACCACTTAAGAAAAATATTTAATTCTTACTTTTGCCAAATTAACTTAAGAATATTTTTCTTATGCAATATCTTAGTTTTTATCCATCTTAGAGAATTTGTTTTTTTAAGGATTAATCTTTGTAAGGGTTTTTGAGAGAACTTGTTGTAACTAGACTTAAGGGAAGTCTAGAGGGAAGAGAGAATTAGAGAAGCTTCAAGTGAACCGTGAGAAAGAGAAGGTGAAAGAGAAAGAGAAGGAGAAGGAGAAGAGAAGAGAAGTCGGCGTAGTAAAAAAGAAGCTTCGAGTGAAGCAAATTGTTTTATGTAATTGTAATTAATTGCCTAAAACATAGTAAGAGAATTAAAATCGGGAGTGGTCGTGGTTTTTCCTTCTTTTAGGCCAAGAAGGTTTCCACGTAAAAATCGTTGTCTCCTTTTTATCTTCTTGTCGTTTTCATTTTAAGTTTAAGTTTTAATATTCATTATAAATTCCGCAAAAACAGGGCTAAAATTCTTAAACTTAGAATACAACAATTCACCCCCCTCTTGTTGCATTCGTCCATCTCTATATATTTCTTCAATTGGTATCAGAGCCCTGTTCTTCATTTGATCAAGAAACCCTAAGAGCTGTATCTTGGTGTTTTAGAGATGTTGAAAATGAATGAACGTATGGAAGAAGGTTACTCCACTCAAAGGCCACCAATGTTCGATGGAAAATTCTACACATATTAGAAGAAGAGGATGGAGATCTTCATTAAAGCCGAAAATTATCAAGTTTGGAGAGTTATCAAAATTGGAGATTTTGAGGTAATAACTACCAACTCCAACAACAAAACTGTTCCCAAACCAATCACTGAATATGAGAAAGAAGATTTTTCAGAAAATGGAGATGAATGCTCTTGCTATCAAATTACTTCACTGTGGTCTTGCACCGAATGAGCATAATCGCATTCGTCCATCTCTATATATTTCTTCAATTATTGTGTTGAAGTGGTTAGAATTGAAAATCATACTCATATGCTAGAAATTACTTATTAAGTTGCGATTTTATGCGTTTTAAAGCTTTTTTGGTACTTTCACGCATACAGTAGCTCAAACTTGGTTTGTTTTGCACGAAACTTGGCACACAACACTATTCGGTATATATTATTTTGTTGAAGTGGTTAGAATTGAAAATCATAGTCATATGCTAGAAATTACGTGTTTAGTTGCGATTTTAAGGTTTTTTAAGTGTTTTTGGCGTTTTGCGGATAAAGTAGCTCAAACTTGGTCTGTTTTTCACGGAACTTGGCACACAACACTATTTGGTATATATTATTGTGTTTCAGTAGTTAAAATTGAAAATCATAGTCAAATGCTAGAAATTACGTGTTAAGTTGCGATTTTAAGGGTTTTTTTTAGCATTTTCGGCACGTTTGCGCATAAAGTTGCTAAAACTTGGTTTGTTTTGCACGAAACTTGGCACACAACACTATTTGGTATATATTATTGTGTTGAAGAGGTTAGAATTGAAAATCATACTCATATGCTAGAAATTACTTCTTAAGTTGCGATTTTATGGGTTTTTAAGTGTTTTTGGCACTTTTGTGCATAAAGTAGCTCAAACTTGGTTTGTTTTGCACGAAACTTGGCACACAACACTATTTGGTATGTATTATTGTGTTGAAGTGGTTAGAATTGAAAATCATACTCATATGCTAGAAATTACGTGTTAAATTGCGATTTTACGGGCTTTTAAGCGTTTTTGGCGTTTTTCGCATAAAGTAGCAAACTTGGTTTGTTTTGCATGAAACTTGGCACACAACACTATTTGGTATATATTATTGTGTTTAAGTGGTTAGAATTGAAAATCATAGTTAAATGCTAGAAATTACGTGTTAAGTTGCGATTTTAAGGGTTTTTAAGCATTTTTAGCACTTTTGCGCATAAAGTAGCTCAAACCTTGTTTGTTTGGCACGAAACTTGACACGCAACACTATTTGGTATATATTATTGTGTTGAAGTGGTTAGAATTGAAAATCATACTCATATGCTAGAAATTACTTCTTAAGTTGCGATTTTATGGGTTTTTAAGTGTTTTTGGCACTTTTGTGCATAAAGTAGCTCAAACTTGGTTTGTTTTGCACGAAACTTGGCACACAACACTATTTGGTATGTATTATTGTGTTGAAGTGGTTAGAATTAAAAATCATACTCATATGCTAGAAATTACGTGTTAAATTGCGATTTTACGGTTTTTTAAGCGTTTTTGGCGTTTTTCGCATAAAGTAGCAAACTTGGTTTGTTTTGCATGAAACTTGGCACACAACACTATTTGGTATATATTATTGTGTTTAAGTGGTTAGAATTGAAAATCATAGTAAAATGCTAGAAATTACGTGTTAAGGTTCGATTTTAAGGGTTTTTAAGCATTTTTAGCACTTTTGTGCATAAAGTAGCTCAAACCTTGTTTGTTTGGCACGAAACTTGACACGCAACACTATTTGGTATATATTATTGTGTTGAAGTGGTTAGAATTGAAAATCATACTCATATGCTAGAAATTACTTCTTAAGTTGCGATTTTATGGGTTTTTAAGTGTTTTTGGCACTTTTGTGCATAAAGTAGCTCAAACTTGGTTTGTTTTGCACGAAACTTGGCACACAACACTTTTGGTATGTATTATTGTGTTGAAGTGGTTAGAATTGAAAATCATACTCATATGCTAGAAATTACGTGTTAAATTGCGATTTTTCGGGCTTTTAAGCGTTTTTGGCGTTTTTCGCATAAAGTAGCAAACTTGGATTGTTTTGCACGAAACTTGGCACACAACACTATTTGGTATATATTATTGTGTTTAAGTGGTTAGAATTGAAAATCATAGTTAAATGCTAGAAATTACGTGTTAAGTTGCGATTTTAAGGGTTTTTAAACATTTTTAGCACTTTTGCGCATAAAGTAGCTCAAACTTGGTTTGTTTGGCACGAAACTTGACACGCAACACTATTTAGTATATATTATTGTGTTGAAGTGGTTATAATTGAAAATCATTCTCATATGCTAGAAATTACGTGTTAAGTTGCGATTTTATGGGTTTTTAAGTGTTTTTGGCGTTGTTGCGCATAAAGTAGCTCAAACTTGGTTTGTTTTGCACAAAGCTTGGCACACAACTCTATTTAATATATATTATTGTGTGGAAGTGGTTAGAATTGAAAATCATAGTCATATGCTAGAAATTACGTGTTAGGTTGCGATTTTATGCGTTTTTAAACTTTTTTCGCACTTTCATGCATAAAGTAGCTCAAACTTTGTTTGTTTTGCACGAAACTTGGCACACAACACTATTTGGTATATATTATTGTTATGAAGTGGTTAGAATCGAAAATCATAGTCATATGCTAAAAATTATGTGTTTAGTTGCGATTTTAAGGGTTTTTAAGTGTTTTTGGCATTTTGCGCATAAAGTAGCTCAAACTTGGTTTGTTTTGCACGGAACTTGCCACACAACACTATTTGGTATATATTATTGTGTTTAAGTGGTTAGAATAAAAAATAATAGTCAAATGCTAGAAATTACGTGTTAAGTTGCGATTTTAAAGGTTTATAAGCATTTTTGGCACTTTTGCGCATAAAGTAGCTTAAACTTGGTTTGTTTTGCACGAAACTTGGCACACAACACTATTAGGTATATATTAGTGTGTTGAAGTGGTTAGAATTGAAAATCATAGTCATATGCTAGAAATTACTTGTTAAGTTGCGATTTCATGCGTTTTTAAGCTTTTTTGGCACTTTCACGCATAAAGTAGTTCAAACATGGTTTGTTTTGCACAAAACTTGGCTCACAACACTATTTGCTATATATTATTGTGTTGATGTGGTTAGAATTGAAAATCATAGTCCTATGCTAGAAATTACATGTTTAGTTGCGATTTGAAGGGTTTTTAAGCGTTTTTGGCGTTTTGCGCATAAAGTAGCTCAAACTTGGTTTGTTTTGCAAGGAACTTGGCACACAACACTATTTGGTATACATTATTGTGTTTAAATGGTTAGAATTTCAAATCATAGTCAAATGCTAGAAATTACGTGTTAAGTTGCGATTTTAAGGGTTTTTTTTAGCATTTTCGGCACTTTTGTGCATAAAGTTGCTAAAACTAGGTTTGTTTTGCACGAAACTTGGCACACAACACTATTTGGTATATATTATTGTGTTGAAGAGGTTAGAATTGAAAATCATACTCATATGCTAGAAATTACTTCTTAAGTTGCGATTTTATGGGTTTTTAAGTGTTTTTGGCACTTTTGTGCATAAAGTAGCTCAAACTTGGTTTGTTTTGCACGAAACTTGGCACACAACACTATTTGGTATGTATTATTGTGTTGAAGTGGTTAGAATTGAAAATCATACTCATATGCTAGAAATTACGTGTTAAATTGCGATTTTTCGGGCTTTTAAGCGTTTTTGGCGTTTTTCGCATAAAGTAGCAAACTTGGATTGTTTTACACGAAACTTAGCACACAACACTATTTGGTATATATTATTGTGTTTAAGTGGTTAGAATTGAAAATCATAGTTAAATGCTAGAAATTACGTGTTAAGTTGCGATTTTAAGGGTTTTTAAACATTTTTAGCACTTTTGCGCACAAAGTAGCTCAAACTTGGTTTGTTTGGCACGAAACTTGACACGCAACACTATTTAGTATATATTATTGTGTTGAAGTGGTTATAATTGAAAATCATTCTCATATGCTTGAAATTACGTGTTAAGTTGCGATTTTATGGGTTTTTAAGTGTTTTTGGCGTTGTTGCGCATAAAGTAGCTCAAACTTGGTTTGTTTTGCACAAAGCTTGGCACACAACTCTATTTAATATATATTATTGTGTGGAAGTGGTTAGAATTGAAAATCATAGTCATATGCTAGAAATTACGTGTTAGGTTGCGATTTTATGCGTTTTTAAACTTTTTTCGCACTTTCATGCATAAAGTAGCTCAAACTTTGTTTGTTTTGCACGAAACTTGGCACACAACACTATTTGGTATATATTATTGTTATGAAGTGGTTAGAATCGAAAATCATAGTCATATGCTAAAAATTATGTGTTTAGTTGCGATTTTAAGGGTTTTTAAGTGTTTTTGGCATTTTGCGCATAAAGTAGCTCAAACTTGGTTTGTTTTGCACGGAACTTGCCACACAACACTATTTGGTATATATTATTGTGTTTAAGTGGTTAGAATAAAAAATAATAGTCAAATGCTAGAAATTACGTGTTAAGTTGCGATTTTAAAGGTTTATAAGCATTTTTGGCACTTTTGCGCATAAAGTAGCTTAAACTTGGTTTGTTTTGCACGAAACTTGGCACACCAACACTATTAGGTATATATTAGTGTGTTGAAGTGGTTAGAATTGAAAATCATAGTCATATGCTAGAAATTACTTGTTAAGTTGCGATTTCATGCGTTTTTAAGCTTTTTTGGCACTTTCACGCATAAAGTAGTTCAAACATGGTTTGTTTTGCACAAAACTTGGCTCACAACACTATTTGCTATATATTATTGTGTTGATGTGGTTAGAATTGAAAATCATAGTCCTATGCTAGAAATTACATGTTTAGTTGCGATTTGAAGGGGTTTTTAAGGCGTTTTTTGGCGTTTTGCGCATAAAGTAGCTCAAACTTGGTTTGTTTTGCAAGGAACTTGGCACACAACACTATTTGGTATACATTATTGTGTTTAAATGGTTAGAATTTCAAATCATAGTCAAATGCTAGAAATTACGTGTTAAGTTGCGATTTTAAGGGTTTTTTTTAGCATTTTCGGCACTTTTGTGCATAAAGTTGCTAAAACTAGGTTTGTTTGCACGAAACTTGGCACACAACACTATTTGGTATATATTATTGTGTTGAAGAGGTTAGAATTGAAAATCATACTCATATGCTAGAGAATTACTTCTTAAGTTGCGATTTTATGGGTTTTTAAGTGTTTTGGCACTTTTGTGCATAAAGTAGCTCAAACTTGGTTTGTTTTGCACGAAACTTGGCACACAACACTATTTGGTATGTATTATTGTGTTGAAGTGGTTAGAATTGAAAATCATACTCATATGCTAGAAATTACGTGTTAAATTGCGATTTTTCGGGCTTTAAGCGTTTTTGGCGTTTTTCGCATAAAGTAGCAAACTTGGATTGTTTTACACGAAACTTAGCACACAACACTATTTTGGTATATATTATTGTGTTTAAGTGGTTAGAATTGAAAATCATAGTTAAATGCTAGAAATTACGTGTTAAGTTGCGATTTTAAGGGTTTTTAAACATTTTAGCACTTTTGCGCACAAAGTAGCCTCAAACTTGTTTGTTTGGCACGAAACTTGACACGCAACACTATTTAGTATATATTATTGTGCTTGAAGTGGTTATAATTGAAAATCATTCTCATATGCTTGAAATTACGTGTTAAGTTGCGATTTTATGGGTTTTTAAGTGTTTTTGGCGTTGTTGCGCATAAAGTAGCTCAAACTTGGTTTGTTTTGCACAAAGCTTGGCACACTACTCTATTTAATATATATTATTGTGTGGAAGTGGTTAGAATTTAAAATCATAGTCATAATGCTAGAAATTACGTGTTAGGTTGCGATTTTATGCGTTTTTAAACTTTTTTCGCACTTTCATGCATAAAGTAGCTCAAACTTGGTTTGTTTGCACGAAACTTGGCACACAACACTATTGGCATATATTATTGTGTTGAAGTGGTTAGAATGGAAAATCATAGTCATATGCTAAAAATTATGTGTTTAGTTGCGATTTTAAGGGTTTTTAAGTGTTTTTGGCATTTGCGCATAAAGTAGCTCAAACTTGGTTTGTTTTGCACGGAACTTGCCACACAACACTATTTGGTATATATTATTGTGTTTAAGTGGTTAGAATAAAAAATAATAGTCAAATGCTAGAAATTACGTGTTAAGTTGCGATTTTAAAGGTTATAAGCATTTTTGGCACTTTTGCGCATAAAGTAGCTTAAACTTGGTTTGTTTTGCACGAAACTTGGCACACAACACTAATTTGGTATATATTATTGTGTGAAGTGGTTAGAAATTAAAATCATACTCATATGCTAGAAATTACTTGTTAAGTTGCGATTTCATGCGTTTTAAGCTTTTTTGGCACTTTCACGCATACAAGTAGTTCAAACATGGTTTGTTTTGCACGAAACTTGGCACACAACACTATTTGCTATATATTATTGTGTTGATGTGGTTAGAATTGAAAATCATAGTCCTATGCTAGAAATTACATGTTTAGTTGCGATTTGAAGGGTTTTTAAGCGTTTTTGGCGTTTTGCGCATAAAGTAGCTCAAACTTGGTTTGTTTTGCAAGGAACTTGGCACACAAAAACTATTTAGTATACATTATTGTGTTTTAAACTGGTTAGAATTTCAAAATCATAGTCAAATGCTAGAAATTACGTGTTAAGTTGCGATTTAAGGGTTTTTTTTAGCATTTTCGGCACTTTTTGCGCATAAAGTTGCTAAAACTTGGTTTGTTTTGCACGAAACTTGGCACACAAACACTATTTGGTATATATTATTGTGTTGAAGAGGTTAGAATTGAAAATCATACTCATATGCTTGAAATTACTTCTTAAGTTGCGATTTTATGGGTTTTTAAGTGTTTTTGGCACTTTTGTGCATAAAGTAGCTCAAACTGGGTTTGTTTTGCACGAAACTTGGCACACAACACTATTTGGTATGTATTATTGTGTTGAAGTGGTTAGAATTGAAAATCATACTCATATGCTAGAAATTACGTGTTAAATTGTTATTTTAAGGGTTTTTAAGCGTTTTTGGCGTTTGTCGCATAAAGTAGCAAAACTTGGTTTGTTTTGCACGGAACTTGGCACACAAAAGTCTTTGGTATATATTATTGTGTTTAAGTGGTTAGAATTGAAAATCATAGTCAAATGCTAGAAGTTATGTGTTAACTTGCGATTTTAAGGGGTTTTAAGAATTTTTAGCACTTTGCGCATAAAGTAGCTCAAACTTGGTTTGTTTTGCACGAAACTTGGCACGCAACATTGTTTGGTATATATTATAGTGTTGAAGTGGTTAGAAATTAAAATCATGCTCATATTCTAGAAATTACGTGTTAAGTTGCGATTTTGTGGGTTTTTAAGTGTTTTTGGCATTTTTGCACGTAAAGTAGCTCAAACTTGGTTTGTTTTGCACGAAACTTGGCACACAACTCTATTTAATATATATTACTTGTTTGGAATTAGTTAGAATTTAAAATCATAGTCATATGCTAGCAATTACGTGTTAAGTTGCTGATTTTATGCGTTTTTAAACTTTTTTGGCACTTTCACGCATAAAGTAGCTCAAACTTGGTTTGTTTTGCACGAAACTTGGCACACAACACTATTTGGTATATAATTATTGTGTTGAAGTGGTTAGAATTTAAAATCATAGTCATATGCTAGAAATTACGTGTTAAGTTGCGATTTTAAAGGTTTTTAAGCATTTTTCGCACTTTTGCACATAAAGTAGCTAAAATTGGGTTTAATTAAGTGTTATATATATATATATATATATATATATATATATATATATATATATATATATATATATATATTATAGTATATATAATATATATATATATTATACTATATATATATATATATATAAATATTATTACTTTTCCCATGCGTTTCATCACAATGAAGAAAGTGTGTGGAGAAATGAGATCTATATCCAGAGCCACATTTCCGAAATGGACAGCAGTAAAGGTACACAATGCAACGCTATTCGATTTTATGGGTGTTAAAGCTTTTTTTGGACTTTCGTGCATAAAGTAGCTCAAACCTTGGTTTGTTTGCACGCAACTTGGCACACAACACTATTTGGTATATGTTATCTTGTTGAAGTGTTTAGAATTTTAAATCATAGTCCATATGCTAGAAATTAAGTTGGTAAGTTGCGCTTTTTATGGGTTTTAAAGCTTATTTGGTGTTCTTCTGCGTATAAAGAAGCTAAAACTTGCGTATATTTATTGTGTTGAAGTGGTTAGAATTGAAAATCATACTCATCATGCTAGAAATTACTTGTTAAGATGTGATTTTATGCGTTTTTAAGCTTTTTTTGGCACTTTCACGCAACACTGTTTGGTATATATTATTGTGTTGAAGTGGTTAGAATTGAAAATCATGCTCATATGCTAGAAATTACGTGTTTAAATTGCTATTTTGTGGGTTTTTAAATGTTTTTGGCGTTTTTGCACGTAAAGTAGCTCAAACTTGGTTTGTTTTGCACGAAACTTGGCACACCAACTCTATTTAATATATATTATTGTGTGGAAGTGGTTAGAATTAAAAATCATAGTCATATGCTAGAAATTACGTGTTAAGTTGCGATTTTAAGGGGGTTTTAAGCATTTTTAGCACTTTGGCGCATAAAGTAGCTCAAAGTTGGTTTGTTTTGCACGAAACTTGGCACGCAACACTATTTGGTATATATTATTGTGTTGAAGTGGTTAGAATTCAAAATCATACGCATGTGCTAGAAATTACGTGTTAAGTTGCGATTTTAAAGGTTTTTAAGCATTTTCGGCACTTTTGCGCAAAAAGTAGTTAAAACTTGGGTTTAATTAAGTGTTATATATATATATATATATATAGTATATATATTATATATATATATATATATATATTAGTATATATATATATATACTATATATATATATATATATATATATATATATATATATATATAAATTACTATTACTTTTCCCATGCGTTTCATCACAATGAAGAAAGTGTGTGGAGAAATGAGATCTATATCCAGAGCCACATTTCCGAAATGGACAGCAGTAAAGGTACACAATGCAACGCTATTCGATTTTATGGGTGTTAAAGCTTTTTTTGGACTTTCGTGCATAAAGTAGCTCAAAACTTGGTTTGTTTGCACGCAACTTGGCACACAACACTATTTGGTATATGTTATCTGTTGAAGTGTTTAGAATTTTAAATCATAGTCATATGCTAGAAATTAGTTGGTAAGTTGCGCTTTTATGGGTTTTAAAGCTTATTTGGTGTTTCTGCGTATAAAGAAGCTAAAACTTGCGTATATTTATTGTGTTGAAGTGGTTAGAATTGAAAATCATACTCATATGCTAGAAATTACTTGTTAAGATGTGATTTTATGCGTTTTTAAGCTTTTTTTGGCACTTTCCACGCAACACTGTTTGGTATATATTATTGTGTTGAAGTGGTTAGAATTGAAAATCATGCTCATACTGCTAGAAATTACGTGTTAAGTTGCTATTTTGTGGGTTTTTAAATGTTTTTTGGCGTTTTTGCACGTAAAGTAGCTCAAACTTGGTTTGTTTTGCACGAAACTTGGCACACAACTCTATTTAATATATATTATTGTGTGGAAGTGGTTAGAATTAAAAATCATAGTCATATGCTAGAAATTACGTGTTAAGTTGCGATTTTAAGGGGTTTTAAGCATTTTTAGCACTTTGGCGCATAAAGTAGCTCAAAGTTGGTTTGTTTTGCACGAAACTTGGCACGCAACACTATTTGGTATATATTATTGTGTTGAAGTGGTTAGAATTCAAAATCATACGCATGTGCTAGAAATTACGTGTTAAGTTGCGATTTTAAAGGTTTTTAAGCATTTTCGGCACTTTTGCGCAAAAAGTAGTTAAAACTGGGTTTAATTAAGTGTTATATATATATATATATATATATATATATATATATATATATATATATATATATATATATATATATATATATATACATATATATATATATATATATACTATTACTTTTCCCATGCGTTTCAGCACAATGAAGAAAGTGTGTGGAGAAATGAGATCTATATCCAGAGCCACATTTCCGAAATGGACGGCGGTAAAGCTACACAATGCAACGCTATTCGATTTAATGGGTTTTTAAGCTTTTTTTGGACTTTCGCGCATAAAGTAGCTCAAAACTTGGTTTGTTTGCACGCAACTTGGCACACAAACACTATTTGGTATATGTTATCTTGTTGAAGTGTTTAGAATTTTAAATCATAGTCATATGCTAGAAATTAGTTGGTAAGTTGCGATTTTATGGGTTTTAAAGCTTTTTTGGTGTTTTTCCGTATAAAGAAGCTAAAACTTGCGTATATTTATTGTGTTGAAGTGGTTAGAATTGAAAATCATACTCATATGCTAGAAATTACTTCTTAAGTTGCGATTTTATGCGTTTTTAAGCTTTTTTTGGCACTTTCACGCAACACTGTTTGGTATATATTATTGTGTTGAAGTGGTTAGAATTGAAAATCATGCTCATATGCTAGAAATTACGTGTTAAGTTGCAATTTTGTGGGTTTTTATATGTTTTTGGCGTTTTTGCACGTAAAGTAGCTCAAACTTGGTTTGTTTTGCACGAAACTTGGCCC
This sequence comes from Amaranthus tricolor, assembly GCF_026212465.1. Classification (NCBI taxonomy): domain Eukaryota; kingdom Viridiplantae; phylum Streptophyta; class Magnoliopsida; order Caryophyllales; family Amaranthaceae; genus Amaranthus; species Amaranthus tricolor. The sequence goes on along the minus strand of NC_080056.1, from coordinate 25,472,097 downwards.
ACAACTCTATTTAATATTTATTATTGTGTGGAAGTGGTTAGAATTTAAAATAATAGTCATATGCTAGAAATTACGTGTTAAGTTGCGATTTTATGCGTTTTTAAACTTTTTTGGCACTTTCACGCATAAAGTAGCTCAAACTTGGTTTGTTTTGCACGAAACTTGGTACACAACACTATTTGGTATATATTATTGTGTTGAAGTGGTTAGAATTGAAAATCATAGTCATATGCAAGAAATTACGTGTTTAGTTGCGATTTTAAGGGTTTTTAAGTGTTTTTGGCGTTTTGCGCATAAAGTAGCTCAAACTTGGTTTGTTTTGCACGGAACTTGCCACACAACACTATTTGGTATATATTATTGTGTTTAAGTGGTTAGAATTAAAAATTATAGTCAAATGCTAGAAATTACGTGTTAAGTTGCGAGTTTAAAGGTTTTAAAGCATTTTTGGCACTTTTGCGCATAAAGTAGCTAAAACTTGGTTTGTTTTGCACGAAACTTGGCACACAACACTATTTGGTATATATTATTGTGTTGAAGTGCTTAGAATTGAAAATCACACTCATATGCTAGAAATTACTTGTTAAGTTGCGATTTTAGGGGTTTTTAAGTGTTTTTGGCGTTTTTGCGCATAAAGTAGCTCAAACTTGGTTTGTTTTGCACGGACTTGGCACACAACACTATTTGGTATATATTATTGTGTTTAAGTGGTTAGAATTGAAAATCATAGGCAAATGCTAGAAATTACGTGTTAAGTTGCGATTTTAAGGGGTTTTTAAGCATTTTCGGCACTTTTGCGCATAAAGTAGCTAAAACTTGGTTTAATTATATGTTATATATATATATATATATATATATATATATATATATATATATATATATATATACTATTACTTTTCCCATGCATTTCAGCACAATGAAGAAAGTGTATGGAGAAATAAGATCTATATCCAGAGCCACATTTCCGAAATGGACGGCGGTAAAGGTACACAATGCAACGCTATTCGATTTTATGGGTTTTTAAGCTTTTTTTGGACTTTCGCGCATAAAGTAGCTCAAAAATTGGTTTGTTTGCACGCAACTTGGCACACAACACTATTTGGTATATGTTATCTTGTTGAAGTGTTTAGAATTTTAAATCATAGTCATATGCTAGAAATTAGTTGGTAAGTTGCGATTTTATGGGTTTTAAAGCTTTTTTGGTGTTTTTGCGTATAAAGAAGCTAAAACTTGCGTATATTTATTGTGTTGAAGTGGTTAGAATTGAAAATCATACTCATATGCTAGAAATTACTTGTTAAGTTGCGATTTTATGCGTTTTTAAGCTTTTTTTGGCACTTTCACGCAACACTGTTTGGTATATATTATTGTGTTGAAGTGGTTAGAATTGAAAATCATGCTCATATGCTAGAAATTACGTGTTAAGTTGCAATTTTGTGGGTTTTTAAATGTTTTTGGCGTTTTTGCACGTAAAGTAGCTCAAACTTGGTTTGTTTTGCACGAAACTTGGCACACAACTCTATTTAATATATATTATTGTGTGGAAGTGGTTAGAATTGAAAAACATAGTCAAATGCTAGAAATTACGTGTCAAGTTGCGATTTTATGCGTTTTAAAACTTTTTTGGCACTTTCACGCATAAAGTAGCTCAAACTTGGTTTGTTTTGCACGAAACTTGGCACACAACACTATTTGGTATATATTATTGTGTTGAAGTGGTTAGAATTGAAAATCATAGTCATGTGCTAGAAATTACGTGTTTAGTTGCGATTTTAAGGGTTTTTAAGTGTTTTTGGCGTTTTGCGCATAAAGTAGCTCAAACTTGGTTTGTTTTGCACGGAACTTGCCACACAACACTATTTGTATATATTATTGTGTTTAAGTGGTTAGAATTAAAAATCATAGTCAAATGCTAGAAATTACGTGCTAAGTTGCGAGTTTAAAGGTTTTAAAGCATTTTTTGCACTTTTGCGCATAAAGTGGCTAAAACTTGGTTTGTTTTGCACGAAACTTGGCACACAACACTATTTGGTATATATTATTGTGTTGAAGTGGTTAGAATTGAAAATCATACTCATATGCTAGAAATTACTTGTTAAGTTGCGATTTTATGGGTTTATAAGCGTTTTTGGCACTTTTATGCATAAAATAGCTCAAACTTGATTTGTTTTGCACGAAACTTGGCACACAACACTATTTGGTATGTATTATTGTGTTGAAGTGGTTAGAATTGAAAATCATACTAATATGCTAGAAATTACGTGTTAAATTGTGATTTTAAAGGTTTTTAAGCGTTTTTGGCGTTTATCGCATAAAGTAGCAAACTTGGTTTGTTTTGCACGGAACTTGGCACACAAAACTCTTTGGTATATATTATTGTGTTTAAGTGGTTAGAATTCAAAATCATAGTCAAAGGCTAGAAATTATGTGTTAACTTGGTTTGTTTTGCACGAAACTTGGCACGCAACTTTGTTTGGTATATATTATTGTGTTGAAGTGGTTAGAATTGAAAATCATGATCATATGCTAGAAATTACGTGTTAAGTTGCGGTTTTGTGGGTTTTTAAATGTTTTTGGCGTTTTTGCACGTAAATTAGCTCAAATTTGGTTTGTTTTGCACGAAACTTGGCACACAACTCTATTTAATATATATTATTGTGTGGAAGTGGTTAGAATTGAAAATCATAGTCATATGCTAGCAATTACGTGTTAAGTTGCGATTTTATGCGTTTTTAAACTTTTTTGGCACTTTCACGCTTAAAGTAGCTCAAACTTGGTTTGTTTTGCACGAAACTTGGCACACAACACTATTTGGTATATAATATTGTGTTGAAGTGGTTAGAATTGAAAATCATAGTCATATGCTAGAAATTACTCGTTTAGTTGCGATTTTAAGGGTTTTTAAGCGTTTTTGGCGTTTTGCGCATAAAGTAGCTCAAACTTGGTTTGTTTTGCACGGAACTTGCCACACAACACTATTTGGTATATATTACTGTGTTTAAGTGGTTAGAATTAAAAATCATAGTCAAATGCTAGAAATTACGTGTTAAGTTGCGAATTTAATGGTTTTAAAGCATTTTTTGCACTTTTGCGCATAAAGTAGCTAAAACTTGGTTTGTGTTGCACGAAACTTGGCACACAACACTATTTGGTATATATTATTGTGTTGAAGTGGTTAGAATTGAAAATCATACTCATATGCTAGAAATTACTTGTTATGTTGCGATTTTATGGGTTTTTAAGTGTTTTTGGCGTTTTTGCGCATAAAGTAGCTCATACTTGGTTTGTTTTATCACATAGTTGAGACACACTTAGCAAATTAAATTTTAAACCTTCAACTAAATAAACATTATCAATAGTTTTAGACGGATTTTTACCAACTTTACCAATACCTAAAATTTTGCATTTACCTTTATCTCCTAGGGTGATCGAGCCATTGCACTTTTCTTTTATTTCAGAAAATAAAGAAACTTTACCACTCATATGTCTCGAGCATCCACTATCTAATATCCATCTTTGCTTATTCTACAAAACAAAAAAATAACCTTTCTCAACCTTACTTGGCTATCCAAGCGACAAATTTTGAGCCATATTCAGGATAGACCATGTTGGGTGGTCTTGTCCCTTTAGGAACCAAGATTTGCTTAATCTGTTCACGCAATTTAACAGGAAAGGTATTCTTGATGATATGTTTGTCCTTACGTCTGTACGGACATGCAAGTCTAATGTGTCCTTCTTTGCAACAAAATGAGCAAGTAGGTGTACGTTTATGTTTGTATGCACTCCTAACAAATGTGGTTCTATTCTTATAGTTATTTGTAACATAGTTATAACCAATACCACGTTTATCACTAGATGGTTTTTGACATGTAAGCATTTTAGTGAATTTAGATTCGAATTTATTTAGCTTAATCAATGCTTGTAGGTTTTTCTCAGACTCATGTCTCAGAGTCTTGAGACTGGACTCAAGATCATTGTTTTCATTTTTAAGATCAATAAGCTGTTTAGTCTGGCTGAGATTCTGTTCTTTCAAGACCTTGACAGTCTTTTCAAGTTTAACTGTTTCAGCCTTTAGCGATTCATTTTTCTTAATTAGCTCTTCACAACCTTCAGCATAATGGCGAATTCTATTTTCAAGAATATCTTTCTCATCTTTTAATATCTTTTCAATTTGAAACATATTAAGGAGAGTTGTAACTAATTCATCTTTAGAACATGTGTTAAGAAAGTCTAGTACCTCTTTATGGTTTTGATCTAAGTCATCATTATTGTCATCTTTTGCCATAAGACATACATGAGCTTGTCCATCTTCACTTTCAGGTTCAGATGAGCCTTCGGAATCACTCCAAGTTGCAACCATCGCTTGTTTCTTCTTGTTCTTCTTGTAGGATTCCCTTTTCTTCTTAGGGCACTCCTTCACAAGGTGATCTGTAGATCCACATTCGAAGCAAGCAAGTTTGTTAGTCTTAAAATTTGAATTTAAGTTAGAAGACTTACCTTTATTTCTGGATTTACATCTCTTAAATCTTTTGTGCATTTTCATTATTCCTTCAAGACCTTTTGTAATCAATGCGAATGGATCTTCCTCATCATCGGTTTCTTCTTCATCACTTGAAGATTCATGATGTTTCTTAGCTTTTAGAGCAAGATTTTTCATGGAGGGTATAACATCATTATCTCCATCATCATGTAGGGTAAGTTCATGAGTTGTAAGTTTTCCAAGGAGATCGTCAAGTGATAGAACTCTCAAGTCTTGGGCTTCTTCGATGGCGGTGACCGTTGGACCCCATTTGGATCTTGGAAGACACCTCAAGACCTTCTGAACTTTTTCTGCATTAGTAAAAGTTTTTCCAAGAGAATTCAAACTGTTAGTAATCAATGTAAAACGTGTAAACATTTCATTAATATTTTCATCCTTTTTCATCTTGAACATTTCTTATTGATGCATGAGGATGTTGATCTTTGTCTCCTTCACTTGACTTGTTCCTTCGTATGTCACAACCAACTTATCCCATATTTCTTTGGCACTTGTGCATGAAGAAACTCTATTGAACTCGGTACCATTTAAAGCACAACACAATTGATTCATTGCCCTATAGTTCTTAGATACAGCTTCAAAGTCACTTTGAGAATATTCAGATTCGGTTTTTAGAACATCATTTCCTTGTGCGTCCTTTTTCATAGGTACCTTAGGTCCTTTTGTAATAATGTCCCAAAGTTCCATGTCTTGATCAATCACGAACATTTTCATCAAGGTTTTCCAATGTGAGAAATTTACACCGCAAAACAAAGGTGGTCTAGAGCACGAACGTCCTTGAGCAAACAACCCTTCTCCTATTGGATCCATCACAAGATATTACTCTTTATATGCGAAACGTAGCTTTGATACCAAATGAAAGTTAATAGGAGGTCGAATACTCTCTAGAGGGGGGGTGAATAGAGAGTATGGGCGTTTTAAGAAATCTTGTCTGGAAGGCAGTTTCAAGACTTTGAGGAGTCTGTCAAAACTGTTTTTTCAATGTGTTGACAATAACGTATGTGCGGAAAAAATAAACATTAAAGAATAAACACACGATATGTTAACGAGGTTCGGTTCTAAACAACCTACTCCCCGCCTATGGGTTCTCTTTCAACCCGTAGGATTCAAACGCCTTTTATTAATCCGACTTTAATACGAACAAGAAGATCTCACTATCTCCTCACACCCACGTTCTTCCCCTTGAAGAACCGTATTACAAGTCCCTTTAATAAAAGCAAATCCCAAATCTCACAATAGAGATTAACAAGTTGAACACTCTGAAAAGTATTCTATGTTAGGCGTATGATTTGATCTAACTCTTTTTTAAAACTCTTAAGCCTATTACAAATGTAAGAGTTAGATGAACTAAGAATTACAACTCTTAAAACACTTGGAAAATATTACAAGAGAGAAAGATGTAAGAAGAGGTGTATCTTAATTCTAGAATGAAGCCTTGTATTTATAGTGTTACGCCTCAACACATCTTGGAAAAACAAGAAGGCTCCTATCCGTTATTTTCTGTTGACCTGGTCATTCTGCGCATGTCTTCAAGACCTTGAGCATAACTTCAAACTGACGTGTACTGACAGCTAAAATAATTTCGTCATTGTGTGCTGTAATCTTCTTTTAATATCCAATGCTAAGCTGCCACGTTAGTACTCATACAATATGTTGAAGATTAAGCAAAACCAGATACATCAACGTTCAAATAATCATTCAAATTAATTTCTTTTATTAGTATTAATTCAAATTATCATTTCCTATTTTTAGTATTAATTCAAATATCTCCTTATTTATAGGAAACTCTTTAATTATCTTAACCACTAGTTTATCATCACATATAGCCATGTACTATATTTAGCAAACCGTGTGTACCTTGTACTTTAGCAATTTAATCATCAAACTATATTAAGCATATATTTAGCAAACCGTGTGTACCTTGTACTTTAGCAATTTAATCATCAAACTTAATTAAGCATATATTTAAACGTTTAAGATAAGACGTGTAATAAAATATATCCAACTTAGTTCCAAATAATATCAAATATATCAAAGTTATTTTAAAAGAACCTTGACCTATTAAAATATTTCAAATATAATTTTAAGGAACCTTGATCTATTAAAATATTTCAAATATAATTACGAAATTAACTTGATTGAAAACGTAATTATCTTCAAGACATTGAAACGAATTTCAAGACTTATAAAATTAACTTTAAGATAAACTTAAGTTGTTTAAGCATATACAAATATCTTCGAACTTAACCATATATATCACTTATCAAAATGTATATCAAATATTATTTTAGACTTACTTAAACAACTAAATGTAATCACTTAATTTATTTGTTTAATCAATATGTGTTTTGAATTATCATCACTCAAAAGAGTTTAGAATACAATCTTTACTTATCACTTCGTAAGAGAGTTGAGTCTTCAATAAATACTATTACTTTTCCCATGCGTTTCAGCACAATGAAGAAAGTGTGTGGAGAAATGAGATCTATATCCAGAGCCACATTTCCGAAATGGACAGCGGTAAAGGTACACAATGCAACGCTATTCGATTTTATGGGTTTTTAAGCTTTTTTTGGACTTTCGCGCATAAAGAAGCTCAAAACTTGGTTTGTTTGCACGCAACTTGGCACACAACACTATTTGGTATATGTTATCTTGTTGAAGTGTTTAGAATTTTAAATAATAGTCATATGCTAGAAATTAGTTGGTAAGTTGCGATTTTATGGGTTTTAAAGCTTTTTTGGTGTTTTTGCGTATAAAGTAGCTCAAACTTGCGTATATTTATTGTGTTGAAGTGGTTAGAATTGAAAATCATACTCATATGCTAGAAATTACGTGTTAAGTTGCGATTTTATGCGTTTTTAAGCTTTTTTGGCACTTTCACGCATAAAGTAGCTCAAAGTTGGTTTGTTTTGCACGAAACTTGGCACACAACACTATTTGGTATTTATTATTGTGTTGAAGTGGTTAGAATTGAAAATCATAGTCATATGCTAGAAATTACGTGTTAAGTTGCGATTTTAAGGGTTTTTAAGCGTTTTTTGCGTTTGTCGCATAAAGTAGCAAACTTGGTTTGTTTTGCACGGAACTGGGCACACAAAACTCTTTGGTATATATTATTGTATTTGAGTGGTTAGAATTGAAAATCATAGTCAAATGCTAGAAATTAAGTGTTAAGTTGCAATTTTAAGGGTTTTTAACTATTTTTAGCACTTTTGCGCATAAAGTAGCTCAAACTTGGTTTGTTTTGCACGAAACTTGGCACGCAACACTATTCTGTATATATTATTGTGTTGAAGTGGTTAGAATTGAAAATCATACTCATATGCTAGAAATTATGTGTTAAGTTGCGATTTTGTGGGTTTTTTAATGTTTTTGGCGTTTTTGCGCATAAAGTAGCTCAAACTTGGTTTGTTTTACACGAAACCTTGCACACAACTCTATTTAATATATATTATTGTGTGGAAGTGGTTAGAATTGAAAATCATAGTCATAGGCTAGAAATTACGTGTTAAGTTTCGATTTTTTGCGTTTTAAAACTTTTTTGGCACTTTCACGCATAAAGTATCTCAAACTTGGTTTGTTTTGCAGGAAACTTGGCACACAACACTATTTGGTATATATTATTGTGTTGAAGTGGTTAGAATTGAAAATCATAGTCATATGCTAGAAATTACTTGTTTAGTTGCGATTTTAAGGGTTTTTAAGCGTTTTTGGCGTTTTGCGCATAAAGTAGCTCAAACTTTGTTTGTTTTGCACGGAACTTGCCACACAACACTATTTGGTATATATTGTGTTTAAGTGGTTAGAATTTGAAATCATAGTCAAATGCTAGAAATTACGTGTTAAGTTGCTAGTTTAAAGGTTTTAAAGCATTTTTGGCACTTTTGCGCATAAAGTAGCTAAAACTTGGTTTGTTTTGCACGAAACTTGGCACACAACACTATTATATATTATTCTGTTGAAGTGGTTAGAATTGAAAATCATACTCATATGCTAGAAATTACTTGTTAAGTTGCGATTTTATGGGTTTTTAAGTGTTTTTGGCGTTTTTGCGCATAAAGTTGCTCAAACTTGGTTTGTTTTTCACGGAACTTGGCACACAACACTATTTGGTATATATTATTGTGTTTAAGTGGTTAGAATTGAAAATCATTGACAAATGCTAGAAATTACGTGTTAAGTTGCGATTTTAAGGGTTTTTAAGCATTTTCGGCACTTTTGCGCATAAAGTAGCTAAAACTTGGTTTAATTTAGTGTTATACATATATATATATATATATATATATATATATATATATATATATATATCTATATCTATATATATATATATATATATATATATATATATATATATATATATATATATATATATATATATATATATATATATATATATATAAATACTATTACTTTTCACATGCGTTTCAGCACAATGAAGAAAGTGTGTGGAGAAATGAGATCTATATCCAGAGCCACATTTCCGAAATGGACAGCGGTAAAGGTACACAATGCAACGCTATTCGATTTTATGGGTTTTTAAGCTTTTTTTGGACTTTCGCGCATAAAGTAGCTCAAAACTTGGTTTGTTTGAACGCAACTTGGCACACAACACTATTTGGTATATGTTATCTTGTTGAAGTGTTTAGAATTGTAAATCATAGTCATATTGTAGAAATTAGTTGGTAAGTTGCGATTTTAGGGGTTTTAAAGCTTTTTTGGTGTTTTTGCGTATAAAGTAGCTGAAACTTGCGTATATTAATTGTGTTGAAGTAGTTAGAATTGAAAATCATACTCATATGCTAGAAATTACTTGTTAAGTTGCGATTTTATGCGTTTTTAAGCTTTTTTGGCACTTTCACGCATAAAGTAGCTCAAAGTTGGTTTGTTTTGCACGAAACTTTGCACACAACACTATTTGGTATATATTATTGTGTTGAAGTGGTTAGAATTGAGAATTATAGTCATATGCTAGAAATTACGTGTTAAGTTGCGATTTTAAGGGTTTTTTAGCATTCTCGGCAATTTTGCGCATAAAGTAGCCAAAACTTGGTTTTTTTTTGCACGAAACATGGCACACAACACTATTTAGTATATATTATTGTGTTGAAGTGGTTAGAATTTAAAATCATACTCATATGCTAGATATTACTTGTTAAGTTGCGATTTTATGGGTTTTTAAGCGTTTTTGGCACTTTTGTGCATAAAATAGCTCAAACTTGGTTTGTTTTGCACGAAACTTGGCACACAACACTATTTGGTATGTATTATTGTGTTGAAGTGGTTAGAATTTAAAATCATACTCATATGCTAGAAATTACGTGTTAAATTGTGATTTTAAGGGTTTTTAAGCGTTTTTGGCGTTTGTCGCATAAACTAGCAAACTTGGTTTGTTTTGCACGGAACATAGCACACAAAACTCTTTGGTATATATTATTGTGTTTAAGTGGTTAGAACTAAATATCATAGTCAAATGCTAGAAATTATGTTTTAAGTTGCGATTTTTAGGGTTTTAAAGCATTTTTAGCACTTTTGCGCATAAAGTAGCTCAAACTTGGTTTGTTTTGCACGAAACTTGGCACGCAACACTATTCTGTATATATTATTGTGTTGAAGTGGTTAAAATTGAAAATCATACTCATATGCTAGAAATTACGTGTTAAGTTGCGATTTTGTGGGTTTTTTAATGTTTTTGGCGTTTTTGCGCATAAAGTAGCTCAAACTTGGTTTGTTTTGCACGAAACTTGGCACACAACTCTATTTAATATATATTATTATGTGGAAGTGGTTAGAATTTAAAATCATAGTCATATGCTAGAAATTACGTGCTAAGTTGCGATTTTATGCGTTTTTAAACTTTTTTGGCACTTTCACACATAAAGTACCTCAAACTTGGTTTGTTTTGCAGGAAACTTGGCACACAACACTATTTGGTATATATTATTGTGTTGAAGTGGTTAGAATTGAAAATCATAGTCATATGCTAGAAATTACTTGTTTAGTTGCGATTTTAAGGGTTTTTAAGCGTTTTTGGCGTTTTGCGCATAAAGTAGCTCAAACTTGGTTTGTTTTGCACGGAACTTGGCACACAACACTATTTGGTATATATTATTGTGTTTAAGTGGTTAGAATTGAAAATCATAGACAAATGCTAGAAATTACGTGTTAAGTTGCGATTTTAAGGGTTTTTAAGCATTTTCGGCACTTTTGCGCATAAAGTAGCTAAAACTTGGTTTAATTAAGTGTTATACATATATATATATATATATATATATATATATATATATATATATATATATATATATATATATATATATATATATATATATATATATATATATATATATATATATATATATATATATATATATATATATATATACATATATATATATACATATATATATATATATATATATATATATATATATATATATATATATATATATATATACATATATACATATATATATATACATATATATATATACATATATATATATATATATATATATATATATATATATATATATATATATATGTATATATATATATATATATATATATATATATATATATATATATATTGAAAGTTAATAGGAGGTCGAATACTCTCTAGAGGGGGGGTGAATAGAGAGTATGGGCGTTTTAAAAAATCTTGTCTGAAAGGCAGTTTCAAGGCTTTGTGGAGTTTGTCAAAACTGTTTTCTGGAACAGTTTTGATTCAAAGTGTTAACAATAACGTATGTGCGGAAAAATAAACTTTAAAGAATAAACACACGATATGTTAACGAGGTTCGGTTCTAAACAACCTACTCCCCGCCTATGGGTTCTCTTTCAACCCGTAGGATTCAAACGCCTTTTATTAATCCGACTTTAATACGAACAAGAAGATCTCACTATCTCCTCACACCCACGTTCTTCCCCTTGAAGAACCGTATTACAAGTCCCTTTAATAAAAGCTAATCCCAAATCTCACAATAGAGATTAACAAGTTGAACACTTTGAAAAGTATTTATGATTTGATCTAACTCTTTTTAAAACTCTTAAGCCTATTACAAATGTAAGAGTTAGATGAACTAAGAATTACAACTCTTAAAAGACTTAGAAAATATTACAAGAGAGAAAGATGTAAGAAGAGGTGTCTCTTAATTCTGGAATGAAGCCTTGTATTTATAGTGTTACGCCTCAACACATCTTGGAAAAACAAGAAGGCTCCTATCCGTTATTTTCTGTTGACCTGGTCATTCTGAGCATGTCTTCAAGACCTTGAGCATAACTTCAAACTGACGTGTACTAACAGCTAAAATAATTTTGTCATTGTGTGCTGTAATCTTCTTTTAATATCCAATGCTAAGCTGCCACGTTAGTACTCATACAATATGTTGAAGACTAAGCAAAACCAGATACATCAACGTTCAAATAATCATTCAAATTAATTTCTATTATTAGTATTAATTCAAATTATCATTTCCTATTTTTAGTATTAATTCAAATATCTCCTTATTTATAGGAAACTCTTTAATTATCTTAACCACTAGTTTATCATCACATATAGCCGTGTACTATATTTAGCAAACCGTGTGTACCTTGTACTTTAGCAATTTAATCATCAAACTATATTAAGCATATATTTAGCAAACCGTGTGTACCTTGTACTTTAACAAATTTAATCATCAAACTTAATTAAGCATATATTTAGACGTTTAAGATAAGACGTGTAATAAAATATATTCAAACTTAATTCCAAATAATATCAAATATATCAAAGTTAATTTAAAGGAACCTTGACCTATTAAAATATTTCAAATATAATTTTAAGGAACCTTGATCTATTAAAATATTTCAAATATAATTACGAAATTAACCTGATTGAAAACGTAATTATCTTCAAGACATTGAAACGTATTTCAAGACTTATAGAATTAACTTTAAGATAAACTTAAGTTCTTTAAGCATATTCAAATATCTTCGAACTTAACCATATATATCACTTATCAAATGTATATCAAATATGATTTTAGAATTACTTAAACAACTAAATGTAATCACTTAATTTATTTGTTTAATCAATATGTGTTTTGAATTATCATCACTAAAAAGAGTTTAGACTACAATCTTTACTTATCATTTCGTAAGAGAGTTGAGTCTTCAATCTCGCCCTTGATGAAAGTCAAAACCATATTTTCCTAAATCATATTTCTAAGTTAATATGAATTGAAAACATGATAAGAATAAACACAATATCATAAAGCAAAATTTTTTCAAGACTTTATCATTAATGAGAATGTTTTCAAGACTTTGAAAACAGTTTCAAATCAGAATAGTGTAAAACAGAATAGTATAAACTAATGAGTTTTCATGCTTCTTCTCATCATCATAATCCAATAAGATTTCATGCATGAATAAAATTATTATTAAAATATACTATTATCAGATGTGAGCAATTAACTAATCACAGTACATGCAAATATAACAATCAAAAATAATCAGCAATCATCATTTAAAGCTTTAGAAAGAAACTATCCATCAATATGCAAACTATCAAGCAATATATCAGAGCAATATATCAGAGCATAAGCAATATATCAGAACATCTAAAAACATTTAAGCGTTTTTGGCACTTTTGTGCATAAAATAGCTCAAACTTGGTTTGTTTTGCACGAAACTTGGAACACAACACTATTTGGTATGTATTATTGTGTTGAAGTGGATAGAATTGAAAATCATACTCATATGCTAGAAATTACGTGTTAAATTGTGATTTTAATGGTTTTTAAGCGTTTTTGGCGTTTGTCGCATAAAGTAGCAAACTTGGTTTGTTTTGCACGGAACTTGGCACACAAAACTCTTTGGTATATATTATTGTGTTTAATTGGTTAGAACTTAATATCATAGTCAAATGCTAGAAATTATGTGTTAAGTTGCGATTTTTAGGGTTTTAAAGCATTTTTAGCACTTTTGCGCATAAAGTAGCTCAAACTTGGTTTGTTTTGACGAAACTTGGCACGCAACACTATTCTGTATATATTATTGTGTTGAAGTGGTTAGAATTTAAAATCATACTCATATGCTAGAAATTACGTGTTAAGTTGCGATTTTGTGGGTTTTTTAATGTTTTTGGCGTTTTTGCGCATAAAGTAGCTCAAACTTGGTTTGTTTTGCACCAAACTTGGCACACAACTCTATTTAATATATATTATTATGTGGAAGTGGTTAGAATTGAAAATCATAGTCATATGCTAGAAATTACGTGTTAAGTTGCGATTTTATGCGTTTTTAAACTTTTTTGGCACTTTCACGCATAAAGTACCTCAAACTTGGTTTGTTTTGCAGGAAACTTGGTACGCAACACTATTTGGTATATATTATTGTGTTGAAGTGGATAGAATTGAAAATCATAGTCATATGCTAGAAAGTACTTGTTTAGTTGCGATTTTAAGGAGTTTTAAGCGTTTTTGGCGTTTTGCGCATAAAGTAGCTCAAACTTGGTTTGTTTTGCACGGAACTTGCCACACTACACTATTTGGTATATATTATTGTGTTTAAGTGGTTAGAATTTAAAATCATAGTCAAATGCTAGAAATTACGTGTTAAGTTGCGAGTTTAAAGGTTTTAAAGCATTTTTGGCACTTTTGCGCATAAAGTAGCTAAAACTTGGTTTGTTTTGCACGAAACTTGGCACACAACACTATTATATATTATTGTGTTGAAGTGGTTAGAATTGAAAATCATACTCATATGCTAGAAATTACTTGTTAAGTTGCGATTTTATGGGTTTTTAAGTGTTTTTGGCGTTTTTGCGCATAAAGTAGCTCAAACTTGGTTTATTTTGCACGAAACTTGGCACACAACACTATTTGGTATATATTATTGTGTTTAAGTGGTTAGAATTGAAAATCATAGACAATTGCTAGAAATTACGTGTTAAGTTGCGATTTTAAGGGTTATTAAGCATTTTCGGCACTTTTGCGCATAAAGTAGCTAAAACTTGGTTTAATTAAGTGTTATACATATATATATATATATATATATATATATATATATATATATATATATATATATATATATATATATATATATATATATATATATATATATATATATATATATATATGTATATATATATATATATGTATATATATATATATATATGTATATATATATATATGTATATATATATATATATATATATGTATATATATATATATATATATATATATACTATTACTTTTCCCATGCGTTTCAGCACAATGAAGAAAGTGTGTGGAGAAATGAGATCGATATCCAGAGCCACATTTCCGAAATGGACAGCGGTAAAGGTACACAATGCAACGCTATTCGATTTTATGGGTTTTTAAGCTTTTTTTGGACTTTCGCGCATAAAGTAGCTCAAAACTTGTTTTGTTTGAACGCAACTTGGCACACAACACTATTTGGTATATGTTATGTTGTAGAAGTGTTTAGAAATGTAAATCATCGTCATATGCTAGAAATTAGTTGGTAAGTTGCGATTTTATGGGTTTTAAAGCTTTTTTGGTGTTTTTGCGTATAAAGTAGCTGAAACTTGCGTATAGTTATTGTGTTGAAGTGGTTAGAATTGAAAATCATACTCATATGCTAGAAATCACTTGTTAAGTTGCGATTTTATGCGTTTTTAAGCTTTTTTGGCACTTTCACGCATAAAGTAGCTCAAAGTTGGTTTGTTTTGCACGAAACTTGGCACACAACACTATTTGGTATATATTATTGTGTTGAAGTGGTTAGAATTGAAAATCATACTCATATGCTAGATATTACTTGTTAAGTTGCGATTTTATGGGTTTTTAAGCGTTTTTGGCACTTTTGTGCATAAAGTAGCTCAAACTTGGTTTGTTTTGCACGAAACTTGGCACGCAACACTATTCTGTATATATTATTGTGTTGAAGTGGTTAGAATTTAAAATCATACTCATATGCTAGAAATTACGTGTTAAGTTGCGATTTTGTGGGTTTTTTAAAGTTTTTGGCGTTTTTGCGCATAAAGTAGCTCAAACTTGGTTTGTTTTGCACGAAACTTGGCACACAACTCTATTTAATATATATTATTATGTGGAAGTGGTTAGAATTGAAAATCATAGTCATATGCTTGAAATTACGTGTTAAGTTGCGATTTTATGCGTTTTTAAACTTTTTTGGCACTTTCACGCATAAAGTACCTCAAACTTGTTTTGTTTTGCAGAAAACTTGGCACACAACACTATTTGGTATATATTATTGTGTTGAAGTGGTTAGAATTGAAAATCATGGTCATATGCTAGAAATTACTTGTTTAGTTGCGATTTTAAGGGTTTTTAAGCGTTTTTGGCGTTTTGCGCAAAAAGTAGCTCAAACTTGGTTTGTTTTGCACGGAACTTGCCACAAAACACTATTTGGTATATGTTATTGTGTTTAAGTGGTTAGAATTGAAAATCATACTCATATGCTAGAAATCACTTGTTAAGTTGCGATTTTATGCGTTTTTAAGCTTTTTTGGCACTTTCACGCATAAAGTAGCTCAAAGTTGGTTTGTTTTGCACGAAACTTGGCACACAACACTATTTGGTATATATTATTGTGTTGAAGTGGTTAGAATTGAAAATCATACTCATATGCTAGATATTACTTGTTAAGTTGCGATTTTATGGGTTTTTAAGCGTTTTTGGCACTTTTGTGCATAAAGTAGCTCAAACTTGGTTTGTTTTGCACGAAACTTGGCACGCAACACTATTCTGTATATAGTATTGTGTTGAAGTGGTTAGAATTTAAAATCATACTCATATGCTAGAAATTACGTGTTAAGTTGCGATTTTGTGGGTTTTTTAAAGTTTTTGGCGTTTTTTGCGCATAAAGTAGCTCAAACTTGGTTTGTTTTGCACGAAACTTGGCACACAACTCTATTTAATATATATTATTATGTGGAAGTGGTTAGAATTGAAAATCATAGTCATATGCCAGAAATTACGTGTTAAGTTGCGATTTTATGCGTTTTTAAACTTTTTTGGCACTTTCACGCATAAAGTACCTCAAACTTGGTTTGTTTTGCAGAAAACTTGGCACACAACACTATTTGGTATATATTATTGTGTTGAAGTGGTTAGAATTGAAAATCATAGTCATATTCTAGAAAGTACTTGTTTAGTTGCGATTTTAAGTAGTTTTAAGCATTTTTGGCGTTTTGCGCATAAAGTAGCTCAAACTTGGTTTGTTTTGCACGGAACTTACCACACAACACTATTTGGTATATATTATTGTGTTTAAGTGGTTAGAATTTAAAATCATAGTCAAATGCTAGAAATTATGTGTTAAGTTGCGAGTTTAAAGGTTTTAAAGCATTTTTGGCACTTTTGCGCATAAAGTAGCTAAAACTTGGTTTGTTTTGCACGAAACTTGGCACACAACACTATTATATATTATTGTGTTGAAGTGGTTAGAATTGAAAATCATACTCATATGCTAGAAATTACTTGTTAAGTTGCGATTTTATGGGTTTTTAAGTGTTTTTGGCGTTTTTGTGCATAAAGTAGCTCAAACCTTGTTTGTTTTGCACGGAACTTGGCATACAACACTATTTGGTATATATTATTGTGTTTAAGTGGTTAGAATTGAAAATTATAGACAATTGCTAGAAATTACGTGTTAAGTTGCGATTTTAAGGTTTTTAAGCATTTTCGGCACTTTTGCGCATAAAGTAGCTAAAACTTGGTTTAATTAAGTGTTATACATATATATATAGATATATATATATATATATATATATAATATATATATATATATATATATATATATATATATATATATATATATATATATATATATATGTATATATGTATATATATATATATATATATATATATATATATATATATATATATATATATATATATATATATATATATATATATATATATATATATACTATTACTTTTCCCATGCGTTTCAGCACAATGAAGAGAGTGTGTGGAGAAATGAGATCTATATCCAGAGCCACATTTCTGAAATGGACAGCGGTAAAGGTACACAATGCAACGCTATTCGATTTTATGGGTTTTTAAGCTTTTTTTGTACTTTCGCGCATAAAGTAGCTCAAAACTTGGTTTGTTTGAACGCAACTTGGCACACAACACTATTTGGTATACGTTATCTTGTTGAAGTGTTTAGAAATGTAAATCATCGTCATATGCTAGAAATTAGTTGGTAAGTTGCGATTTTATGGATTTTAAAGCTTTTTTGGTGTTTTTGCGTATAAAGTAGCTGAAACTTGCGTATATTTATTGTGTTGAAGTGGTTAGAATTGAAAATCATACTCATATGCTAGAAATCACTTGTTAAGTTGCGATTTTATGCGTTTTTAAGCTTTTTTGGCACTTTCACGCATAATGTAGCTCAAAGTTGGTTTGTTTTGCACGAAACTTGGCACGGAACACTATTTGGTATATATTATTGTGTTGAAGTGGTTAGAATTGAAAATCATACTCATATGCTAGAAATCACTTGTTAAGTTGCGATTTTATGCGTTTTTAAGCTTTTTTGGCACTTTCACGCATAAAGTAGCTCAAAGTTGGTTTGTTTTGCACGAAACTTGGCACACAACACTATTTAGTATATATTATTGTGTTGAAGTGGTTAGAATTGAAAATCATACTCATATGCTAGATAGTACTTGTTAAGTTGCGATTTTATGGGTTTTTAAGCGTTTTTGGCACTTTTGTGCATAAAGTGGCTCAAACTTGGTTTGTTTTGCACGAAACTTGGCATGCAACACTATTCTGTATATATTATTGTGTTGAAGTGGTTAGAATTTAAAATCATACTCATATGCTAGAAATTACGTGTTAAGTTGCGATTTTGTGGGTTTTTTAAAGTTTTTGGCGTTTTTGCGCATAAAGTAGCTCAAACTTGGTTTGTTTTGCACGAAACTTGGCACACAACTCTATTTAATATATGTTATTATGTGGAAGTGGTTAGAATTGAAAATCATAGTCATATGCTTGAAATTACGTGTTAAGTTGCGATTTTATGCGTTTTTAAACTTTTTTGGCACTTTCACGCATAAAGTACCTCAAACTTGTTTTGTTTTGCAGAAAACTTGGCACACAACACTATTTGGTATATATTATTGTGTTGAAGTGGTTAGAATTGAAAATCATGGTCATATGCTAGAAATTACTTGTTTAGTTGCGATTTTAAGGGTTTTTAAGCGTTTTTGGCGTTTTGCGCAAAAAGTAGCTCAAACTTGGTTTGTTTTGCATGGAACTTGCCACACAACACTATTTGGTATATGTTATTGTGTTTAAGTGGTTAGAATTCAAAATCATACTCATATGCTAGAAATCACTTGTTAAGTTGCGATTTTATGCGTTTTTATGCTTTTTTGGCACTTTCACGCATAAAGTAGCTCAAAGTTGGTTTGTTTTGCACGAAACTTGGCACACAACACTATTTGGTATATATTATTGTGTTGAAGTGGTTAGAATTAAAAATCATACTCATATGCTAGATATTACTTGTTAAGTTGCGATTTTATGGGTTTTTAAGCGTTTTTGGCACTTTTGTGCATAAAGTAGCTCAAACTTGGTTTGTTTTGCACGAAACTTGGCACGCAACACTATTCTGTATATAGTATTGTGTTGAAGTGGTTAGAATTTAAAATCATACTCATATGCTAGAAATTACGTGTTAAGTTGCGATTTTGTGGGTTTTTTAAAGTTTTTGGCGTTTTTGCGCATAAAGTAGCTCAAACTTGGTTTGTTTTGCACGAAACTTGGCACACAACTCTATTTAATATATATTATTATGTGGAAGTGGTTAGAATTGAAAATCATAGTCATATGCCAGAAATTACGTGTTAAGTTGCGATTTTATGCGTTTTTAAACTTTTTTGGCACTTTCACGCATAAAGTACCTCAAACTTGGTTTGTTTTGCAGAAAACTTGGCACACAACACTATTTGGTATATATTATTGTGTTGAAGTGGTTAGAATTGAAAATCATAGTCATATTCTAGAAAGTACTTGTTTAGTTGCGATTTTAAGTAGTTTTAAGCGTTTTTGGCGTTTTGCGCATAAAGTAGCTAAAACTTGGTTTGTTTTGCACGGAACTTACCACACAACACTATTAGGTATATATTACTGTGTTTAAGTGGTTAGAATTTAAAATCATAGTCAAATGCTAGAAATTATGTGTTAAGTTTCGAGTTTAAAGGTTTTAAAGCATTTTTGGCACTTTTGCGCATAAAGTAGCTAAAACTTGGTTTGTTTTGCACGAAACTTGGCACACAACACTATTATATATTATTGTGTTGAAGTGGTTAGAATTGAAAATCATACTCATATGCTAGAAATTACTTGTTAAGTTGCGATTTTATGGGTTTTTAAGTGTTTTTTGGCGTTTTTGTGCATAAAGTAGCTCAAACCTTGTTTGTTTTGCACGGAACTTGGCATACAACACTATTTGGTATATATTATTGTGTTTAAGTGGTTAGAATTGAAAATCATAGACAATTGCTAGAAATTACGTGTTAAGTTGCGATTTTAAGGGTTTTTTAAGCATTTTCGGCACTTTTGCGCATAAAGTAGCTAAAACTTGGTTTAATTAAGTGTTATACATATATATATATATATATATATATATATATATATATATATATATATATATATATATATATATATATATATATATATATATATATATATATATATATATATATATATATATACTATTACTTTTCCCATGCGTTTCAGCACAATGAAGAAAGTGTGTGGAGAAATGAGATCTATATCCAGAGCCACATTTCTGAAATGGACAGCGGTAAAGTTACACAATGCAACGCTATTCGATTTTATGGGTTTTAAAGCTTTTTTAGGACTTTCGCGCATAAAGTAGCTCAAAACTTGGTTTGTTTGAACGCAACTTGGCACACAACACTATTTGGTATACGTTATCTTGTTGAAGTGTTTAGAAATGTAAATCATCGTCATATGCTAGAAATTAGTTGGTAAGTTGCGATTTTATGGGTTTTTTAAGCTTTTTTGGTGTTTTTGCGTATAAAGTAGCTGAAATTTGAGTATATTTATTGTGTTGAAGTGGTTAGAATTGAAAATCATACTCATATGCTAGAAATCACTTGTTAAGTTGCGATTTTATGCGTTTTTAAGCTTTTTTGGCACTTTCACGCATAAAGTAGCTCAAAGTTGGTTTGTTTTGCACGAAACTTGGCACAGAACACTATTTGGTATATATTATTGTGTTGAAGTGGTTAGAATTGAAAATCATACTCATATGCTAGAAATCACTTGTTAAGTTGCGATTTTATGCGTTTTTAAGCTTTTTTGGCACTTTCACGCATAAAGTAGCTCAAAGTTGGTTTGTTTTGCACGAAACTTGGCACACAACACTATTTGGTATATATTATTGTGTTGAAGTGGTTAGAATTGAAAATCATACTCATATGCTAGAAATCACTTGTTAAGTTGCGATTTTATGCGTTTTGAAGCTTTTTTGGCACTTTCACGCATAAAGTAGCTCAGAGTTGGTTTGTTTTGCACGAAACTTGGCACACAACACTATTTGGTATATATTATTGTGTTGAAGTGGTTAGAATTGAAAATCATACTCATATGCTAGATATTACTTGTTAAGTTGCGATTTTATGGGTTTTTAAGCGTTTTTGGCACTTTTGTGCATAAAGTAGCTCAAACTTGGTTTGTTTTGCACGAAACTTGGCACGCAACACTATTCTGTATATATTATTGTGTTGAAGTGGTTAGAATTTAAAATCATACTCATATGCTAGAAATTACGTGTTAAGTTGCGATTTTGTGGGTTTTTTAAAGTTTTTGGCGTTTTTGCGCATAAAGTAGCTCAAACTTGGTTTGTTTTGCACGAAACTTGGCACACAACTCTATTTAATATATATTATTATGTGCAAGTGGTTAGAATTGAAAATCATAGTCATATGCTTGAAATTACGTGTTAAGTTGCGATTTTATGCGTTTTTAAACTTTTTTGGCACTTTCACGCATAAAGTACCTCAAACTTGTTTTGTTTTGCACGAAACTTGGCACAGAACACTATTTGGTATATATTATTGTGTTGAAGTGGTTAGAATTGAAAATCATGGTCATATGCTAGAAATCACTTGTTAAGTTGCGATTTTATGCGTTTTTAAGCTTTTTTGGAACTTTCACGCATAAAGTAGCTCAAAGTTGGTTTGTTTTGCACGAAACTTGGCACACAACACTATTTGGTATATATTATTGTGTTGAAGTGGTTAGAATTGAAAATCATACTCATATGCTAGAAATCACTTGTTAAGTTGTGATTTTATGCGTTTTGAAGCTTTTTTTGCACTTTCACGCATAAAGTAGCTCAGAGTTGGTTTGTTTTGCACGAAACTTGGCACACAACACTATTTGGTATATATTATTGTGTTGAAGTGGTCAGAATTGAAAATCATACTCATATGCTAGATATTACTTGTTAAGTTGCGATTTTATGGGTTTTTAAGCGTTTTTGGCACTTTTGTGCATAAAGTAGCTCAAACTTGGTTTGTTTTGCACGAAACTTGGCACGCAACACTATTCTGTATATATTATTGTGTTGAAGTGGTTAGAATTTAAAATCATACTCATATGCTAGAAATTACGTGTTAAGTTGCGATTTTGTGGGTTTTTTAAAGTTTTTGGCGTTTTTGCGCATAAAGTAGCTCAAACTTGGTTTGTTTTGCACGAAACTTGGCACACAACTCTATTTAATATATATTATTATGTGCAAGTGGTTAGAATTGAAAATCATAGTCATATGCTTGAAATTACGTGTTAAGTTGCGATTTTATGCGTTTTAAACTTTTTTGGCACTTTCACGCATAAAGTACCTCAAACTTGTTTTGTGTTGCAGAAAACTTGGCACACAACACTATTTGGTATATATTATTGTGTTGAAGTGGTTAGAATTGAAAATCATGGTCATATGCTAGAAATTACTTGTTTAGTTGCGATTTTAAGGGTTTTTAAGCGTTTTTGGCGTTTTGCGCAAAAAGTAGCTCAAACTTGGTTTGTTTTGCACGGAACTTGCCACACAACACTATTTGGTATATATTATTGTGTTTAAGTGGTTAGAATTGAAAATCATACTCATATGCTAGAAATCACTTGTTAAGTTGCGATTTTATGCATTTTAAGCTTTTTTGGCACTTTCACGCATAAAGTAGCTCAAAGTTGGTTTGTTTTGCACGAAACTTGGCACACAACACTATTTGGTATATATTATTGTGTTGAAGTGGTTAGAATTGAAAATCATACTCATATGCTAGATATTACTTGTTAAGTTGCGATTTTATGGGTTTTTAAGCGTTTTTGGCACTTTTGTGCATAAAGTAGCTCAAACTTGGTTTGTTTTGCACGAAACTTGGCACGCAACACTATTCTGTATATATTATTGCGTTGAAGTGGTTAGAATTTAAAATCATACTCATATGCTAGAAATTACGTGTTAAGTTGCGATTTTGTGGGTTTTTTTAAAGTTTTTGGCGTTTTTGCGCATAAAGTAGCTCAAACTTGGTTTGTTTTGCACGAAACGTGGCACACAACTCTATTGAATATATATTATTATGTGCAAGTGGTTAGAATTTAAAATCATAGTCATATGCTTGAAATTACGTGTTAAGTTGCGATTTTATGCGTTTTTAAACTTTTTTGGCACTTTCACGAATAAGGTACCTCAAACTTGTTTTGTGTTGCAGAAAACTTGGCACACAACACTATTTGGTATATATTATTGTGTTGAAGTGGTTAGAATTGAAAATCATGGTCATATGCTAGAAATTACTTGTTTAGTTGCGATTTTAAGGGTTTTTAAGCGTTTTTGGCGTTTTGCGCAAAAAGTAGCTCAAACTTGGTTTGTTTTGCACGGAACTTGCCACACAACACTATTTGGTATATATTATTGTGTTTAAGTGGTTAGAAATGAAAATCATACTCATATGCTAGAAATCACTTGTTAAGTTGCGATTTTATGCATTTTTAAGCTTTTTTGGCACTTTCACGCATAAAGTAGCTCAAAGTTGGTTTGTTTTGCACGAAACTTGGCACACAACACTATTTGGTATATATTATTGTGTTGAAGTGGTTAGAATTGAAAATCATACTCATATGCTAGATATTACTTGTTAAGTTGCGATTTTATGGGTTTTTAAGCGTTTTTGACACTTTTGTGCATAAAGTAGCTCAAACTTGGTTTGTTTTGCACGAAACATGGCACGCAACACTATTCTATATATAGTATTGTGTTGAAGTGGTTAGAATTTAAAATCATACTCATATGCTAGAAATTACGTGTTAAGTTGCGATTTTGTGGGTTTTTTAAAGTTTTTGGCGTTTTTGCGCATAAAGTAGCTCAAACTTGGTTTGTTTTGCACGAAACTTGGCACACAACTCTATTTAATATATATTATTATGTGGAAGTGGTTAGAATTGAAAATCATAGTCATATGCCAGAAATTACGTGTTAAGTTGCGATTTTATGAGTTTTTAAACTTTTTTGGCACTTTCACGCATAAAGTACCTCAAACTTGGTTTGTTTTGCAGGAAACTTGGCACACAACACTATTTGGTATATATTATTGTGTTGAAGTGGTTAGAATTGAAAATCATAGTCATATGCTAGAAAGTACTTGTTTAGTTGCGATTTTAAGGAGTTTTAAGCGTTTTTGGCGTTTTGCGCATAAAGTAGCTCAAACTTAGTTTGTTTTGCACGGAACTTGCCACACAACACTATTTCGTATATATTATTGTGTTTAAGTGGTTAGAATTTAAAATCATAGTCAAATGCTAGAAATTATGTGTTAAGTTGCGAGTTTAAAGGTTTTTAAAGCATTTTTGGCACTTTTGCGCATAAAGTAGCTAAAACTTGGTTTGTTTTGCACGAAACTTGGCACACAACACTATGATATATTATTGTGTTGAAGTGGTTAGAATTGAAAATGATACTCATATGCTAGAAATTACTTGTTAAGTTGCGATTTTATGGGTTTTTAAGTGTTTTTGACGTTTTTTGCGCATAAAGTAGCTCAAACTTGGTTTGTTTTGCACTGAACTTGGCACACAACACTATTTGGTATATATTATTGTGTTTAAGTGGTTAGAATTGAAAATCATAGACAATTGCTAGAAATTACGTGTTAAGTTGCGATTTTAAGGGTTTTTAAGCATTTTCGGCACTTTTGCGCATAAAGTAGCTAAAACTTGGTTTAATTAAGTGTTATACATATATATATATATATATATATATATATATATATATATATATATATATATATATATATATATATATATATATATATATATATATATATATATATATATATATATATATATATATATATATATATATATATATATATATATATATAAATACTATTATTTTCCCATGCGTTTCAGCACAATGAAGAAAGTGTGTGGAGAAATGAGATCTATATCCAGAGCCACATTTCTGAAATGGACTGCGGTAAAGGTACACAATGCAACGCTATTCGATTTTATGGGTTTTTAAGCTTTTTTTGGACTTTCGCGCATAAAGTAGCTCAAAACTTGGTTTGTTTGAACGCAACTTGGCACACAACACTATTTGGTATATGTTATCTTGTTGAAGTGTTTAGAAATGTAAATCATCGTCATATGCTAGAAATTAGTTGGTAAGTTGCGATTTTATGGGTTTTAAAGCTTTTTTGGTGTTTTTGCGTATAAAGTAGCTGAAACTTGCGTATATTTATTGTGTTGAAGTGGTTAGAATCGAAAATCATACTCATATGCTAGAAATCACTTGTTAAGTTGCGATTTTATGCGTTTTTAAGCTTTTTTGGCACTTTCACGCATAAAGTAACTCAAAGTTGGTTTGTTTTGCACGAAACTTGGCACACAACACTATTTGGTATATATTATTGTGTTGAAGTGGTTAGAATTGGAAATCATACTCATATGCTAGATATTACTTGTTAAGTTGCGATTTGATGGGTTTTTAAGCGTTTTTGACACTTTTGTGCATAAAGTAGCTCAAACTTGGTTTGTTTTGCACGAAACTTGGCACGCATCACTATTCTGTATATAGTATTGTGTTGAAGTGGTTAGAATTTAAAATCATACTCATATGCTAGAAATTACGTGTTAAGTTGCGATTTTGTGGGTTTTTAAAGTTTTTGGCGTTTTTGCGCATAAAGTAGCTCAAACTTGGTTTGTTTTGCACGAAACTTGGCACACAACTCTATTTAATATATATTATTATGTGGAAGTGGTTAGAATTGAAAATCATAGTCATATGCCAGAAATTACGTGTTAAGTTGCGATTTTATGCGTTTTTAAACTTTTTTGGCACTTTCACGCATAAAGTACCTCAAACTTGGTTTGTTTTGCAGGAAACTTGGCACACAACACTATTTGGTATATATTATTGTGTTGAAGTGGTTAGAATTGAAAATCATAGTCATATGCTAGAAAGTACTTGTTTAGTTGCGATTTTAAGGAGTTTTAAGCGTTTTTGGCGTTTTGCGCATAAAGTAGCTCAAACTTAGTTTGTTTTGCACGGAACTTGCCACACAACACTATTTCGTATATATTATTGTGTTTAAGTGGTTAGAATTTAAAATCATAGTCAAATGCTAGAAATTATGTGTTAAGTTGCGAGTTTAAAGGTTTTAAAGCATTTTTGGCACTTTTGCGCATAAAGTAGCTAAAACTTGGTTTGTTTTGCACGAAACTTGGCACACAACACTATGATATATTATTGTGTTGAAGTGGTTAGAATTGAAAATGATACTCATATGCTAGAAATTACTTGTTAAGTTGCGATTTTATGGGTTTTTAAGTGTTTTTGACGTTTTTGCGCATAAAGTAGCTCAAACTTGGTTTGTTTTGCACTGAACTTGGCACACAAAACTATTTGGTATATATTATTGTGTTTAAGTGGTTAGAATTGAAAATCATAGACAATTGCTAGAAATTACGTGTTAAGTTGCGATTTTAAGGGTTTTTAAGCATTTTCGGCACTTTTGCGCATAAAGTAGCTAAAACTTGGTTTAATTAAGTGTTATACATATATATATATATATATATATATATATATATATATATATATATATATATATATATATATATATATATATATATATATATATATATATATATATATATATATATATATATATATATATATATATATATATATATATATATATATATATATATATATATATATATATATATATATATATATAAATACTATTACTTTTCCCATGCGTTTCAGCACAATGAAGAAAGTGTGTGGAGAAATGAGATCTATATCCAGAGCCACATTTCTGAAATGGACAGCGGTAAAGGTACACAATGCAACGCTATTCGATTTTATAGGTTTTTAAGCTTTTTTTGGACTTTCGCGCATAAAGTAGCTCAAAACTTGGTTTGTTTGAACGCAACTTGGCACACAACACTATTTGGTATATGTTATCTTGTTGAAGTGTTTAGAAATGTAAATCATCGTCATATGCTAGAAATTAGTTGGTAAGTTGCGATTTTATGGGTTTTAAAGCTTTTTTGGTGTTTTTGCGTATAAAGTAGCTGAAACTTGCGTATATTTATTGTGTTGAAGTGGTTAGAATCGAAAATCATACTCATATGCTAGAAATCACTTGTTAAGTTGCGATTTTATGCGTTTTTAAGCTTTTTTGGCACTTTCACGCATAAAGTAGCTCAAAGTTGGTTTGTTTTGCACGAAACTTGGCACAGAACACTATTTGGTATATATTATTGTGTTGAAGTGGTTAGAATTGAAAATCATACTCATATGCTAGAAATCACTTGTTAAGTTGCGATTTTATGCGTTTTTAAGCTTTTTTTGGCACTTTCACGCATAAAGTAGCTCAAAGTTGGTTTGTTTTGCACGAAACTTGGCACACAACACTATTTGGTATATATTATTGTGTTGAAGTGGTTAGAATT
The DNA here is from genome assembly GCF_026212465.1 of Amaranthus tricolor. NCBI lineage: Eukaryota > Viridiplantae > Streptophyta > Magnoliopsida > Caryophyllales > Amaranthaceae > Amaranthus > Amaranthus tricolor. Next base: position 25,444,554 of record NC_080056.1, on the reverse strand, counting down.
GAAAATCATACTCATATGCTAGATATTACTTGTTAAGTTGCGATTTTGTGGGTTTTTTTAATTTTTTGGCGTTTTTGCGCATAAAGTAGCTCAAACTTGGTTTGTTTTGCACGAAACTTGGCACACAACTCTATTTAATATATATTATTATGTGCAAGTGGTTAGAATTGAAAATCATAGTCATATGCTTGAAATTACGTGTTAAGTTGCGATTTTATGCGTTTTTAAACTTTTTTGGCACTTTCACGCATAAAGTACCTCAAACTTGTTTTGTGTTGCAGAAAACTTGGCACACAACACTATTTGGTATATATTATTGTGTTGAAGTGGTTAGAATTGAAAATCATGGTCATATGCTAGAAATTACTTGTTTAGTTGCGATTTTAAGGGTTTTTAAGCGTTTTTGGCGTTTAGCGCAAAAAGTAGCTCAAATTGGTTTGTTTTGCACGGAACTTTCCACGCAACACTATTTGGTATATATTATTGTGTTTAAGTGGTTAGAATTGAAAATCATACTCATATGCTAGAAATCACTTGTTAAGTTGCGATTTTATGCATTTTTAAGCTTTTTTGGCACTTTCACGCATAAAGTAGCTCAAAGTTGGTTTGTTTTGCACGAAACTTGGCACACAACACTATTTGGTATATATTATTGTGTTGAAGTGGTTAGAATTGAAAATCATACTCATATGCTAGATATTACTTGTTAAGTTGCGATTTGATGGGTTTTTAAGCGTTTTTGACACTTTTGTGCATAAAGTAGCTCAAACTTGGTTTGTTTTGCACGAAACTTGGCACGCATCACTATTCTGTATATAGTATTGTGTTGAAGTGGTTAGAATTTAAAATCATACTCATATGCTAGAAATTACGTGTTAAGTTGCGATTTTGTGGGTTTTTTAAAGTTTTTGGCGTTTTTGCGCATAAAGTAGCTCAAACTTGGTTTGTTTTGCACGAAACTTGGCACACAACTCTATTTAATATATATTATTATGTGGAAGTGGTTAGAATTGAAAATCATAGTCATATGCCAGAAATTACGTGTTAAGTTGCGATTTTATGCGTTTTTAAACTTTTTTGGCACTTTCACGCATAAAGTACCTCAAACTTGGTTTGTTTTGCAGGAAACTTGGCACACAACACTATTTGGTATATATTATTGTGTTGAAGTGGTTAGAATTGAAAATCATAGTCATATGCTAGAAAGTACTTGTTTAGTTGCGATTTTAAGGAGTTTTAAGCGTTTTTGGCGTTTTGCGCATAAAGTAGCTCAAACTTAGTTTGTTTTGCACGGAACTTGCCACACAACACTATTTGGTATATATTATTGTGTTTAAGTGGTTAGAATTTAAAATCATAGTCAAATGCTAGAAATTATGTGTTAAGTTGCGAGTTTAAAGGTTTTAAAGCATTTTTGGCACTTTTGCGCATAAAGTAGCTAAAACTTGGTTTGTTTTGCACGAAACTTGGCACACAACACTATTATATATTATTGTGTTTAAGTGGTTAGAATTGAAAATCATACTCATATGCTAGAAATTACTTGTTAAGTTGCGATTTTATGGGTTTTTAAGTGTTTTTGGCGTTTTTGTGCATAAAGTAGCTCAAACCTTGTTTGTTTTGCACGGAACTTGGCATACAACACTATTTGGTATATATTTTTGTGTTTAAGTGGTTAGAATTGAAAATCATAGACAATTGCTAGAAATTACGTGTTAAGTTGCGATTTTAAGGGTTTTTAAGCATTTTCGGCACTTTTGCGCATAAAGTAGCTAAAACTTGGTTTAATTAAGTGTTTATATATATATATATATATATATATATATATATATATATATATATATATATATATATATATATATATATATATATATATATATATATATATATATATATATATATATATATATATATATATATATATATATATATATATATATATATATATATATATATATATATATATATATATATATATATATATATATATATATATATATATATATATATATATACTATTACTTTTCCCATGCGTTTCAGCACAATGAAGAAAGTGTGTGGAGAAATGAGATCTATATCCAGAGCCACATTTCTGAAATGGACAGCGGTAAAGGTACACAATGCAACGCTATTCGATTTTATGGGTTTTTAAGCTTTTTTTGGACTTTCGCGCATAAAGTAGCTCAAAACTTGGTTTGTTTGAACGCAACTTGGCACACAACACTATTTGGTATACGTTATCTTGTTGAAGTGTTTAGAAATGTAAATCATCGTCATATGCTAGAAATTAGTTGGTAAGTTGCGATTTTATGGGTTTTAAAGCTTTTTTGGTGTTTTTGCGTATAAAGTAGCTGAAACTTGCGTATATTTATTGTGTTGAAGTGGTTAGAATTGAAAATCATACTCATATGCTAGAAATCACTTGTTAAGTTGCGATTTTATGCGTTTTTAAGCTTTTTTGGCACTTTCACGCATAAAGTAGCTCAAAGTTGGTTTGTTTTGCACGAAACTTGGCACAGAACACTATTTGGTATATATTATTGTGTTGAAGTGGTTAGAATTGAAAATCATACTCATATGCTAGAAATCACTTGTTAAGTTGCGATTTTATGCGTTTTTAAGCTTTTTTGGCACTTTCACGCATAAAGTAGCTCAAAGTTGGTTTGTTTTGCACGAAACTTGGCACACAACACTATTTGGTATATATTATTGTGTTGAAGTGGTTAGAATTGAAAATCATACTCATATGCTAGATATTACTTGTTAAGTTGCGATTTTATGGGTTTTTAAGCGTTTTTGGCACTTTTTGTGCATAAAGTAGCTCAAACTTGGTTTGTTTTGCACGAAACTTGGCACGCAACACTATACTGTATATATTATTGTGTTGAAGTGGTTAGAATTTAAAATCATACTCATATGCTAGAAATTACGTGTTAAGTTGCGATTTTATGGGTTTTTTAAAGTTTTTGGCGTTTTTGCGCATAAAGTAGCTCAAACTTGGTTTGTTTTGCACGAAACTTGGCACACAACTCTATTTAATATATATAATTATGTGCAAGTGGTTAGAATTGAAAATCATAGTCATATGCTTGAAATTACGTGTTAAGTTGCGATTTTATGCGTTTTTAAACTTTTTTGGCACTTTTACGCATAAAGTACCTCAAACTTGTTTTGTGTTGCAAAAAACTTGGCACACAACACTATTTGGTATATATTATTGTGTTGAAGTGGTTAGAATTGAAAATCATGGTCATATGCTAGAAATTACTTGTTTAGTTGCGATTTTAAGGGTTTTTAAGCGTTTTTGGCGTTTTGCGCAAAAAGTAGCTCAAACTTGGTTTGTTTTGCACGGAACTTGCCACACAACACTATTTGGTATATATTATTGTGTTTAAGTGGTTAGAATTGAAAATCATACTCATATGCTAGAAATCACTTGTTAAGTTGCGATTTTATGCATTTTTAAGCTTTTTTGGCACTTTCACGCATAAAGTAGCTCAAAGTTGGTTTGTTTTGCACGAAACTTGGCACACAACACTATTTGGTATATATTATTGTGTTGAAGTGGTTAGAATTGAAAATCATACTCATATGCTAGATATTACTTGTTAAGTTGCGATTTTATGGGTTTTTAAGCGTTTTTGACACTTTTGTGCATAAAGTAGCTCAAACTTGGTTTGTTTTGCACGAAACTTGGCACGCATCACTATTTTGTATATAGTATTGTGTTGAAGTGGTTAGAATTTAAAATCATACTCATATGCTAGAAATTACGTGTTAAGTTGCGATTTTGTGGGTTTTTTAAAGTTTTTGGCGTTTTTGCGCATAAAGTAGCTCAAACTTGGTTTGTTTTGCACGAAACTTGGCACACAACTCTATTTAATATATATTATTATGTGGAAGTGGTTAGAATTGAAAATCATAGTCATATGCCATAAATTACGTGTTAAGTTGCGATTTTATGCGTTTTTAAACTTTTTTGGCACTTTCACGCATAAAGTACCTCAAACTTGGTTTGTTTTGCAGGAAACTTGGCACACAACACTATTTGGTATATAATATTGTGTTGAAGTGGTTAGAATTGAAAATCATAGTCATAAGCTAGAAAGTACTTGTTTAGTTGCGATTTTAAGGAGTTTTAAGCGTTTTTGGCGTTTTGCGCATAAAGTAGCTCAAACTTAGTTTGTTTTGCACGGAACTTGCCACACAACACTATTTGGTATATATTATTGTGTTTAAGTGGTTAGAATTTAAAATCATAGTCAAATGCTAGAAATTATGTGTTAAGTTGCGAGTTTAAAGGTTTTAAAGCATTTTTGGCACTTTTGCGCATAAAGTAGCTAAAACTTGGTTTGTTTTGCACGAAACTTGGCACACATCACTATTATATATTATTGTGTTGAAGTGGTTAGAATTGAAAATCATACTCATATGCTAGAAATTACTTGTTAAGTTGCGATTTTATGGGTTTTTAAGTGTTTTTGGCGTTTTTGCGCATAAAGTAGCTCAAACTTGGTTTGTTTTGCACGGAACTTGGCACACAACACTATTTGGTATATATTATTGTGTTTAAGTGGTTAGAATTGAAAATCATAGACAATTGCTAGAAATTACGTGTTAAGTTGCGATTTTAAGGGTTTTTAAGCTTTTTCGGCACTTTTGCGCATAAAGTAGCTAAAACTTGGTTTAATTAAGTGTTATACATAATATATATATATATATATATATATATATATATATATATATATATATATATATATATATATATATATATATATATATATATATATATATATATATATATATATATATATATATATATATATATATATATATATATATATATATATATATATATATATATATATATATATATATAAATACTATTACTTTTCCCATGCGTTTCAGCACAATGAAGAAAGTGTGTGGAGAAATGAGATCTATATCCAGAGCCACATTTCTGAAATGGACAGCGGTAAAGGTACACAATGCAACGCTATTCGATTTTATGGGGTTTTTAAGCTTTTTTTGGACTTTCGCGCATAAAGTAGCTCAAAACTTGGTTTGTTTGAACGCAACTTGGCACACAACACTATTTGGTATATGTTTTCTTGTTGAAGTGTTTAGAAATGTAAATCATCGTCATATGCTAGAAATTAGTTGGTAAGTTGCGATTTTATGGGTTTTAAAGCTTTTTTGGTGTTTTTGCGTATAAAGTAGCTGAAACTTGCGTATATTTATTGTGTTGAAGTGGTTAGAATTGAAAATCATACTCATATGCTAGAAATCACTTGTTAAGTTGCGATTTTATGCGTTTTTAAGCTTTTTTGGCACTTTCACGCATAAAGTAGCTCAAAGTTGGTTTGTTTTGCACGAAACTTGGCACAGAACAGTATTTGGTATATATTATTGTGTTGAAGTGGTTAGAATTGAAAATCATACTCATATGCTAGAAATCACTTGTTAAGTTGCGATTTTATGCGTGTTTTTAAGCTTTTTTGGCACTTTCACGCATAAAGTAGCTCAAAGTTGGTTTGTTTTGCACGAAACTTGGCACAGAACAATATTTGGTATATATTATTGTGTTGAAATGGTTAGAAATCAAAATCATACTCATATGCTAGATATTACGTGTTAAGTTGCGATTTTATGGGTTTTTAAGCGTTTTTGGCACTTTCACGCATAAAGTACCTCAAACTTGGTTTGTTTTGCAGGAAACTTGGCACACAACACTATTTGGTATATATTATTGTGTTGAAGTGGTTAGAATTGAAAATCATGGTCAATATGCTAGAAAGTACTTGTTTAGTTGCGATTTTAAGGAGTTTTAAGCGTTTTTGGCGTTTTGCGCATAAAGTAGCTCAAACTTGGTTTGTTTTGCACGGAACTTGCCACACAACACTATTTGGTATACATTATTGTGTTTAAGTGGTTAGAATTTAAAATCATAGTCAAATGCTAGAAATTCTGTGTTAAGTTGTGATTTTAAAGGTTTTAAAGCATTTTTGGCACTTTTGCGCATAAAGTAGCTAAAACTTGGTTGGTTTTGCACGAAACTTGGCACACAACACTATTATATATTATTGTGTTGAAGTGGTTAGAATTGAAAATGATACTCATATGCTAGAAATTACTTGTTAAGTTGCGATTTTATGGGTTTTTAAGTGTTTTTGCCGTTTTTGCGCATCAAGTAGCTCAAACTTGGTTTGTTTTGCACTGAACTTGGCAGACAACACTATTTGGTATATATTATTGTGTTTAAGTGGTTAGAATTGAAAATCATAGACAATTGCTAGAAATTACGTGTTAAGTTGCGATTTTAAGGGTTTTTTAAGCATTTTCGGCACTTTTGCGCATAAAGTAGCTAAAACTTGGTTTAATTAAGTGTTATACATATATATATATATATATATATATATATATATATATATATATATATATATATATATATATATATATATATATATATATATATATATATATATATATATATATATATATATATATATATATATATATATATATATATATATATATATATATATATATATATATATAAATACTATTACTTTTCCCATGCATAAAGTGTTTAGAAATGTAAATCATCGTCATATGCTAGAAATTAGTTGGTAAGTTGCGATTTTATGCGTTTTAAAGCTTTTTTGGTGTTTTTGCGTATAAAGTAGCTGAAACTTGCGTATATTTATTGTGTTGAAGTGGTTAGAATCGAAAATCATACTCATATGCTAGAAATCACTTGTTAAGTTGCGATTTTATGCTTTTTTAAGCTTTTTTGGCACTTTCACGCATAAATTAGCTCAAAGTTGGTTTGTTTTGCACGAAACTTGGCACAGAACAATATTTGGTATATATTATTGTGTTGAAATGGTTAGAATTGAAAATCATACTCATATGCTAGATATTACGTGTTAAGTTGCGATTTTATGGGTTTTTAAGCGTTTTTGGCACTTTTGTGCATAAAGTAGCTCAAACTTGGTTTGTTTTGCACAAAACTTGGCACGCAACACTATTCTGTATATATTATTGTGTTGAAGTGGTTAGAATTTAAAATCATACTCATATGCTAGAAATTACGTGTTAAGTTGCGATTTTGTGGGTTTTTTAAAGTTTTTGGCGTTTTTGCGCATAAAGTAGCTCAAACTTGGTTTGTTTTGCACGAAACTTGGCACACAACTCTATTTAATATATATTATTATGTGGAAGTGGTTAGAATTTAAAATCATAGTCATATGCTAGAAATTACGTGTTAATATGCGTTTTTAAACTTTTTTGGCACTTTCACGCATAAAGTACCTCAAACTTGTTTTGTTTTGCCGAAAACTTGGCACACAACACTATTTGGTATATATTATTGTGTTGAAGTGGTTAGAATTGAAAATCATGGTCATATGCTAGAAATTACTTGTTTAGTTGCGATTTTAAGGAGTTTTAAGCGTTTTTGGCGTTTTGCGCATAAAGTAGCTCAAACTTGGTTTGTTTTGCACGGAACTTGCCACACAACACTATTTGGTATATATTATTGTGTTTAAGTGGTTAGAATTTAAAATCATAGTCAAATGCTAGAAATTCTGTGTTAAGTTGCGATTTTAAAGGTTTTAAAGCATTTTTGGCACTTTTGCGCATAAAGTAGCTAAAACTTGGTTTGTTTTGCACGAAACTTGGCACACAACCACTATTATATATTATTGTGTTGAAGTGGTTAGAATTGAAAATCATACTCATATGCTAGAAATTACTTGTTAAGTTGCGATTTTATGGGTTTTTAAGTGTTTTTGGCGTTTTTGCGCATAAAGTAGCTCAAACTTGGTTTGTTTTGCACGGAACTTGGCACACAACACTATTTGGTATATATTATTGTGTTTAAGTGGTTAGAATTGAAAATCATAGCCAAATGCTAGAAATTACGTGTTAAGTTGCGATTTTAAGGGTTTTTAAACATTTTCGGCACTTTTGCGCATAAAGTAGCTAAAACTTGGTTTAATTAAGTGTTATATATATATATATATATATATATATATATATATATATATATATATATACATATATATATATATATATATATATACTATTATTTTTCCCATGCGTTTCAGCACCATGAAGAAAGTGTGTGGAGAAATGAGATATATATCCAGAGCCACATTTTCGAAATGGACAGCGGTAAACGTACACAATGCAACGCTATTCGATTTTATGGGTTTTTAAGCTTTTTTTGGACTTTCGCGCATAAAGTAGCTCAAAACTTGGTTTGTTTGAACGCAACTTGGCACACAACACTATTTGGTATATGTTATCTTGTTGAAGTGTTTAGAATTGTAAATCATCGTCATATGCTAGAAATTAGTTGGTAAGTTGCGATTTTATGGGTTTTAAAGTTTTTTTGGTGTTTTTGCGTATAAAGTAGCTGAAGCTTGCGTATATTTATTGTGTTGAAGTGGTTAAAATTGAAAATCATACTCATATGCTAGATATTACTTGTTAAGTTGCGATTTTATGGGTTTTTAAGCGTTTTTGGCACTTTTGTGCATAAAGTAGCTCAAACTTGGTTTGTTTTGCATGAAACTTGGCACGCAACACTATTCTGTATATATTATTGTGTTGAAGTGGTTAGAATTTAAAATCATACTCATATGCTAGAAATTACGTGTTAAGTTGCGATTTTGTGGGTTTTTTTAAAGTTTTTGGCGTTTTTGCGCATAAAGTAGCTCAAACTTGGTTTGTTTTGCACGAAACTTGGCATACTCTATTTAATATATATTATTATGTGGAAGTGGTTAGAATTTAAAATCATAGTCATATGCTAGAAATTACGTGTTAAGTTGCGATTTTATGCGTTTTTAAACTTTTTTGGCACTTTCACGCATAAAGTACCTCAAACTTGGTTTGTTTTGCAAAAAACTTGGCACACAACACTATTTGGTATATATTATTGTGTTGAAGTGGTTAGAATTGAAAATCATAGTCATATGCTAGAAATTACTTGTTTAGTTGCGATTTCAAGGGTTTTTAAGCGTTTTTGGCGTTTTGCGCAAAAAGTAGCTCAAACTTGGTTTGTTATGCACGGAACTTGCCACACAACACTATTTGGTATATATTATTGTGTTTAAGTTGTTAGAATTTAAAATCATAGTCAAATGCTAGAAATTACGTGTTAAGTTGCGAGTTTAAAGGTTTTAAAGCATTTTTGGCACTTTTGCGCATAAAGTAGCTAAAACTTGGTTTGTTTTGCACGAAACTTGGCACACAACACTATTATATATTATTGTGTTGAAGTGGTTAGAATTGAAAATCATACTCATATGCTAGAAATTACTTGTTAAGTTGCGATTTTATGGGTTTTTAAGTGTTTTTGGCGTTTTTGCGCACAAAGTAACTCAAACTTGGTTTGTTTTGCACGGAACTTGGCACACAACTCTATTTGGTATATATTATTGTGTTTAAGTGGTTAGAATTGAAAATCATAGACAAATGCTAGAAACTACGTGTTAAGTTGCGATTTTAAGGGTTTTTAAACATTTTCAGCACTTTTGCGCATAAAGTAGCTAAAACTTGGTATATTTAAGTGTTATACATATATATATATATATATATATATATATATATATATATATATATATATATATATATATATATTATATATATATATATATATACTATTACTTTTCCCATGCGTTTCAGCACAATGAAGAAAGTGTGTGGAGAAATGAGATCTATATCCTGAGCCACATTTCCGAAATGGACAGCGGTAAAGGTACACATTGCAACGCTATTCGATTTTATGGGTTTTTAAGCTTTTTTTGGACTTTCGCGCATAAAGTAGCTCAAAACTTGGTTTGTTTGAACGCAACTTGGCACACAACACTATTTGGTATATGTTATCTTGTTGAAGTGCTTAGAATTGTAAATCATAGTCATATGCTACAAATTAGTTGGTAAGTTGCGATTAGATGGGTTTTAAAGCTTTTTTGGTGTTTTTGCGTATAAAGTAGCTGAAACTTGCGTATATTTATAGTGTTGAAGTGGTTAGAATTTAAAATCATACTCATGCTAGAAATTACTTGTTAAGTTGCGATTTTATGCGTTTTTAAGCTTTTTTGGCACTTTCACGCATAAAGTAGCTCAAAGTTGGTTTGTTTTGCACGAAACTTGGTACACAACACTATTTGGTATATATTATTGTGTTGAAGTGGTTACAATTGAAAATCATAGTCATATGCTAGAAATTACGTGTTAAGTTGCGATTTTAAGGGTTTTTTAGCATTCTCGGCACTTTTGCGCATAAAGTAGCCAAAACTTTGTTTTTTTTTGCACGAATTTGGCACACAGCACTATTTGGTATATATTATTGTGTTGAAGTGGTTAGAATTGAAAATCATAATCATATGCTAGATATTACTTATTAAGTTGCGATTTTATGGGTTTTTTAAGCGTTTTTGGCACTTTTGTGCATAAAATAGCTCAAACTTGGTTTGTTTTGCACGAAACTTGGCACACAACACTATTTGGTATGTATTATTGTGTTGAAGTGGTTAGAATTGAAAATCATACTCATATGCTAGAAATTACGTGTTAAATTGTGATTTTAAGGGTTTTTAAGCGTTTTTGGCGTTTGTCGCATAAAGTAGCAAACTTGGTTTGTTTTGCACGGAACTTGGCACACAAAACTCTTTGGTATATATTATTGTGTTTAAGTGGTTAGAACTGAATATCATAGTCAAATGCTAGAAATTATGTGTTAAGTTGCGATTTTTAGGGTTTTAAAGCATTTTTAGCACTTTTGCGCATAAAGTAGCTCACACTTGGTTTGTTTTGCACGAAACTTGGCAAGCAACACTATTCTGTATATATTATTGTGTTGAAGTGGTTAGAATTGAAAATCATACTCATATGCTAGAAATTACGTGTTAAGTTGCGATTTTGTGGGTTTTTTAATGTTTTTGGCGTTTTGGCGCATAAAGTTGCTCAAACTTGGTTTGTTTTGCACGAAACTTGGCACACAACTCTATTTAATATATATTATTATGTGGAAGTGGTTAGAATTGAAAATCATAGTCATATGCTAGAAATTACGTGTTAAGTTGCGATTTTATGCGTTTTAAAACTTTTTTGACACTTTCACGCATAAAGTACCTCAAACTTGGTTTGCTTTGCAGGAAACTTGGCACACAACACTATTTGGTATATATTATTGTGTTGAAGTGGTTAGAATTGAAAATCATAGTCATATGCTAGAAATTACTTGCTTAGTTGCGATTTTAAGGGCTTTTAAGTGTTTTTGGCGTTTTGCGCATAAAATAGCTCAAACTTGGTTTGTTTTGCACGGAACTTGCCACACAACACTATTTGGTATATATTATTGTGTTTAAGTGGTTAGAACTGAATATAATAGTCAAATGCTAGAAATTATGTGTTAAGTTGCGATTTTTAGGGTTTTAAAGCATTTTTAGCACTTTTGCGCATAAAGTAGCTCACACTTGGTTTGTTTTGCACGAAACTTGGCACGCAACACTATTCTGTATATATTATTGTGTTGAAGTGGTTAGAATTGAAAATCATACTCATATGCTAGAAATTACGTGTTAAGTTGCGATTTTGTGGGTTTTTTAATGTTTTTGGCGTTTTTGCGCATAAAGTAGCTCAAACTTGGTTTGTTTTGCACGAAACTTGGCACACAACACTATTTGGTATGTATTATTGTGTTGAAGTGGTTAGAATTGAAAATCATACTCATATGCTAGAAATTACGTGTTAAATTGTGATTTTAAGGGTTTTTAAGCGTTTTTGGCGTTTGTCGCATAAAGTAGCAAACTTGGTTTGTTTTGCACGGAACTTGGCACGCAAAACTCTTTGGTATATATTATTGTGTTTAAGTGGTTAGAACTGAATATCATAGTCAAATGCTAGAAATTATGTGTTAAGTTGCGATTTTTAGGGTTTTAAAGCATTTTTAGCACTTTTGCGCATAAAGTAGCTCACACTTGGTTTGTTTTGCACGAAACTTGGCAAGCAACACTATTCTGTATATATTATTGTGTTGAAGTGGTTAGAATTGAAAATCATACTCATATGCTAGAAATTACGTGTTAAGTTGCGATTTTGTGGGTTTTTTAATGTTTTTGGCGTTTTTGCGCATAAAGTTGCTCAAACTTGGTTTGTTTTGCACGAAACTTGGCACACAACTCTATTTAATATATATTATTATGTGGAAGTGGTTAGAATTGAAAATCATAGTCATATGCTAGAAATTACGTGTTAAGTTGCGATTTTATGCGTTTTAAAACTTTTTTGACACTTTCACGCATAAAGTACCTCAAACTTGGTTTGCTTTGCAGGAAACTTGGCACACAACACTATTTGGTATATATTATTGTGTTGAAGTGGTTAGAATTGAAAATCATAGTCATATGCTAGAAATTACTTGCTTAGTTGCGATTTTAAGGGCTTTTAAGTGTTTTTGGCGTTTTGCGCATAAAATAGCTCAAACTTGGTTTGTTTTGCACGGAACTTGCCACACAACACACTATTTGGTATATATTATTGTGTTTAAGTGGTTAGAACTGAATATAATAGTCAAATGCTAGAAATTATGTGTTAAGTTGCGATTTTTAGGGTTTTAAAGCATTTTTAGCACTTTTGCGCATAAAGTAGCTCACACTTGGTTTGTTTTGCACGAAACTTGGCACGCAACACTATTCTGTATATATTATTGTGTTGAAGTGGTTAGAATTGAAAATCATACTCATATGCTAGAAATTACGTGTTAAGTTGCGATTTTGTGGGTTTTTTAATGTTTTTGGCGTTTTTGCGCATAAAGTAGCTCAAACTGGGTTTGTTTTGCACGAAACTAGGCACACAACACCAATTTGGTATGTATTATTGTGTTGAAGTGGTTAGAATTGAAAATCATACTCATATGCTAGAAATTACGTGTTAAATTGTGATTTTAAGGGTTTTAAGCGTTTTTGGCGTTTGTCGCATAAAGTAGCAAACTTGGTTTGTTTTGCACGGAACTTGGCACGCAAAACTCTTTGGTATATATTATTGTGTTTAAGTGGTTAGAACTGAATATCATAGTCAAATGCTAGAAATTATGTGTTAAGTTGCGATTTTTAGGGTTTTAAAGCATTTTTAGCACTTTTGCGCATAAAGTAGCTCACACTTGGTTTGTTTTGCACGAAACTTGGCAAACAACACTATTCTGTATATATTATTGTGTTGAAGTGGTTAGAATTGAAAATCATACTCATATGCTAGAAATTACGTGTTAAGTTGCGATTTTGTAGGTTTTTTAATGTTTTTGGCGTTTTTGCGCATAAAGTTGCTCAAACTTGGTTTGTTTTGCACGAAACTTGGCACACAACTCTATTTAATATATATTATTATGTGGAAGTGGTTAGAATTGAAAATCATAGTCATATGCTAGAAATTACGTGTTAAGTTGCGATTTTATGCGTTTTAAAAATTTTTTGACACTTTCACGCATAAAGTACCTCAAACTTGGTTTGCTTTGCAGGAAACTTGGCACACAACACTATTTGGTATATATTATTGTGTTGAAGTGGTTAGAATTGAAAATCATAGTCATATGCTAGAAATTACTTGCTTAGTTGCGATTTTAAGGGCTTTTAAGTGTTTTTGGCGTTTTGCGCATAAAATAGCTCAAACTTGGTTTG
>NC_080056.1:25380238-25430763 GCF_026212465.1 Amaranthus tricolor | reverse complement strand
GAAAATCATAGTCAAATGCTAGAAATTACGTGTTAAGTTGCGAGTTTAAAGGTTTTTAAGCATTTTTTGCTCTTTTGCGCATAAAGTAGCTAAAACTTGGTTTGTTTTGCACGAAACATGGCACACAGTACTATTTGGTATATATTATTGTGTTGAAGTGGTTTTAATTCAAAATCATACTCATATGCTAGAAATTACTTGTTAAGTTGCGATTTTATGGGTTTTTAAGCGTTTTTGGCACTTTTGTGCATAAAATAGCTCAAACTTGGCTTGTTTTGCACGAAATTTGGCACACAACACTATTTGGTAGGTATGATTGTGTTGAAGTGGTTAGAATTGAAAATCATTCTCATATGCTAGAAATTACGTGTTAAATTGTGATTTTAAGGGTTTTTAAGCGTTTTTGGCGTTTGTCGCATAAAGTAGCAAACATGGTTTGTTTTGCACGAAACTTGGCACACAAAACTCTTTGCTATATATTATTGTGTTTAAGTTGTTAGAATTGAAAATCATAGTCAAATGCAAGAAATTATGTGTTAAGTTGCGATTTTAAGGGTTTTTAAACATTTTTAGCATTTTTGCGTATAAAGTAGCTCAAACTTGGTTTGTTTTGTACGAAACTTGGTATGCAACACTATTTTGAATATCTTATTGTGTTGAAGTGCTTAGAATTGAAAATCATACTCATATGCTAGAAATTATGTGTTAAGTTGCTATTTATTGGGTTTTTAAATGTTTTTTGGCGTTTTTGCTTATAAAGTAGCTCAAACTTGGTTTGTTTTGCACGAAACTTCGCACAAAACTCTATTTAATATATATTATTGTGTGGAAGTGGTTAGAATTGAAAATAATAGTCATAAGCTAGAAATTACGTGTTAAGTTGCGATTTTATGCGTTTTTAAACTTTTTTGGCACTTTCACGCATAAAGTAGCTCAAACTTGGTTTGTTTTGCACGAACTTGGCACACAACACTATTTGGTATATATTATTGTGTTGACGTGGTTAGAATTGAAAATCATACTCATATGCTAGAAATTACATATTAAGTTGCGATTTTATGGGTTTTTAAGTGTTTTTGGCGTTTTTGCGAATAAAGTAGCTCAAACTTGGTTTGTTTTGCACGAAACTAGGCACACAACTCTATTTAATATATATTATTCTGTGGAAGTGGTTAGAATTGAAAATCATAGTCATATGCTAGAAATTACGTGTTAAGTTGCGATTTTATGCGTTTTTAAACTTTTTTGGCACTTTCACGCATGAAGTAGCTCAAACTTGGTTTGTTTTGCACGAAACTTGGCACACAACACTATTTGGTATAAATTATTGTGTTGAAGTGGTTAGAATTGAAAATCATAGTCATATGCTAGAAATTACGTGTTTAGTTGCGATTTTAAGGGGTTTTTAAGCGTGTTTGGCGTTTTGCGCATAAAATAGCTCAAACTTGGTTTGTTTTGCACGAAACTTGGCACACAACACTATTTAGTATATATTATTGTGATGAAGTGGTTATAATTGAAAATCATACTCACATGCTAGAAATTACTTGTTAAGTTGCGATTTTATGCGTTTTTAAGCTTTTTTGGTACTTTCACGCATACAGTAGCTCAAACCTAGTTTGTTTTGCACGAAACTTGGCACACAACACTATTTGGTATATATTATTGTGTTTAAGTGGTTAGAATTAAACATCATAGTCAAATTCTAGAAATTACGTGTTAAGTTACGATTTTAAAGGTTTTTAAGCATTTTTGGCACTTTTGCGCATAAAGTAGCTAAAACTTGGTTTGTTTTGCACGAAACTTGGCACACAACACTATTTAGTATATATTATTGTGATGAAGTGGTTATAATTGAAAATCATACTCACATGCTAGAAATTACTTGTTAAGTTGCGATTTTATACGTTTTTAAGCTTTTTTGGTACTTTCACGCATACAGTAGCTCAAACTTGGTTTGTTTTGCACGAAACTTGGCACACAACACTATTTGGTATATATTATTGTGTTGAATTGGTTAGAATTGAAAATCATAGTCATATGCTAGAAATTACATGTGTAGTTGCGATTTTAAGGGTTTTTAAGCGTTTTTGGCGTTTTGCGCATATAGTAGCTCAAACTTCGTTTGTTTTGCACGGAACTTGCCACACAACATTATTTGGTATATATTATTGTGTTTAAGTGGTTAGAATTAAACATCATAGTCAAGTGCTAGAAATTACGTGTTAAGTTGCGATTTTAAAGGTTTTTAAGCATTTTTGGCACTTTTGCGCATAAAGTAGCTAAAACTTGGTTTGTTTTGCACGAAACTTGGCACACAACACTATTTGGTATATATTATTGTGTTGAAGTGGTTAGAATTGAAAATCATACTCATATGCTAGAAATTAAGTGTTAAGATGCGATTTTATGGGTTTTTAAGTGTTTTTGGCGTTTTTGCGCATAAAGTAGCTCAAACTTGGTTTGTTTTGCACGAAATTAGGCATACAACTCTATTTAATATATATTATTGTGTGGAAGTGTTTAGAATCGAAAATCATAGTCATATGCTAGAAATTACGTGTTAAGTTGCGATTTTATACGTTTATAAACTTTTTTTGCACTTTCACGCATGAAGTAGCTCAAACTTGGTTTGTTTTGCACGAAACTTGGCACACAACACTATTTGGTATATATTATTGTGTTAAAGTGGTTAGAATTGAAAATCATAGTCATATGCTAGAAATTACGTGTTTGGTTGCGATTTTAAGGGTTTTTAAGCGTTTTTGGCGTTTTGCGCATAAAGTAGCTTTAACTTGGTTTGTTTTGCACGGAACTTGCCACACAACACTATTTGGTATATATTATTGTGTTTAAGTGGTTAGAATTAAACATCATAGTCAAATGCAAGAAATTACGTGTTAAGTTGCGATTTTAAAGGTTTTTAAGCATTTTTGGCAGTTTTGCGCATAAAGTAGCTAAAACTTGGTTTGTTTTGCACGAAACTTGGCACACAACACTATTTAATATATATTATTGTGATGAAGTGGTTATAATTGAAAATCATACTCACATGCTAGAAATTACTTGTTAAGTTGCGATTTTATGCGTTTTTAAGCTTTTTTGGTACTTTCACGCATACAGTAGCTCAAACTTGGTTTGTTTTGCACGAAACTTGGCACACAACACTGTTTAGTATATATTATTGTGTTGAAGTGGTTAGAATTTAAAATCATAGTCATATGCTAGAAATTACGTGTTTAGTTGCGATTTTAATGGTTTTTAAGCGTTTTTGGCGTTTTACGCATAAAGTAGCACAAACTTGCTTTGTTTTGCACGGAACTTGCCACACAACATTATTTGGCATATATTATTGTGTTTAAGTGGTTAGAATTAAACATCATAGTCAAATGCTAGAAATCACGTGTTAAGTTGCGATTTTAAAGGTTTTTAAGCATTTTTGGCACTTTTGTGCATAAAGTAGCTAAAACTTGGTTTGTTTTGCACGAAACTTTGCACACAACACTATTTGGTATATATTATTGTGTTGAAGATGTTAGAATTGAAAATCATACTCATATGCTAGAAATTACTTGTTAAGTGGCGATTTAATGGGTTTTTAAGCGTTTTTGGAACTTTTGTGCATAAAGTAGCTCAAACTTGGTTTGTTTTGCACGAAACTTGGCACACAACACTATTTGGTATGTATTATTGTGTTGAAGTGATTAGAATTGAAAATCATACTCATATGGTAGAAATTACGTGTTAAATTGCGATTTTAAGAGTTTTTAAGCGTTTTTGGCGTTTTTCGCATAAAGTAGCAAACTTGGTTTGTTTTGCACGAAACTTTGCACACAACACAATTTCGTATATATATTTTGTGTTTAAGTGGTTAGAATTGAAAATCATAGTCAAATGCTAGAATTTACGTGTTAAGTTGCGATTTTAAGGGTTTTAAAGCATTTTTAGCACTTTTGCGCATAAAGTAGCACAAACTTGGTTTGTTTTGCACGAAACTTAGCACGCAACACTATTCTGCATATATTATTGTGTTGAAGTGGATAGAATTGAAAATTATACTCATATGCTAGAAATTACGTGTTAACATGCAATTTTATGGGTTTTTAAGTGTTTTTGGCGTTTTTGCGCAGAAAATAGCTCAATCTTGGTTTGTTTTGCACGAAACTAGGCACACAACTCTATTTAATATATATTATTGTGTGGAAGTGGTTAGAATTGAAAATCATAGTCATATGCTAGAAATTACGTGTTATGTTACGATTTTATGCGTTTTTAAACTTTTTTTGCACTTTCACGCATGAAGTAGCACAAACTTGGTTTGTTTTGCACGAAACTTGGCACACAACACTATTTGGTATATATATATATATACACACATATATATATATATATATATATATATATATATATATATATATATATATATATATAGATATATATATATATATATATATATATATATATATATATATATATGTATGTATGTATGTATATATATATATATATATATATATATATATATATATATATATATGTATGTATATATATATATATATAATATATATATATATATATATATATATATATATATATATATATATATATATATACATACATACATATATATATATATATATATATATATATATATATATATATATATATATATATATATATATATCTATATATATATATATATATATATATATATATATGTATTATTGTGTTGAAGTGGTTAGAATTGAAAATCATAGTCATATGCTAGAAATTACGTGTTTAGTTGCGATTTTAAGGGTTTTTAAGCGTTTTAGGCGTTTTGCGCATAAAGTAGCTCAAACTTGGTTGTTTTTGCACGAAACTAGGCACACAACTCTATTTAATATATATTAATGTATGGAAGTTGTTAGAATTGAAAATCATAGTCATATGCTAGAAATTACGTGTTAAGTTGCGATTTTATGCGTTTTAAAACTTTTTTGGCACTTTCACGCATGAAGTAGCTCAAACTTGGTTTATTTTGCACGAAACTTGCCACACAAAACTATTTGGTATATATTATTGTGTTTAAGTGGTTAGAATTAAACATCATAGTCAAATGCTAGAAATTACGTGTTATGTAGCGATTTTAAAGGTTTTTAAGCATTTTTGGCACTTTTGCGCATAAAGTAGCTAAAACTTGGTTTTTTTTTGCACAAAACTTGGCACATAACACTATTTAGTATATATTATTGTGATGAAGTGGTTATAATTGAAAATCATCCTCACATGCTAGAAATTACTTGTTAAGTTGCGATTTTATGCGTTTTTAAGCTTTTTTGGTACTTTCACGCATACAGTAGCTCAAACTTGGTTTGTTTTGCACGACACTTGGAACACAACACTATTTGGTATATATTATTGTGTTGAAGTGGTTAGAATTGAAAATCATAGTCATATGCTAGAAATTACGTGTTTAGTTGCGATTTTAAGGGTTTTTAAGCGTTTTTGGCGTTTTGCGCATACAGTAGCTCATATTTGGTTTTTTTTGCACGGAACTTGCCACACAGCACTATTTGGTATATATTATTGTGTTTAAGTGGTTAGTATTAAACATCATAGTCAAATGCTAGAAATTACGTGTTAAGTTGCGATTTTAAAGGTTTTTAAGCATTTTTGGCACTTTTGCGCATAAAGTAGCTAAAACTTGGTTTGTTTTGCACGAAACTTGGCACACAACACTATTTAGTATATATTATTGTGATTAAATGGTTATAATTGAAAATCATACTCATATGGTAGAAATTACTTGTTAAGTTGCGATTTTATACGTTTTAAAGCTTTTTTGGTACTTTCATGCATACAGTAGATCAAACTTGGTTTGTTTTGCACGAAACATGGCACACAACACTATTTGGTATATATTCTTATGTTGAAGTGGTTAGAATTGAAAATCATAGTCATATGCTAGAAATTACGTGTTTAATTGCGATTTTAAGGGTTTTTAAGCGTTTTTGGCGTTTTACGCATAAAGTAGCTCAAACTTGGTTTGTTTTGCACAGAACTTGGCACACAAAACTATTGGGTATATATTATTGTGTTAAGTGGTTAGAATTGAAAATCATAGTCAAATGCTATAAATTACATGTGTCAGGTTGCGATTTTGAGGGTTTGATAGCATTTTCGGCACTTTTGCACATAAAGTAGCTAAAACTTGGTTTGTTTTGCACAAAACTTTGCACACATCACTATTTCGTATATATTATTGTGTTGAAGTGGTAAGAATTTAAAATCATGCTCATATGCTAGAAATTACTTGTTAAGTTGCGATTTTATGGGTTTTTAAGCGTTTTTGGCACTTTTGTGCATAAAATAGCTCAAACTTGGTTTATTTTGTACGAAACTTGGCACAAAACACTATTTGGTATGTATTATTGTGTTGAAGTGGTTAGAATTGAAAATCATACTCATATGCTAGAAATTACCTGTTAAATTGTGATTTTAAGGATTTTTAAGCGTTTTTGGCGTTTGTCGCATAAAGTAGTAAACTTGGTTTGTTTTGCACAGAACTTCGCACACAAAACTCTTTTGTATATATTTTTGTGTTTAAGTGGTTAGAATTGAAAATCATAGTCATATGCTATTACTATTACTTTTACTTTTCCCATAGTAATAGTATATATATATATATATATACTATTACTTTTCCCATGCGTTTCACGACAATGAAGAAAGTGTGTGGAGAAATGAGATTTATATCCAGAGCCACATTTCCGAAATGGACAGCAGTAAAGGTACACAATGCAATGCTATTCGATTTTATGGGTTTTTAAGCTTTTTTGGACTTTCGCGCATAAAGTAGCTCAAAACTTGGTTTGTTTGCACGCAACTTGGCACACAACACTATTTGGTATATATTATTATGTTCAAGTGTTTAAAATTGTAAATCATAGTCACATACTAGAAATTAGTTGGTAAGTTGCGATTTTATGGGTTTTTAAGCTTTTTTGGTGTTTTTGCGTATAAAGTAGCTCAAACTTGCGTATATATTATTGTGTTGAAGTGGTTAGAATTGAAAATCATAGTCATATGCTAGAAATTACGTGCTAAGTTGCGATTATATGCGTTTTAAAGCTTTTTTGGCACTTTCACGCATAAAGTAGCTCAAAGTTGGTTTGTTTTGCACGAAACTTGGCACACAACACTATTTGGTATATATTATTGTGTTGAAGTGGTTAGAACTGAAAATCATAGTCATATGCTAGAAATTACGTGTTAAGTTGCGATTTTAAGGGTTTTTTAGCATTTTCGTCACTTTTGCGCATAAAGTAGCCAAAACTTAGTTTGTTTTGCACGAAACATGGCACACAACACTATTTGGTATATATTATTGTGTTGAAGTGGTAAGAATTGAAAATCATACTCATATGCTAGAAATTACTTGTTAAGTGGCGATTTTATGGGTTTTTAAGTGTTTTTGGCACTTTTGTGCATAAAGTAGCTCAAACTTGGTTTGTTTTGCACGAAACTTGGCACACAACACTATTTGGTATGTATTATTGTGTTGAAGTGGTTGGAATTGAAAATCATACTCATATGCTAGAAATTACGTGTTAAATTGTGATTTTAAGGATTTTTAAGCGTTTTTGGCGTTTGTCGCATAAAGTAGCAAACATGGTTTGTTTTGCACGGAACTTGGCACACAAAACTCTTTGGTATATATTATTGTGTTTAAGTGGTTAGAATTGAAAATCATAGTCAAATGCTAGAAATTACGTGTGAAGTTGCGATTTAAAGGGTTTTTAAGCATTTTTAGCACTTTTGCGCATAAAGTAGCTCAAACTTGGTTTGTTTTGCACGAAACTTGGTACGCAACACTATTTGGTATATATTATTGTGTTGAAGTGTTTAGAATTGAAAATAATACTCATATGCTAGAAATTACGTGTTAAGTTGCCCTTTTGTGGGTTTTTAAATGTTTTTGGCGTTTTTTCGCATAAAGTAGCACAAACTTGGTTTGTTTTGCACGAAACTTGGCACACAACTCTATTTAATATATATTATTGTGTGGAAGTGGTTAGAATTGAAAATCATAGTCATATGCTAGAAATTACGTGTTAAGTTGCGATATTATGCGTTTTTAAACTTTTTTGACCCTTTCAGGCATAAAGTAGCTAAAACTTGGTTTGTTTTGCACGAAACTTGGCACATAACACTATTTGGTATATATTATTGTGTGGAAGTGGGTAGAATTGAAAATCATAGTCATATGCTAGAAATTACGTGTTAAGTTGCGAGTTTAAAGGTTTTTAAGCGTTTTTCGCGTTTAGCGCATAAAGTAGCTCAAACTTGGTTTGTTTTGCACGGAACTTGCCACACAACACTATTTGGTATATATTATTGTGTTTAAGTGGTTAGAATTAAAAATCATAGTCAAATGCTAGAAATTACGTATTAAGTTGCGAGTTTAAAGGTTTTTAAGCATTTTTGGCACTTTTGCGCATAAAGTAGCTAAAACTTGGTTTGTTTTGCACGAAACTTGGCACACAACACTATTTGGTATATATTATTGTGTTGAAGTGGTTAGAATTGAAAATCATACTCATATGCTAGAAATTACTTGTTAAGTTGCGATTTTATGGGTTTTTAAGTGTTTTTGGCGTTTTTGCGCATAAAGTAGCTCAAACTTGGTTTGTTTTGCACGGAACTTGGCACACAACACTATTTGGTATATATTATTGTGTTTAAGTGGTTAGAATTGAAAATCATAGTCAAATGCTAGAAATTACATGTTAAGTTGTGATTTTAAGGGTTTTTAAGCATTTTCGGCACTTTTGCGCATAAAGTAGCTAAAACTTGGTTTAATTAAGTGTTATATATATATATATATATATATATATATATATATATATATATATATATATATATATATATATATATATATATATATATATATGTATATATATATATATATATAAATACTATTACTTTTCCCATGCGATTCAGAGCCACATTTCCGAAATGGACAGCAGTTAAGGTACACAATGCAACGCTAGTCGATTTTATGGGTTTTTAAGCTTTTTTGGACTTTCGCACATAAAATAGCTCAAAACTTGGTTTGTTTGCACGCAACTTGGCACACAACACTATTTTGTATATGTTATTGTGTTGAAGTGTTTAGAATTGTAAAACATAGTAATATGGAAGAAATTACGTGCTAAGTTGCGATTTTATGCGTTTTTAAGCTTTATTTGCAGTTTCACGCATAAAGTAGCTCAGAGTTGGTTTGTTTTGCACGAAACTTGGCACACAACACTATTTGGTATATATTATTGTGTTTAAGTGGTTAGAATTAAAAATCATAGTCAAATGCTAGAAATTACGTGTTAAGTTGCGAGTTTAAGGATTTTTAAGCATTTTTGGGCACTTTTGCGCATAAAGTAGCTAAAACTTGGTTTGTTTTGCGCGAAACTTGGCACACAACACTATTTGGTATATATTATTGTGTTGAAGTGGTTAGAATTGAAAATCATACTCATATGCTAGAAATTACTTGTTAAGTTGCGATTTTATGGGTTTTTAAGTGTTTTTGGCGTTTTTGCATATAAAGTAGCTCAAACTTGGTTTGTTTTGCACGGAACTTGGCACACAACACTATTTGGTATATATTATTGTGTTTAAGTGGTTATAATTGAAATCATAGTCAAATGTTAGAAATTACGTGTTAAGTTGTGATTTTAAGGGTTTTTAAGCATTTTCGGCACTTTTGCGCATAAAGTAGCTAAAACTTGGTTTAATTAAGTGTTATATATATATATATATATATATATATATATATATATATATATATATATATATATATATATATATATTATGTATATATATATATATATATAAATACTATTACTTTTCCCATGCGTTTCAGAGCCACATTTCCGAAATGGACAGCAGTTAAGGTACACAATGCAACGCATGTCGATTTAATGGGTTTTTAAGCTTTTTTGGACTTTCGCACATAAAGTAGCTCAAAACTTGGTTTGTTTGCACGCAACTTGGCACACAACACTATTTGGTATATGTTATTGTGTTGAAGTGTTTAGAATTGTAAATCATAGTTATATGCAAGAAATTACGTGCTAAGTTGCGATTTTATGCGTTTTTAAGCTTTTTTTGCAGTGTCACGCATAAAGTAGCTCAAAGTTGGTTTGTTTTGCACGAAACTTGGCACACAACACTATTTGGTATATATTATTGTGTTTAAGTGGTTAGAATTATTAATCATAGTCAAATGCTAGAAATTACGTGTTAAGTTGCGAGTTTAAGGATTTTTAAGCATTTTTGGGCACTTTTGCGCATAAAGTAGCTAAAACTTGGTTTGTTTTGCGCGAAACTTGGCACACAACACTATTTGGAATATATTATTGTGTTTAAGTGGTTAGAATTGAAAATCATAGTCAAATACTAGAAATTACATGTTAAGTTGTGATTTTATGGGTTTTTAAGCATTTTCGGCACTTTTGCGCATAAAGTAGCTAAAACTTGGTTTAATTAAGTGTTATATATATATATATATATATATATATATATATATATATATATATATATATATATATATATATATATATATATATATATATATATATATATATATATATATAATATATATATATATATATATATATATATATATATATATATATATATATATATATATATATATACTATTACTTTTCCCATGCGTTTCAGGACAATGAAGAAAGTGTGTGGAGAAATGAGATTTATATCCAGAGCCACATTTCCGAAATGGACAGCAGTAAAGGTACACAATGCAATGCTATTCGATTTTATGGGTTTTTAAGCTTTTTTGGACTTTCGCGCATAAAGTAGCTCAAAACTTGGTTTGTTTGCACGCAACTTGGCACACAACACTATTTGGTATATATTTGAAAGTTAATAGGAGGTTGAATACTCTCTAGAGGGGGGGGGGGGTTGAATAGAGAGTATGGGCTTTTAAAAATTTCGGTCAGAATGTTTTCTCAAGAGTTTGAGGGAGTCTGTCAAAACTAGTTTCTGGAACAGTTTTATGCAATTCGTAAACAATAACGTATGTGCGGAAGATAAACTATAAAGTATAACACACGATATGTTAACGAGGTTCGGTTCTAAACAACCTACTCCCCGCCTATGGGTTCTCTTCCAACCCGTAGGATTTAAACGCCTTTTATTAATCCGACTTTAATACAATCAAGAAGATCTCACTATCTCCTCTCACCACGTTCTTCCCCTTGAAGAACCGTATTACAAGTCCCTTTAATAAAAGAAAAATCCCAAATCTCACAATAGAGATTCACAAGTTGAACACTTCAAAAAGTATTCTCAATTAGGCGTATTGATTTTAATCTAACTCTTTTAAACTCTAAAGTCCTATTACAATTGTAAGAGTTAGACGAATTAAGGATTACAACACTTAGAGAATTTCTCAAAAACTTAAGCCAAGAGAGAAAGAATAAGAATAAGAGCGTAGGTATATCCTCAATTCTGAAATGAAGCCTCATATATATAGTGTTACGCCTCAACACCTTTAGCAAAAACAAGAAGGCTCCTTGTCCGTTAATTTCTGATGACTTGGTCAATCAGCGCCTGTCTCAAGATCTTGAACTATATCTTCAAACTGACGTGTACTGACAGCTAAAATAATTTCGTCATTGTGTGCTGTAATTTGTCTTTAATATCCAATGCTAAGCAGCCACGTTAGTACTTATACAAGATATTGAACACTTAAGCACAAACCAGAAATCATCAATAATCAAATCCAAATTAATTTTTTCAAATTAATTTCTATATTTGAGATAGCCGTAAATAGTCATTTCTATTTTTAGTATTAATTCAAATAAAATCATATTAATAGAAAATACTATTGTTAGCATATTGAATACTTCATCAACAAATATATCCGCGTAGATAATAAGTAAAATTCGTGTACTTGGACTATATTTATTTACCAAATTAAATCAATCAAATATTTAAAAACAATTTTAAATATTCAAACGTTTATTATTGAAACGTGTAATAAACCTTTATCCTTAATTTCGAATAACAGCAAGGACCTTATCCTATTAAAATATTTCAAATATAATTTTAAGGAACCTTAACCTATTAAAATATTTCAAATGTTATTACGGAATTAATCAGGTTATGAATATAATAATCCTTCAAGACTTTGAAACTTATCTCAAGTCTTAAAATCAACTTAAGCTCTTAAATCATAATTCAGCGTTTTAGAACTTAAATGCATATAACACTTATCAAACATATAACAAATATGATTTTGGACTTACTTAAACTTTAAGATAATATGTGTTTTGAATTATCATCATTAAATTTAATTCATCTTATCATTATTAAAGAGAATTGAGTCTTCAATTTCCCCTTTAACAACATATAAGAGAATTGAGTCTTCAATCTCCCCCTTGATGAAAGTCAAAACCATATTTTCTTAAATCATATTTCTAAGCCATTATAAACTGAAAAACATGATAAGAAAGACAATCAGAATGTTCTTTCAAGATGTTGAAAACAGTTTCAAAACAGAACAGTTAATTGTTATTCACAAGTAAGTAAGTGACTAATCATATTACATGCAAATACATGATTATGAAATATTATAAATATGAATAATAATCAAAGCAAAAATTTATCAAATAATCAATGATCAATAATCAGCACAAATAATCAATAATCAGAGCAAAAACATCAATATATATAATCAGAACATGAGCACAGAATATGCATCATAAACATGCATCATAAACATCTAACAACAAACCATATTTAGCAATTCAACATATCATCTATAATACAATATTAGCAACATAATCATATTTATCAGAGCATCATAATGATATGTCAAGTAAAACAATAACAATGTATATGATATGAACATGCATCATGACAAATAAAATAAATCTCCCCCTTTTTGACTTTCATCAAAAAGTAAACATGGAATAAAATGTTGGGATTGTGAAAAGTTAACCAAAATATTTGTTTGCCGAAATGTTGAAATTGTTTAGCCATAACAAAATAAAATTGTTCATTAAACAACAACCATCAAAGATTACTTTCTAGATCTGGTTTTCCTTCTCTTGGAAGTTCTGCCAGATGAGATAGTATCTGTAACAGTTGGTGGTATGGTCTGAAGTGGAGTTACCATGACAATCTCTTCTTCTTTTTTCTCTTTTTCCTTTTCAGGCATCTCCTCAGCCTCTACCTCTTTTTCAGCCTCTACCTCTTCTTGCTCCGCCCCTTTCTCTTGCTCTGCCTCTTTCTCTTGCTCTGCCTCTTTTTGCTTTTCTTCTGGCTTCTCAAACTCTTGTGGTTCAGCAGTCCCTTCCTGAACAGTCTCCTCCACAACCACATCTTCTACAACCATTCCTTTCATTTCTTTCATGAATGTGTCTAACCTATATGTTAACACAGACACTTTATCATGCAAATCCAGTAAGGAAGTTTTAACTTCACCTACCTCTACTTCAAGAGATTGTAGATAAGAAATGGTAGTGTGTTCTTTTAAATGAGGTTCAAGTCTAGAAAGCCGTTTACCATGTATCTTTCTTAAATTATCTTTTTCATCACAGGACAAATTTGAAAACAGATCATATTTTCCATTTACTTTGAAGATACCAAGAGCAGGAAGACTATCTTTAGACAATGACATAGGACCAGAATGATCTACTTCCTCCATATCAGAGAGTAAACCAAAGTGATCAAAGATTAATGTCAGTAGATTAGCATAGGGCAGTGCACAATTTCGGTTATGTGAGACACAAAACCTCATTGTAGAGAAAATTATTGCAGCAAAATCAACATTTTTCATAGAGGCAATTTTCCACATCAAAATTAAATGAGCATCGGTTACTAGTTCACAAGAGGAGTTCCTAGAGAAAACGGTTCTGACCAAAACATAATGTAACAGTTTTCCACTAAGATTCAAGGCATTGTGAGTTAATTGTTTGACAGAGGAGGAATTTGAATATGATTCTAGAAGAAAAAGATCTTTAGCATTTTGCAATGCCAAAATATGTGGAGTTTTATCATCATCAGCATGTGAAAATTTCAGCAGGTCATTGATTAGCGTTTTAGAAATCTTAATTTCTTTTCCTTTCATAAAACTTCTTAAAATCTGATTTCCATTTTCTATTATGAAAGATAAATTGGAATAGAAGATTCTAACCAATGTAGGGTAAGAGATAAAACCTGGATTGAGTAACAAACCTGGAGTTGATTGAATAAAAGAAGAAATAATCTCAAGGTCTTCAAATAAAAAGAAGTTGTAATTAAGAACATCAACATATGATAGTGAACGATTTTTAAAGATATCTATCCATCTTCCATATGCTGTATAGTTCTCAAACCAATCTTTAGAAACATTTGAAAAATTTACTGGATAGGGAACAGAAGGTGAAATAGGTTCTGTTATAGGCGTAGATGATTCTCCTTTCTCCAACTTAGAAATAGACTTTCTTTTGGGTGCCATGAAAACAGTCTTTTGAAAGCTTTGAAGAGGATGAATGAAGATGACGGTTTTGATAAGAAAATCAGAAGAAGTTGATGTGAGGAAAACAGAAATGCACTTCTCTTTCTATTAAAGGGAATTAGTACAATGCATGTATACTAGCATTGAATTGATTTGACAATTCAAGAGGAATGCAAAAAGTTTGTAATTGACCGGTTAGTGTGAATGCAATTGATATTTGATTTGTGAATATAATTATATTCAAACCAAATTCATGAACAATATTTTAATGCATGGACTTTTAAAATAAAATTTAGGCAAACAATTTTTATTTTTTTAAAAATAATTAAATATCCTTTATTGATTAAAGGTATTTAATCGTAAATCCCATTTTAATATAAAACAAATAATTTTCAAGAAATTGAAATCAAATTTTCAATTCACAAATTCATGCATAAACATATATATATTATCAATCAAACATGTAAATACAATGTAATGCTCCCCCTTAACACATACTTAGTATTAAGTAACAATTTATGTTTAACAACTTAACTGATTTATTAAAAATACCGTTATTCTTCGTGATTACTCCCCCTTAATTCATGCAACATCATTTAGCATGCCAAGTTCCATACGTATATAGGCAAAACGTTCAGCACTCAAAGGTTTTGTAAATATATCCGCTAACTGATTTTCAGTAGGTATAAAGGATAAAGAAATGTTACCTTTTTCAGCATGATCTCTAATGAAATGGTGACGTACCTCAATGTGTTTAGTACGAGAATGTTGAACAGGATTCTTAGTAATACAAATAGCACTTGTATTATCACATTTTATTGGAATGCCTTTGAGATCAATTCCAAGATCTCGAAGTTGTTGAGCGATCCATAAAATTTGAGAGCAACAAGCACCTGCGGCTATGTATTCAGCTTCAGCTGTAGATAAAGCAACTGAATTTTGCTTTTTAGAATACCATGAAATTAATGAATTTCCTAAGAATTGACACGATCCTGAAGTACTTTTTCTATCAACCTTGTATCCAGCATAATCAGCATCTGAAAAACCAATCAAACCAAAATTTCCACAACTAGGGTACCATAGACCGAAGTCTTTAGTCCCATTCAAATATCTAAAGATTCTCTTAACTGCTGTTAAGTGAGATTCTTTTGGGTTAGCTTGAAAACGAGCACATAAGCAGACACTAAACATAATGTCAGGACGACTAGCAGTTAAATACAATAAAGAACCAATCATACCTCTATAAGTCTTTTGATCAACGCTCTTTCCACTAAAATCTTGATCTAGACTTAATGTTGAACTCATAGGTGTATTAGCGTCTCTACATTGATCCATATTGTACTTCTTTAGCAAATCTCTAACATATTTACTTTGACAAATAAATATGCCATCTTTCTTTTGCTTTATTTGTAGTCCAAGAAAGAATGTTAAATCTCCCATCATGCTCATTTCAAATTCCTTGCACATAATCTCAGAAAATTCCTTGCACAAAGAATCATTAGTAGCTCCAAACAAAATATCATCAACATATACTTGAACAATAAGAATATCTTTTCCTTTCGTTTTAATGAAAAGTGTTTTATCAATTTTTCCTCGTTGAAATTCATTTTCAAGTAAATGCGAGCTAAATCTGTCATACCAAGCTCTTGGAGCTTGTTTCAAGCCATATAGCGCTTTGTTTAGTTTGAAAACATGATTAGGTAAATCAGATTTTTCAAAACCTGGAGGTTGTTTAACATACACTTCCTCTTGTAAATATCCATTTAGGAAAGCACATTTAACATCCATTTGATAAAGTTTAATATTCATATAAGAAGCAAAAGCAAGCATAATACGAATAGATTCTAACCTTGCAACTGGTGCAAAAGTTTCATCATAATCTATACCTTCTTCTTGATTATATCCTTGAGCTACCAATCTTGCTTTATTCCTTACAATGTCTCCATCCTCATTGAGTTTATTGCGAAAGACCCATCTAGTTCCAATAATAGTACGATCTAGAGGTCTTTCAACTAGATTCCAAACTTTGTTTCATTCAATTCATTTTGCATAGCAATGATCCACTCTGGTTCTTTTAATGCTTCTTTAACATCCTTTGGTTCTATTAGAGAAACAAAAGCAGAAAATGCACATAAATTTTTAAGAGAGGATCGAGTTTGCGTACCTTTGTTTGGATTACTTATAATATTTTCTGGAGGATGTTGAGATGACATTCTAATTCTTCTTCGTAGTATGGATGGTGATGGTGTGTTTTCATTCAAAGAATTTATACTAACTTCATTCGAGGAATTTTTAATTGGAGTATCAAAAGCAGTATGTTCAGGAACTGTTTCAAGTTCTTGAGGTTGGGTCTCAAGATCAGACTGTGAGTCTTCAATGTTTACAATCTGTTTTCCTTTATCATCATCAAGACTTTGTATGGTATCCTGCATGTTATTCCTTTTAGCAGCACTAATATTATTATCATCCAGTTCGTCATCACTCAAATCATCAAAGTGTTTATTAAGGTTTAACTCTTTAAATCCTTCACTTAATGTTCCATTCTCGGATTCATCAAAAACAACATGTATACTTTCTTCAACTATACCTGTACGTTTGTTTAGCACTCTATAAGCTTTACTGTTCAAGGAGTATCCAAGGAATATACCTTCATCACTTCTAGCATCAAATTTACCTAGATTATCTTTACCATTATTATGAATAAAACATTTACAGCCAAATGGTCTAAGGTATGCTATATTCGGTTTTCTTCCTTTGAATAACTCATAAGGGGTTTTCTTAAGTATGGGTCTTATAAGACATCTATTCAAGACATAATTAGCTGTGTTAACAGCCTCAGCCCAATAGTGTTTAGCTAATCCATTTTCAATAAGCATCGTTCTAGCCATCTCTTCTAAGGTTCGATTTTTCCTTTCAACCACACCGTTTTGTTGGGGTGTCCTAGGAGCTGAAAAGTTATGGGTTATTCCATATTTTTCACAAAAGGAATCAAAGCCTAATTGATCAAACTCTCTCCCATGGTCACTTCTAATCGAAACTATTGGAAGGTTCAGTTGAGTCTGCATCTCTTTACAACGTCTTGAGAACGGTTTCAAGGCTTCACTTTTATCCTTCAAAAAATCAACCCACGTAAATCTAGAATAATCATCAACTGTAACTAAGATGTAAGATTTACCTCTTATGCTCCGCACACGCATTGGTCCACATAAATCAATATGTAAGAGTTCACATGGTCTAGATGTACTTACCATTTTCTTCGGTTTGAATGAACTTCTTACTTGTTTACCTTTAATGCATGCGTCACAAGCAGGACTTTGTTTATAGTCAAGAGCTGGAAGTCCCTTAACTAAATCTTTACTTACCAACTCATGCATGGTGTGAGTATTAATATGACCAAGACGTCTATGCCATAGATTTGGATTATCCGTAATAGCTTTCAAACACTTGAAATTCTCAGCTGCAATTTCGTTAGTATGCAAGGCATAAACATTATCATGTCTAAGGGCAGTAATGAAAGTATCACCGGTATTAGGATTTTTAACAATACATTTTTCTTTATCAAATATCACTTCATTACCTTTATCACATAGTTGAGACACACTTAGCAAATTAAATTTTAGACCTTCAACTAAATAAACATTGTCAATAGTTTTAGATGGATTCTTACCGATTTTACTAATGCCTAAAATTTTGCATTTACCTTTATCTCCTAAGGTGATCGAGCCATTGCATTTTTCTTTTATTTCAGAAAATAAAGAACTTTTACCACTCATATGTCTCGAGCATCCACTATCTAAAATCCATTTCTGTTTATCCTACAAAACAAAATAACCTTTCTCAACCTAACTAGACTATTCAAGTGACAAATTTGGGATCTTAATTAGGGTAGACCATGTTAGGTGGTCTTGTTCCTTTAGGAACCCATATTTGTTTTACCTGTCCACGTAATTCATAAGGAAAGGAATTTTCAATGATATGCTTGTCTTTACGTCTGTATGGACATGCAATTCTAATGTGTCCCTTTTTGCAACAAAAGGTGCAAGTAGGTGTACGTTTAGATTTGTATGCACTTTTAACAAATGTGGTATTTTTCTTATAATTATATGAAACATTGTTATAACCTATACCACGTTTATCATTAGATGGTTTTTGACTCGTAAGCATTTTTGTGAATTTTGATTCGGATTCATTAAGCTTGGTTAATGCTTGTAGATTTTTCTCAGACTCTTGCTTCAAAGCTTTGAGTCTGGCTTCAAGTTCATTGTTCTCATTCTTAAGGTCAATAAGCTGCTTGGTCTGGTTGAGATTCTGTTGTTTCAAGACTTTGACAGTCTTTTCAAGTTTAATTATTTCAACTCTTTGCGATTCATTTTTAGTCAAGATTTGTTCACAACCTTCAGTATAATGACGTACCCTATTCTCTAAGGTATCTTTCTCATCTTTTAAGATCTTTTCTATTTGAAACATGTTAAGAAGTGTTGTAATTAATTCATCCTTGGTGCAAGTGTTAAGAAAGACACGTACCTCTTCATGGTTTTGATCTATATCATCATTTTCATCATTATTAGCCATAAGACATACATGAGCTTGTCCATCTTCACTTTCAAATTCGGATGATACTTTAGAATCACTCCAAGTTGCAACCATCGCTTGTTTCTTCTTGTTTTTCTTGTATGATTCTCTTTTCTTCTTGGGGCACTCTTTTACAAGATGTTCTTTATTTCTGGATTTGAATTTCTTAAATCTCTTTCGCATCTTCATAATTCCTTCAAGACCTTTAGTGATCAGTGCAAATGGATCTTCTTCATCATTGCTTTCTTCATCATCACTAGCAGATTCATGATGATTCTTAGCTTTTAAAGCAAGATTTTTCATAGAAGGTATTACATCATTTTCTCCATCATCATGTAGGGTAAGTTCATGTGTTGTGAGTTTTCCAAGGAGGTCGTCAAGGGATAGAACTCTCAGGTCTTGAGCTTCCTCAATGGCGGTGACTTTTGGACCCCATTTGGATCTTGGAAGACATCTCAAGATCTTCTGGACTTTTTCTGCATTAGTAAAAGTTTTACCAAGAGAATTCAAACCGTTAGTAATCAAAGTAAAACGAGTAAACATTTCATTAATATTCTCATCCTTTTTCATTTTGAACATTTCGTATTGATGCATGAGAATGTTGATCTTCGTTTCCTTTACTTGACTTGTTCCTTCGTATGTCACAACCAGCTTATCCCATATCTCTTTAGCACTTGTACATGAAGAAACACGATTAAACTCAGTACCATTCAAAGCACAACATAATTGATTCATTGCCCTATAGTTTTTGGAAACCCATTCCAAATCTGTTTGTGAATATTCAGATTCGGACTTTTGTACATCATTTCCTTGAGCGTCCTTTTTCATGGGTACCTTAGGTCCTTTAGTTATGATCTCCCAAAGTTCCATATCTTGATCAATCACAAACATTTTCATCAAGGTTTTCCAATGTGAGAAATTTGTACCGCAAAACAGTGGTGGTCTTGAACACGAACGTCCTTGTGCGAACAACCCTTCTCCTATTGGATCCATCACAAGATATTACTCTTTTTATGTGACACTAAGCTCTGATACCAAATGAAAGTTAATAGGAGGTTGAATACTCTCTAGAGGGGGGGGGGGGGGTGAATAGAGAGTATGGGCTTTTAAAAATTTCGGTCAGAATGTTTTCTCAAGAGTTTGAGGGAGTCTGTCAAAACTAGTTTCTGGAACAGTTTTATGCAATTCGTAAACAATAACGTATGTGCGGAAGATAAACTATAAAGTATAACACACGATATGTTAACGAGGTTCGGTTCTAAACAACCTACTCCCCGCCTATGGGTTCTCTTCCAACCCGTAGGATTTAAACGCCTTTTATTAATCCGACTTTAATACAATCAAGAAGATCTCACTATCTCCTCTCACCACGTTCTTCCCCTTGAAGAACCGTATTACAAGTCCCTTTAATAAAAGCAAAATCCCAAATCTCACAATAGAGATTCACAAGTTGAACACTTTAAAAAGTATTCTCAATTAGGCGTATTGATTTTAATCTAACTCTTTTAAACTCTAAAGTCCTATTACAATTGTAAGAGTTAGACGAATTAAGGATTACAACACTTAGAGAATTTCTCAAAAACTTAAGCCAAGAGAGAAAGAATAAGAATAAGAGCGTAGGTATATCCTCAATTCTGAAATGAAGCCTCATATATATAGTGTTACGCCTCAACACCTTTAGCAAAAACAAGAAGGCTCCTTGTCCGTTAATTTCTGATGACTTGGTCAATCAGCGCCTGTCTCAAGATCTTGAACTATATCTTCAAACTGACGTGTACTGACAGCTAAAATAATTTCGTCATTGTGTGCTGTAATTTGTCTTTAATATCCAATGCTAAGCTGCCACGTTAGTACTTATACAAGATATTGAACACTTAAGCACAAACCAGAAATCATCAATAATCAAATCCAAATTAATTTTTTCAAATTAATTTCTATATTTGAGATAGCCGTAAATAGTCATTTCTATTTTTAGTATTAATTCAAATAAAATCATATTAATAGAAAATACTATTGTTAGCATATTGAATACTTCATCAACAAATATATCCGCGTAGATAATAAGTAAAATTCGTGTACTTGGACTATATTTATTTACCAAATTAAATCAATCAAATATTTAAAAACAATTTTAAATATTCAAACGTTTATTATTGAAACGTGTAATAAACCTTTATCCTTAATTTCGAATAACAGCAAGGACCTTATCCTATTAAAATATTTCAAATATAATTTTAAGGAACCTTAACCTATTAAAATATTTCAAATGTTATTACGGAATTAATCAGGTTATGAATATAATAATCCTTCAAGACTTTGAAACTTATCTCAAGTCTTAAAATCAACTTAAGCTCTTAAATCATAATTCAGCGTTTTAGAACTTAAATGCATATAACACTTATCAAACATATAACAAATATGATTTTGGACTTACTTAAACTTTAAGATAATATGTGTTTTGAATTATCATCATTAAATTTAATTCATCTTATCATTATTAAAGAGAATTGAGTCTTCAATTTCCCCTTTAACAACATATAAGAGAATTGAGTCTTCAATATTAT
Source organism: Amaranthus tricolor (assembly GCF_026212465.1). Classification (NCBI taxonomy): domain Eukaryota; kingdom Viridiplantae; phylum Streptophyta; class Magnoliopsida; order Caryophyllales; family Amaranthaceae; genus Amaranthus; species Amaranthus tricolor. Next base: position 25,409,118 of record NC_080056.1, on the reverse strand, counting down.
TATGTTCAAGTGTTTAAAATTGTAAATCATAGTCACATACTAGAAATTAGTTGGTAAGTTGCGATTTTATGGGTTTTTAAGCTTTTTTGGTGTTTTTGCGTATAAAGTAGCTCAAACTTGCGTATATATTATTGTGTTGAAGTGGTTAGAATTGAAAATCATAGTCATATGCTAGAAATTACGTGCTAAGTTGCGATTATATGCGTTTTAAAGCTTTTTTGGTACTTTCACGCATAAAGTAGCTGAAAGTTGGTTTGTTTTGCACGAAACATGGCACACAACACTATTTGGTATATATTATTGTGTTGAAGTGGTTAGAACTGAAAATCATAGTCATATGCTAGAAATTACGTGTTAAGTTGCGATTTTAAGGGTTTTTTAGCATTTTCGTCACTTTTGCGCATAAAGTAGCCAAAACTTAGTTTGTTTTGCACGAAACTTGGCACACAACACTATTTGGTATATATTATTGTGTTGAAGTGGTAAGAATTGAAAATCATACTCATATGCTAGAAATTACTTGTTAAGTGGCGATTTTATGGGTTTTTAAGTGTTTTTGGCACTTTTGTGCATAAAGTAGCTCAAACTTGGTTTGTTTTGCACGAAACTTGGCACACAACACTATTTGGTATGTATTATTGTGTTGAAGTGGTTGGAATTGAAAATCATACTCATATGCTAGAAATTACGTGTTAAATTTTGATTTTAAGGACTTTTAAGCGTTTTTGGCGTTTGTCGCATAAAGTAGCAAACATGGTTTGTTTTGCACGGAACTTGGCACACAAAACTCTTTGGTATATATTATTGTGTTTAAGTGGTTAGAATTGAAAATCATAGTCAAATGCTAGAAATTACGTGTGAAGTTGCGATTTAAAGGGTTTTTAAGCATTTTTAGCACTTTTGCGCATAAAGTAGCTCAAACTTGGTTTGTTTTGCACGAAACTTGGTACGCAACACTATTTGGTATATATTATTGTGTTGAAGTGTTTAGAATTGAAAATCATACTCATATGCTAGAAATTACGTGTTAAGTTGCCATTTTGTGGGTTTTTAAATGTTTTTGGCGTTTTTTCGCATAAAGTAGCTCAAACTTGGTTTGTTTTGCACGAAACTTGGCACACAACTCTATTTAATATATATTATTGTGTGGAAGTGGTCAGAATTGAAAATCATAGTCATATGCTAGAAATTACGTGTTAAGTTGCGATATTATGCGTTTTTAAACTTTTTTGACACTTTCAGGCATAAAGTAGCTAAAACTTGGTTTGTTTTGCAAGAAACTTGGCACATAACACTATTTGGTATATATTATTGTGTGGAAGTGGGTAGAATTGAAAATCATAGTCACATGCTAGAAATTACGTGTTAAGTTGCGAGTTTAAAGGTTTTTAAGCGTTTTTCGCGTTTAGCGCATAAAGTAGCTCAAACTTGGTTTGTTTTGCACGGAACTTGCCACACAACACTATTTGGTATATATTATTGTTTTTAAGTGGTTAGAATAAAAAATCATAGTCAAATGCTAGAAATTACGTATTAAGTTGCGAGTTTAAAGGTTTTTAAGCATTTTTGGCACTTTTGCGCATAAAGTAGTAAAACTTGGTTTGTTTTGCACGAAACTTGGCACACAACACTATTTGGTATATATTATTGTGTTGAAGTGGTTAGAATTGAAAATCATACTCATATGCTAGAAATTACTTGTTAAGTTGCGATTTTATGGGTTTTTAAGTGTTTTTGGCGTTTTTGCGCATAAAGTAGCTCAAACTTGGTTTGTTTTGCACGGAACTTGGCACACAACACTATTTGGTATATATTATTGTGTTTAAGTGGTTAGAATTGAAAATCATAGTCAAATGCTAGAAATTACATGTTAAGTTGTGATTTTAAGGATTTTTAAGCATTTTCGGCACTTTTGCGCATAAAGTAGCTAAAACTTGGTTTAATTAAGTGTTATATATATATATATATATATATATATATATATATATATATATATATATATATATATATATATATATATATATATATATATATATATATATATATATATATATATATATATATATATATATTTATATATATATATATATATATATATATATATATATATATATATATATATATATATATATATATATATATATATATATATATATATATATATATATACTATTACTTTTCCCATGCGTTTCAGCACAATAAAGAAAGTGTTTGGAGAAATGAGATCTAAATCCAGAGCCACATTTCCGAAATGGACAGCAGTAAAGGTACACAATGCAACGCTATTCGATTTTATGGGTGTTTAAGCTTTTTTGGACTTTCGCGCATAAAGTAGCTCAAAACATGGTTTGTTTGCACGCAACTTGGCACACAACACTATTTGGTATATGTTATTGTGTTGAAGTGTTTAAAATTGTAAATCATAGTCATATACTAGAAATTAGTTGGTAAGTTGCGATTTTATGGGTTTTTATGCTTTTTTGGTGTTTTTGCGTATAAAGTAGCTCAAACTTGCGTATATATTGTTGTGTTGAAGTGGTTAGAATTGAAAATTATAGTCATATGCTAGAAATTACGTGCTAAGTTGCGATTTTATGCGTTTTTAAGCTTTTTTGGCACTTTCACGCATAAAGTAGCTCAAAGTTGGTTTGTTTTGCACGAAACTTGGCACACAACACTATTTGGTATATATTATTGTGTTGAAGTGCTAAGAATTGAAAATCATACTCATATGCTAGAAATTACTTGTTAAGTGGCGATTTTATGGATTTTTAAGCGTTTTTAGCACTTTTGTGCATAAAGTCGCTCAAACTTGGATGGTTTTGCACGAAACTTGGCACACAACACTATTTAGTATATGTTATTGTGATGAAGTGGTTATAATTGAAAATCATACTCATATGCTAGAAATTACTTGTTAAGTTGCGATTTTATGCGTTTTTAAGCTTTTTTGGTACTTTCACGCATATAGTAGCTCAAACTTGGTTTGTTTTGCACGAAACTTGGCACACAACACTATTTGGTATATATTATTGTGTTGAAGTGGTTAGAATTGAAAATCATAGTCAAATGCTAGAAATTACGTGTGAAGTTGCGATTTTAAGGGTTTTTAAGCATTTTTAGCACTTTTGCGCAAAAGTAGCTCAAACTTGGTTTGTTTTGCACGAAACTTGGCACGCAACACTATTTGGTATATATTATTATGTTGAAGTTTTTAGAATTGAAAATAATACTCATATGCTAGAAATTACGTGTTAAGTTGCGATTTTGTGGGTTTTTAAATGTTTTTGGCGTTTTTGCGCATAAAGTAGCTCAAACCTTGTTTGTTTTGCACGAAACTTGGCACACAACTCTATTTAATATATATTATTGTGTGGAAGTGGTTAGATTTGAAAATCATAGTCATATGCTAGAAATTACGTGTTAAGTTGCGATTCTATGCGTTTTTAAACTTTTTTGGCTCTTTCAGGCATAAAGTAGCTAAAACTTGGTTTGTTTTGCACGAAACTTGGCACCCAACACTATTTGGTATACATTATTGTGTGGAAGTGGTTAGAATTGAAAATCATAGTCATATGCTAGAAATTACGTGTTTAGTTGCGATTTTAAGGGTTTTTAAGCGTTTTTTCGCATTTTGCGCATAAAGTAGCTCAAACATGGTTTGTTTTGCACGGAACTTGCCACACAACACTGTTTGGTATATATTATTGTGTTTAAGTGGTTAGAATTAAAAATCATATTCAAATGCTAGAAATTTCGTGTTAAGTTGCGAGTTTAAAGGTTTTTAAGCATTTTTGGCACTTTTGCGCATAAAGTAGCTAAAACTTGGTTTGTTTTGCACGAAACTTGGCACACAACACTATTTGGTATATATTATTGTGTTGAAGTGGTTAGAATTGAAAATCATACTCATATGCTAGAAATTACTTGTTAAGTTGCGATTTTATGGGTTTTTAAGTGTTTTTGGCGTTTTTGCGCATAAAGTAGCTCAAACTTGGTTTGTTTTGCACGGAACTTGGCACACAACACTATTTGGTATATATTATTGTGTTTAAGTGGTTAGAATTGAAAATCATAGTCAAATGCTAGAAATTACATGTTAAGTTGTGATTTTAAGGGTTTTTAATCATTTTCGGCACTTTTGCGCATAAAGTAGCTAAAACTTGGTTTAATTAAGTGTTATATATATATATATATATATATATATATATATATATATATATATATTTTAATTTTCCCATGCGTTTCAGAGCCACATTTCCGAAATGGACAGCAGTTAAGGTACACAATGCAACGCTATTCGATTTTATGGGTTTTTAAGCTTTTTTGGACTTTCGCGCATAAAGTAGCTCAAAACTTTGTTTGTTTGCACGCAACTTGGCACACAACACTATTTGGTATATGTTATTGTGTTGAAGTGTTTGGAATTGTAAATCATAGTTATATGCAAGAAATTACGTGCTAAGTTGCGATTTTATGCATTTTTAAGCTTTTTTGGCAGTTTTACGCATAAAGTAGCCCAAAGTTGGATTGTTTTGCACGAAACTTGGCACACAACAGTATTTGGTATATATTATTGTGTTGAAATTGTTAGAACTGAAAATCATAGTCATATGCTAGAAATTACTTGTTAAGTTGCGATTTTAAGGGTTTTTTTTAGCATTTTCGGCACTTTTGCGCATAAAGTAGCCAAAACTTGGTTTGTTTTACACGAAACTTGGCACACAACACTATTTGGTATATATTATTGTGTTGAAGTGGTAAGAATTGAAAATCATACTCATATGCTAGAAATTACTTGTTAAGTGGCGATTTAATGGGTTTTTAAGCGTTTTTTGCACTTTTGTGCATAAAGTAGCTCAAACTTGGTTTGTTTTGCACGAAACTTGGCACACAACACTATTTGGAATGTATTATTGTGTTGAAGTGGTTAGAATTTAAAATCATACTTATATGCTAGAAATTACGTGTTAAATTGCGATTTTAAGAGTTTTTAAGCGTTTATGGCGTTTTTCGCATAAAGTAGCAAACTTGGTTTGTTTTGCACGGAACATGGCACAGAAAAATATTTGGTATATATTATTGTGTTTAAGTGGTTAGAATTGAAAATCATAGTCAAATGCTAGAAATTACGTGTTAAGTTGCGATTTTAAGGGTTTTTAAACCATTTTTAGCACTTTTGCGCATAAAAGTAGCTCAAACTTGGTTTGTTTTGCACGAAACTTGGCACCAACACTATTCTGTATATACTATTGTGTTGAAGTGGTTAGAATTGAAAATCATACTCATATGCTAGAAATTACGTGTGAAGTTGCGATTTTATTGGTTTTTAAGTGTTTTTTGCGTTTTTGTGCATAAAGTAGTTTAAACTTGGTTTGGTTTGCACGAAACTAGGTACACAACTCTATTTAATATATATTATTGTGTGGAAGTGGTTAGAATTGAAAATCATAGTCATATGCTAGAAATTACGTGTTAAGTTGCGATTTTAAGCGTTTTTAAACTTTTTTGGCACTTTCACGCATGAAGTAGGTTCAAACTTGGTTTGTTTTGCACGATACTTGGCACACAACACTATTTGGTATATATTATTGTGTTGAAGTGGTTAGAATTGAAAATCATAGTCATATGCTAGAAATTACGTGTTTAGTTGCGATTTTAAGGGTTTTTAAGCGTTTTTGGCGTTTTGCACATAAAATAGCTCAAACTTGGTTTGTTTTGCACGGAACTTGCCACACAACACTATTTGGTAGATATTATTGTGTTTAAGTGGTTAGAATTAAACATCATAGTCAAAGACTAGAAATTACGTGTTAAGTTGCGATTTTAAAGGTTTTTAAGCATTTTTAGCACTTTTGCGCTTAAAGTAGCTAAAACTTGGTTTGTTTTGCACGAAACATGGCACACAACACTATTTAGTATATATTATTGTGATGAAGTGGTTAGAATTGAAAATCATACTCATATGCTAGAAATTACTTGTTAAGTTGCGATTTTGTGCGTTTTTAAGCTTTTTTGGTACTTTCGCGCATACAGTAGATCAAACTTGGTTTGTTTTGTACGAAACTTGGCACACAATACTATTTGGTATATATTATTTGGTTGAAGTGGTTAGAATTTAAAATCATAGTCATATGCTAGAAATTACCTGTTTAGTTGCAATATTAAGGGTTTTTAAGCGTTTTTGGCATTTTGCGCATAAAGTAGCTAAAACTTGGTTTGTTTTGCACGGAACTTGGTACACAACAATATTTGGTATATATTATTGTGTTTAAGTGGTTAGAATTGAAAATCATAGTCATATCCTAGAAATTACGTGTTAAGTTGCGATTTTAAGGGTTTTATAGCATATTCGGCACTTTTGCACATAAAGTAGCTAAAACTTGGTTTGTTTTGCACGAAACGTGGAACACAACACTATTTGGTATATATTATTGTGTTGAAGTTGTTAGAATTGAAAATCATACTCATATTGTAACACCCCGTCTCGTAACAAACTGTAAATACATATGCGGAAGCACACTACGGGACAGAGCGTTACGCTGACCAAAAGAAAGGGAATAAAATATTAGAGACTAATCAACATTATAAACATATGGCTAAATGGTGGGCCTAGGAAAATATGTACTAGAAGTTTTAATTCCGAAAAAAAAGAAGCGTGAGGCAGAACAACCTCAGGTAGGTAAGAATGAGGACTATTCAAAAGCTTTTTCTACTAGTTTAAAACACATACGACCCTAAATTAAAACTTCAAAGGCAAGGCTCTAAGCTCACAAAAATGTTGCCCCGACACCCGATCGACAAATATATAAGCATATCATTCATAATATTAACAACAGTCCACAGTCAGTGGGGAGTAACTAGCAGTTCTTCTAAAGTAATATCTAACATATAACGTAGAAGTACATCTGTCTGTGTTCAAAGAATACTACATCAAAAATTCAACACATAAATTCATTCTAATCTTTATAATAAAATATTCTACTGTAAACATGCACTGCATAACAGAAATCAATGTAATCATATGCAAGCATAACAGAAAAAGCAGTAAAATCACGCATTAATTATAGCGGAGGAACAGACGCCAGTATTACACGCAGTAATACTTCTCAAGCTTTGTCGGGGTTACAAACCCCCAGTTAGCGCACTAACTGTGTCTAAGAATGGCCAAACTCCCGTTATAAACATTCCATACCGAATGCAATAATCGGACGACAACAACCACTTGAGGATATGGTACTCCATACCGAGTACACTAACACACTCCATACCGAGTGTGTGGGGCCCTATAATAACACCATTCCATACCGAATGGTGGTGGCATTTGTCTTACCCATCAACCGCAGTCTAAGGGTTTTCCTCCCTATACATGTATCACATATATCAATAACATCATGAAGTATTGGGCAACCAATTCATGATTCATGCCATCTGGGAGAAATAATTCTCATGCATCATAAGATATCCATAAAATATTATATCAGAACAAACATGAAGCATACATATCCCTAAAAACAAGGTTAACAACCATTTTGCATAACTAGGGAAAAACACTAAACGTAACATCTTGTCGTAAAAACAGAATTGTTCTGCTCAGTGTATTACGAAGGCCATAACTCAGCCTATACAACCCCAATTGAAGTGATTCTTGATCCTAAATTCAAGTACTTTTAAAGACCTATAAGTTTTATTTGAACCATTTAAGCTAATTCTGCCCCTAACTAAGTCATATATGCTAAAACATTCAGAACCTTATTTTTCAACTAATATTCTAAAAACAGAACACTTGCGACTCAACGAAGTGAAACTACGTCATGTTCTTAAGCTCATTAGGAAACCTAAATGAAGTTATTTGAAGCTGATTTTTGGATATGTTTTAGGCCTATGTTTAATCTTTCCAAAACATCAAGAATTACGAAATTTGGTTTAGTATATTAGTCTCTAAGTCTAATTTATTAACAATAGGTCAAACCGACTTTTCAGATTGCACACTTCTACAAATCCAATTAAAAAGACCACTTATAAAATTACCCAGCTTATTAAATTTGGAGTCAATCACCATAACATAAGTAGGAGTGTTGTGTCAAAATTTGAGATTCATTAGAGTAGTATAACAAGTCCTTTAAGCATGTTTAACTCAAGGCAAGAACATGTTACCCTAAACAGAAAACACCGAAAACAGAACGTTAATATAAAAATAATTATAAATACTAAAAAAACATACCCATAACACGAATTTAACATATAATATCAACAATTGCATTAAGAGTATTACCTAAAAAGAACGAGGCTAAAATAATTTCTTAAGTATCCTAAATAGTCCCAACATACACAGAAGGTCACAGCATGTACCCGGTTTGGTCTTTACTCAATTTCACCCATTTTTAAGGCATGAGACTTGGGTTTAAACATTTGTACATACTTTTTATGAAAGATACTAACTTAGAATGGGTGCTAGTTACCTTAATTCGTGGGTTAAAAGCACTAAAAGATTGAAGAAACCACTCGCCACACACACGTCCTGCTAGGCGATGCTGCTGCCTCCTTGGTGGTGTTGTTTGTTTTGGATCTTTGGTGATCTTTTGTGCACGGTTTGAAAGGATTTCTTGCTTGAGTATGTAGAGGAAGGTTTTCAGAATAGTGGATAGCCTTTAGCTTTCTTAATTAAGAAGGTGGAGAATTAATTTAAGGGAACAAAGTGCATGTGCCGCCAGCTCAAGGTAGAAGCAAGGAGGTGACTTTGCTTAGTCTTGAAGTTCTCTCCTATGTTTATGCCACATAACCTATCTTAAGTGGATTGGTGTCACAAATTGACACACTTGCTAGTATGTAGACTAATTACAACATAAGAAGGTTATTTCGAAGGCTTAAAACATTAGACATGAAGAATTAGAAATTAAAGGGTCATAGTTGTGTATATTGTTGTACATTGAGGTGGTTGCTTATCTTAGCTAACTTGTTCTAATTAAAATTAGAACGTCAAAGCCTTAATTCCAAAGTTATTAACCTTATTATGTGGTACTAGTTTCTTGGGTGTTACCCATATGCTAGAAATTACTTGTTAAGTTGCGATTTTATGGGTTTTTAAGTGTTTTTGGCAATTTTGTGCAGAAAGTAGCTCAAACTTGGTTTGTTTTGCACGAAACTTGGCACACAACACTATTTGGTATGTAATATTGTGTTGAAGTAGTTAGAATTGAAAATCATACTCATATGCTAGAAATTACGTGTTAAATTGTGATTTTAAGGGTTTTTAAGCGTTTTTGGCGTTTGTCGCATAAAGTAGCAAACTTGATTTGTTTTGCACGGAACTTGGCACAGAAAACTCTTTGGTATATATTATTGTTTTTAAGTTGTTAGAATTGAAAATCATAGTCAAATGCTAGAAATTACGTGTGAAGTTGCGATTTTAAGGGTTTTTAAGCATTTTTAGCACTTTTGCGCATAAAGTAGCTCAAACTTGGTTTGTTTTGCACGAAACTTGGCACGCAACACCATTTGGCGTATATTATTGAGTTGAAGTGGTTAGAATTGAAAATCATAGTCATATGCTAGAAATTACGTGTTTAGTTGCGATTTTAAGGGTTTTTAAGCGTTTTTGGCGTTTTGCGCATAAAGTAGCTCAAACTTGGTTTGTTTTGCACGAAACATGGCACACAACACTATTTGGTATATATTATTGTGTTGAAGTGGTTAGAATTGAAAATCATAGTCATATGCTAGAAATTACGTGTTAAGTTGCGATTTTAAGTGTTTTTAAACTTTTTTGGCACTTTCACGCATGAAGTAGGTTCAAACTTGGTTTGTTTTGCACGATACTTGGCACACAACACTATTTGGTATATATTATTGTGTTGAAGTGGTTAGAATTGAAAATCATAGTCATATGCTAGAAATTACGTGTTTAGTTGCGATTTTAAGGGTTTTTTAGCGTTTTTTGGCGTTTTGCGCATAAAATAGCTCAAACTTGGTTTGTTTTGCACGGAACTTGCCACACAACACTATTTGGTATATATTATTGTGTTTAAGTGGTTAGAATTAAACATCATAGTCAAAGACTAGAAATTACGTGTTAAGTTGCGATTTTAAATGTTTTTAAGCATTTTTAGCACTTTTGCGCTTAAAGTAGCTAAAACTTGGTTTGTTTTGCACGAAACATGGCACACAACACTATTTAGTATATATTATTGTGATGAAGTGGTTAGAATTGAAAATCATACTCATATGCTAGAAATTACTTGTTAAGTTGCGTTTTTGTGCGTTTTTAAGCTTTTTTGGTACTTTCGCGCATACAGTAGCTCAAACTTGGTTTGTTTTTGCACGAAACTTGGCACACAATACTATTTGGTATATATTATTTGGTTGAAGTGGTTAGAATTTTAAATCATAGTCATATGCTAGAAATTACTTGTTAAGTGGCGATTTAATGGCTTTTTAAGCGTTTTTTGCACTTTTGTGCATAAAGTAGCTCAAACTTGGTTTGTTTTGCACGAAACATGGCACACAACACTATTTGGTATATTTTATTGTGTTGAAGTGGTTAGAATTTAAAATCATACTCATATGCTAGAAATTACTTGTTAAGTGGCGATTTAATGGCTTTTCAAGCGTTTTTTTGCACTTTTGTGCATAAAGTAACTCAAACTTGGTTTGTTTTGCACGAAACTCCGCACACAACACTATTTAGTATGTATTATTGTGTTGAAGTGGTTAGAATTTAAAATCATACTTATATGCTAAAAATTACGTGTTAAATTGCGATTTTAAGAGTTTTTAAGCGTTTATGGCGTTTTTCGCATAAAGTAGCAAACTTGGTTTGTTTTGTACGGAACATGGCACAGAAAAATATTTGGTATATATTATTGTGTTTAAGTGGTTAGAATTGAAAATCATAGTCAAATGCTAGAAATTACGTGTTAAGTTGCGATTTTAAGGGTTTTAAAGCATTTTTAGCACTTTTGCGCATAAAGTAGCTCAAACTTGGTTTGTTTTGCACGAAACTTGGCACGCAACACTATTCTGTATATACTATTGTGTTGAAGTGGTTAGAATTGAAAATCATACTCATATGCTAGAAATTACGTGTTAAGTTGCGATTTTATTGGTTTTTAAGTGTTTTTGGCGTTTTTGTGCATAAAGTAGTTTTAACTTGGTTTGGTTTTCACGAAACTAGGTACACAACTCTATTTAATATATATTATTGTGTGGAAGTGGTTAGAATTGAAAATCATAGTCATATGCTAGAAATTACGTGTCAAGTTGCGATTTTAAGCGTTTTTAAACTTTTTTGGCACTTTCACGCATGAAGTAGGTTCAAACTTGGTTTGTTTTGTACGATACTTGGCACATAACACTATTTGGTATATTATTGTGTTGAAGTGGTTAGAATTGAAAATCATAGTCATATGCTAGAAATTACGTGTTTAGTTGCGATTTTAAGGGTTTTTAAGCGTTTTTGGCGTTTTGCGCATAAAATAGCTCAAACTTGGTTTGTTTTGCACGGAACTTGCCACACAACACTATTTGGTATATATTATTGTGTTTAAGTGGTTAGAATTAAACATCATAGTCAAAGACTAGAAATTACGTGTTAAGTTGCGATTTTAAAGGTTTTTTAAGCATTTTTAGCACTTTTGCGCTTAAAGTAGCTAAAACTTGGTTTGTTTTGCACGAAACATGGCACACAACACTATTTAGTATATATTATTGTGATGAAGTGGTTAGAATTGAAAATCATACTCATATGCTAGAAATTACTTGTTAAGTTGCGATTTTGTGCGTTTTTATGCTTTTTTTGGTACTTTCGCGCATACAGTAGCTCAAACTTGGTTTGTTTTGCACGAAACTTGGCACACAATACTATTTGGTATATATTATTTGGTTGAAGTGGTTAGAATTTAAAATCATAGTCATATGCTAGAAATTACGTGTTTAGTTGCAATTTTAAGGGTTTTTAAGAGTTTTTGGCGTTTTGCGCATAAAGTAGCTAAAACTTGGTTTGTTTTGCACGGAACTTGGTACACAACAATATTTGGTATATATTATTGTGTTTAAGTGGTTAGAATTGAAAATCATAGTCATATCCTAGAAATTACGTGTTAAGTTGCGATTTTAAGGGTTTTATAGCATTTTCGGCACTTTTGCACATAAAGTAGCTAAAACTTGGTTTGTTTTGCACGAAACTTGGAACACAACACTATTTGGTATATATTATTGTGTTGAAGTTGTTAGAATTGAAAATCATACTCATATGCTAGAAATTACTTGTTAAGTTGCGATTTTATGGGTTTTTTAAGTGTTTTTGGCAATTTTGTGCAGAAAGTAGCTCAAACTTGGTTTGTTTTGCACGAAACTTGGCACACAACACTATTTGGTATGTATTATTGTGTTGAAGTGGTTAGAATTGAAAATCATACTCATATGCTAGAAATTACGTGTTAAATTGTGATTTTAAGGGTTTTTTAAGCGTTTTTGGCGTTTGTCGCATAAAGTAGCAAACTTGATTTGTTTTGCACGGAACTTGGCACACAAAACTCTTTGGTATATATTATTGTGTTTAAGTTGTTAGAATTGGAAATCATAGTCAAATGCTAGAAATTACGTGTGAAGTTGCGATTTTAAGGGTTTTTAAGCATTTTTAGCACTTTTGCGCATAAAGTAGCTCAAACTTGGTTTGTTTTGCACGAAACTTGGCACGCAACACTATTTGGCATATATTATTGTGTTGAAGTGGTTAGAATTGAAAATCATAGTCATATGCTAGAAATTACGTGTTTAGTTGCGATTTTAAGGGTTTTTAAGCGTTTTTGGCGTTTTGCGCATAAAGTAGCTCAAACTTGGTTTGTTTTGCACGAAACATTGCACACAACACTATTTGGTATATTTTATTGTGTTGAAGTGGTTAGAATTGAAAATCATACTCATATGCTAGAAATTACTTGTTAAGTGGCGATTTAATGGATTTTTAAGCGTTTTTTGCACTTTTGTGCATAAAGTAGCTCAAACTTGGTTTGTTTTGCACGAAACTCCGCACACAACACTATTTGGTATGTATTATTGTGTTGAAGTGGTTAGAATTTAAAATCATACTTATATGCTAGAAATTACGTGTTAAATTGCGATTTTAAGAATTTTTAAGCGTTTATGGCGTTTTTTCGCGTAAAGTAGCAAACTTGGTTTGTTTTGCACGGAACATGGCACAGAAAAATATTTGGTATATATTATTGTGTTTAAGTGGTTAGAATTGAAAATCATAATGAAATGCTAGAAATTACGTGTTAAGTTGCGATTTTAAGGGTTTTAAAGCATTTTTAGCACTTTTGCGCATAAAGTAGCTCAAACTTGGTTTGTTTTGCACGAAACTTGGCACGCAACACTATTCTGTAGATACTATTGTGTTGAAGTGGTTAGAATTGAAAATCATACTCATATGCTAGAAATTACGTGTTATGTTGCGATTTTATTGGTTTTTAAGTGTTTTTGGCGTTTTTGTGCATAAAGTAGTTTTAACTTGGTTTGGTTTGCACGAAACTAGGTACACAACTCTATTTAATATATATTATTGTGTGGAAGTGGTTAGAATTGAAAATCATAGTCATATGCTAGAAATTACGTGTCAAGTTGCGATTTTAAGCGTTTTTAAACTTTTTTGGCACTTTCACGCATGAAGTAGGTTCAAACTTGGTTTGTTTTGTACGATACTTGGCACATAACACTATTTGGTATATATTATTGTGTTGAAGTGGTTAGAATTGAAAATCATAGTCATATGCTAGAAATTACGTGTTTAGTTGCGATTTTAAGGGTTTTTAAGCGTTTTTGGCGTTTTGCGCATAAAATAGCTCAAACTTGGTTTGTTTTGCACGGAACTTGCCACACAACACTATTTGGTATATATTATTGTGTTTAAGTGGTTAGAATTAAACATCATAGTCAAAGACTAGAAATTACGTGTTAAGTTGCGATTTTAAAGGTTTTTAAGCATTTTTAGCACTTTTGCGCTTAAAGTAGCTAAAACTTGGTTTGTTTTGCACGAAACATGGCACACAACACTATTTAGTATATATTATTGTGATGAAGTGTTTAGAATTGAAAATCATACTCATATGCTAGAAATTACTTGTTAAGTTGCGATTTTGTGCGTTTTTAAGCTTTTTTGGTACTTTCGCGCATACAGTAGCTCAAACTTGGTTTGTTTTGCACGAAACTTGGCACACAATACTATTTGGTATATATTATTTGGTTGAAGTGGTTAGAATTTAAAATCATAGTCATATGCTAGAAATTACGTGTTTAGTTGCAATTTTAAGGGTTTTTAAGCGTTATTGGCGTTTTGCGCATAAAGTAGCTAAAACTTGGTTTGTTTTGCACGGAACTTGGTACAGAACAATATTTGGTATATATTATTGTGTTTAACTGGTTAGAATTGATAATCATAGTCATATCCTAGAAATTACGTGTTAAGTTGCGATTTTAAGGGTTTTATAGCATTTTCGGCACTTTTGCACATAAAGTAGCTAAAACTTGGTTTGTTTTGCACGAAACTTGGAACACAACACTATTTGGTATATATTATTGTGTTGCAGTTGTTAGAATTGAAAATCATACTCATATGCTAGAAATTACTTGTTAAGTTGCGATTTTATGGGTTTTTAAGTGTTTTTGGCAATTTTGTGCAGAAAGTAGCTCAAACTTGGTTTGTTTTGCACGAAACTTGGCACACAACACTATTTGGTATGTATTATTGTGTTGAAGTGGTTAGAATTGAAAATCATACTCATATGCTAGAAATTACGTGTTAAATTGTGATTTTAAGGGTTTTTTAAGCGTTTTTGGCGTTTGTCGCATAAAGTAGCAAACTAGATTTGTTTTGCATGGAACTTGGCAAACAAAACTCTTTGGTATATATTATTTTTTTTGAAGTTGCTAGAATTGAAAATCATAGTCAAATGCTAGAAATTACGTGTGAAGTTGCGATTTTAAGGGTTTTTAAGCATTTTTAGCACTTTTGCGCATAAAGTAGCTCAAACTTGGTTTGTTTTGCACGAAACTTGGCACGCAACACTATTTGGCATATATTATTGTGTTGAAGTGGTTAGAATTGAAAATCATAATCATATGCTAGAAATTACGTGTTTAGTTGCGATTTTAAGGGTTTTTAAGCGTTTTTGGCGTTTTGCGCATAAAGTAGCTCAAACTTGGTTTGTTTTGCACGAAACATGGCACACAACACTATTTGGTATATTTTATTGTGTTGAAGTGGTTAGAATTGAAAATCATACTCATATGCTAGAAATTACTTGTTAAGTGGCGATTTAATGGCTTTTTAAGCGTTTTTTGCACTTTTGTGCATAAAGTAGCTCAAACTTGGTTTGTTTTGCACGAAACTCCGCACACAACACTATTTGGTATGTATTATTGTGTTGAGGCGGTTAGAATTTAAAACCATACTTATATGCTAGAAATTATGTGTTAAATTGCGATTTTAAGAGTTTTTAAGCGTTTATGGCGTTTTTCGCATAAAGTAGCAAACTTGGTTTGTTTTGCACGGAACATGGCACAGAAAAATATTTGGTATATATTATTGTGTTTAAGTGGTTAGAATTGAAAATCATAGTCAAATGCTAGAAATTACGTGTTAAGTTGCGATTTTAAGGGTTTTAAAGCATTTTTAGCACTTTTGCGCATAAAGTAGCTCAAACTTGGTTTGTTTTGCACGAAACTTGGCACGCAACACTATTTGGCATATATTATTGTGTTGAAGTGGTTAGAATTGAAAATCATAATCATATCCTAGAAATTACGTGTTTAGTTGCGATTTTAAGGGTTTTTAAGCGTTTTTGGCGTTTTGCGCATAAAGTAGCTCAAACTTGGTTAGTTTTGCACGAAACATGGCACACAACACTATTTGGTATATTTTATTGTGTTGAAGTGGTTAGAATTGAAAATCATACTCATATGCTAGAAATTACTTGTTAAGTGGCGATTTAATGGCTTTTTAAGCGTTTTTTGCACTTTTGTGCATAAAGTAGCTCAAACTTGGTTTGTTTTGCACGAAACTCCGCACACAACACTATTTGGTATGTATTATTGTGTTGAAGTGGTTAGAATTTAAAACCATACTTATATGCTAGAAATTACGTGTTAAATTGCGATTTTAAGAGTTTTTAAGCGTTTATGGCGTTTTTCGCATAAAGTAGCAAACTTGGTTTGTTTTGCACGGAACATGGCACAGAAAAATATTTGGTATATATTATTGTGTTTAAGTGGTTAGAATTGAAAATCATAGTCAAATGCTAGAAATTACGTGTTAAGTTGCGATTTTAAGGGTTCTAAAGCATTTTTAGCACTTTTGCGCATAAAGTAGCTCAAACTTGTTTTGTTTTGCACGAAACTTGGCACGCAACACTATTCTGTATATACTATTGTGTTGAAGTGGTTAGAATTGAAAATCATACTCATATGCTAGAAATTACGTGTTAAGTTGCGATTTTATTGGTTTTTAAGTGTTTTTGGCGTTTTTGTGCATAAAGTAGTTTTAACTTGGTTTGGTTTGCACGAAACTAGGTACACAACTCTAGTTAATATATATTATTGTGTGGAAGTGGTTAGAATTGAAAATCATAGTCATATGCTAGAAATTACGTGTTAAGTTGCGATTTTAAGCGTTTTGAAACTTTTTTGGCACTTTCACGCATGAATTAGGTTCAAACTTGGTTTGTTTTGTACGATACTTGGCACATAACACTATTTGGTATATATTATTGTGTTGAAGTGGTTAGAATTGAAAATCATGGTCATATGCTAGAAATTACGTGTTTAGTTGCGATTTTAAGGGTTTTTAAGCGTTTTTGGCGTTTTGCGCATAAAATAGCTCAAACTTGGTTTGTTTTGCACGGAACTTGCCACACAACACTATTTGGTATATATTATTGTGTTTAAGTGGTTAGAATTAAACATCATAGTCAAATACTAGAAATTACGTGTTAAGTTGCGATTTTAAAGGTTTTTAAGCATTTTTAGCACTTTTGCGCTTAAAGTAGCTAAAACTTGGTTTGTTTTGCACGAAACATGGCACACAACACTATTTAGTATATATTATTGTGATGAAGTGGTTAGAATTGAAAATCATACTCATATGCTAGAAATTACTTGTTAAGTTGTGATTTTGTGCGTTTTTAAGCTTTTTTGGTACTTTCACGCATTGTTTTGCACGAAACTTGGCACACAATGCTATTTGGTATATATTATTGTATTTAAGTGGTTAAAATTAAAAATCATAGTCAAATACTAGAAATTACGTGTTAAGTTGCGAGTTTAAAGGTTTTTAAGCATTTTTGGCACTTTTGCGCATAAAGTAGCTAAAACTTGGTTTGTTTTGCACGAAACTTGGCACACAACTCTATATGGTATATATTATTGTGTCGAAGTGGTTAGAATTGAAAATCATACTCATATGCTAGAAATTACTTGTTAAGTTGCGATTTTATGGGTTTTTAAGTGTTTTTGGCGTTTTTGCACATAAAGTAGCTCAAACTTGGTTTGTTTTGCACGGAACTTGGCACACAACACTATTTGGTATATATTATTGTGTTTAAGTGGTTATAATTGAAATCATAGTGAAATGTTAGAAATTACGTGTTAAGTTGTGATTTTAAGGGTTTTTAAGCATTTTTGGCACTTTTGCGCATAAAGTAGCTAAAACTTGGTTTAATTAAGTGTTATATATATATATATATATATATATATATATATATATATATATATATATATATATATATATTTATGTATATATATATATATATAAATACTATTACTTTTCCCATGCATTTCAGAGCCACATTTCCGAAATGGACAGCAGTTAAGGTACACAATGCAACGCTAGTCGATTTTATGGGTTTTTAAGCTTTTTTGGACTTTCGCACATAAAGTAGCTCAAAACTTGGTTTGTTTGCACGCAACTTGGCACACAACACTATTTGGTATATGTTATTGTGTTGAAGTGTTTAGAATTGTAAATCATAGTTATATGCAAGAAATTACGTGCTAAGTTGCGATTTTATGCGTTTTTAAGCTTTTTTTGCAGTTTCACGCATAAAGTAGCTCAAAGTTGGTTTGTTTTGCACGAAACTTGGCACACAACACTATTTGGTATATATTATTGTGTTTAAGTGGTTAGAATTAAAAATCATAGTCAAATGCTAGAAATTACGTGTTAAGTTGCGAGTTTAAGGATTTTTAAGCATTTTTGGGCACTTTTGCGCATAAAGTAGCTAAAACTTGGTTTGTTTTGCGCGAAACTTGGCACACAACACTATTTGGTATATATTATTGTGTTGAAGTGGTTAGAATTGAAAATCATACTCATATGCTAGAAATTACTTGTTAAGTTGCGATTTTATGGGTTTTTAAGTGTTTTTGGCGTTTTTGCACATAAGGTAGCTCAAACTTGGTTTGTTTTGCACGGAACTTGGCACACAACACTATTTGGTATATATTATTGTGTTTAAGTGGTTATAATTGAAATCATAGTCAAATGTTAGAAATTACGTGTTAAGTTGTGATTTTAAGGGTTTTTAAGCATTTTCGGCACTTTTGCGCATAAAGTAGCTAAAACTTGGTTTAATTAAGTGTTATATATATATATATATATATATATATATATATATATATATATATATATATATATATATATATATATATATATATATATATTTTTAATTTTCCCATGCGTTTCAGAGCCACATTTCCGAAATGGACAGCAGTTAAGGTACACAATGCAACGCTATTCGATTTTATGGGTTTTTAAGCTTTTTTGGACTTTCGCGCATAAAGTAGCTCAAAACTTTGTTTGTTTGCACGCAACTTGGCACACAACACTATTTGGTATATGTTATTGTGTTGAAGTGTTTGGAATTGTAAATCATAGTTATATGCAAGAAATTACGTGCTAAGTTGCGATTTTATGCATTTTTAAGCTTTTTTGGCAGTTTTACGCATAAAGTAGCCCAAAGTTGGATTGTTTTGCACGAAACTTGGCACACAACAGTATTTGGTATATATTATTGTGTTGAAATTGTTAGAACTGAAAATCATAGTCATATGCTAGAAATTACTTGTTAAGTTGCGATTTTAAGGGTTTTTTTAGCATTTTTGGCACTTTTGCGCATAAAGTAGCCAAAACTTGGTTTGTTTTACACGAAACTTGGCACACAACACTATTTGGTATATATTATTGTGTTGAAGTGGTAAGAATTGAAAATCATACTCATATGCTAGAAATTACTTGTTAAGTGGCGATTTAATGGGTTTTTAAGCGTTTTTTGCACTTTTGTGCATAAAGTAGCTCAAACTTGGTTTGTTTTGCACGAAACTTGGTACACAACACTATTTGGAAAGTATTATTGTGTTGAAGTGGTTAGAATTTAAAATCATACTTATATGCTAGAAATTACGTGTTAAATTGCGATTTTAAGAGTTTTTAAGCGTTTATGGCGTTTTTCGCATAAAGTAGCAAACTTGGTTTGTTTTGCACGGAACATGGCACAGAAAAATATTTGGTATATATTATTGTGTTTAAGTGGTTAGAATTGAAAATCATAGTCAAATGCTAGAAATTACGTGTTAAGTTGCGATTTTAAGGGTTTTTAAACCATTTTTAGCACTTTTGCGCATAAAAGTAGCTCAAACTTGGTTTGTTTTGCACGAAACTTGGCACGCAACACTATTCTGTATATACTATTGTGTTGAAGTGGTTAGAATTGAAAATCATACTCATATGCTAGAAATTACGTGTGAAGTTGCGATTTTATTGGTTTTTAAGTGTTTTTTGCGTTTTTGTGCATAAAGTAGTTTAAACTTGGTTTGGTTTGCACGAAACTAGGTACACAGCTCTATTTAATATATATTATTGTGTGGAAGTGGTTAGAATTGAAAATCATAGTCATATGCTAGAAATTACGTGTTAAGTTGCGATTTTAAGCGTTTTTAAACTTTTTTGGCACTTTCACGCATGAAGTAGGTTCAAACTTGGTTTGTTTTGCACGATACTTGGCACACAACACTATTTGGTATATATTATTGTGTTGAAGTGGTTAGAATTGAAAATGATAGTCATATGCTAGAAATTACGTGTTTAGTTGCGATTTTAAGGGTTTTTAAGCGTTTTTGGCGTTTTGCACATAAAATAGCTCAAACTTGGTTTGTTTTGCACGGAACTTGCCACACAACACTATTTGGTATATATTATTGTGTTTAAGTGGTTAGAATTAAACATCATAGTCAAAGACTAGAAATTACGTGTTAAGTTGCGATTTTAAAGGTTTTTAAGCATTTTTAGCACTTTTGCGTTTAAAGTAGCTAAAACTTGGTTTGTTTTGCACGAAACATGGCACACAACACTATTTAGTATATATTATTGTGATGAAGTGGTTAGAATTGAAAATCATACTCATATGCTAGAAATTACTTGTTAAGTTGCGATTTTGTGCGTTTTTAAGCTTTTTTGGTACTTTCGCGCATACAGTAGATCAAACTTGGTTTGTTTTGTACGAAACTTGGCACACAATACTATTTGGTATATATTATTTGGTTGAAGTGGTTAGAATTTAAAATCATAGTCATATGCTAGAAATTACGTGTTTAGTTGCAATATTAAGGGTTTTTAAGCGTTTTTGGCGTTTTGCGCATAAAGTAGCTAAAACTTGGTTTGTTTTGCACGGAACTTGGTACACAACAATATTTGGTATATATTATTGTGTTTAAGTGGTTAGAATTGAAAATCATAGTCATATCCTAGAAATTACGTGTTAAGTTGCGATTTTAAGGGTTTTATAGCATATTCGGCACTTTTGCACATAAAGTAGCTAAAACTTGGTTTGTTTTGCACGAAACGTGGAACACAACACTATTTGGTATATATTATTGTGTTGAAGTTGTTAAAATTGAAAATCATACTCATATTGTAACACCCCGTCTCGTAACAAACTGTAAATACATATGCGGAAGCACACTACGGGACAGAGCGTTACGCTGACCAAAAGAAAGGGAATAAAATATTAGAGACTAATCAACATTATAAACATATGGCTAAATGGTGGGCCTAGGAAAATATGTACTAGAAGTTTTAATTCCGAAAAAAAAGAAGCGTGAGGCAGAACAACCTCAGGTAGGTAAGAATGAGGACTATTCAAAAGCTTTTTCTACTAGTTTAAAACACATACGACCCTAAATTAAAACTTCAAAGGCAAGGCTCTAAGCTCACAAAAATGTTGCCCCGACACCCGATCGACAAATATATAAGCATATCATTCATAATATTAACAACAGTCCACAGTCAGTGGGGAGTAACTAGCAGTTCTTCTAAAGTAATATCTAACATATAACGTAGAAGTACATCTGTCTGTGTTCAAAGAATACTACATCAAAAATTCAACACATAAATTCATTCTAATCTTTATAATAAACTATTCTACTGTAAACATGCACTGCATAACAGAAATCAATGTAATCATATGCAAGCATAACAGAAAAAGCAGTAAAATCACGCATTAATTATAGCGGAGGAACAGACGCCAGTATTACACGCAGTAATACTTCTCAAGCTTTGTCGGGGTTACAAACCCCCAGTTAGCGCACTAACTGTGTCTAAGAATGGCCAAACTCCCGTTATAAACATTCCATACCGAATGCAATAATCGGACGACAACAACCACTTGAGGATATGGTACTCCATACCGAGTACACTAACACACTCCATACCGAGTGTGTGGGGCCCTATAATAACACCATTCCATACCGAATGGTGGTGGCATTTGTCTTAACCATCAACCGCAGTCTAAGGGTTTTCCTCCCTATACATGTATCACATATATCAATAACATCATGAAGTATTGGGCAACCAATTCATGATTCATGCCATCTGGGAGAAATAATTCTCATGCATCATAAGATATCCATAAAATATTATATCAGAACAAACATGAAGCATACATATCCCTAAAAACAAGGTTAACAACCATTTTGCATAACTAGGGAAAAACACTAAACGTAACATCTTGTCGTAAAAACAGAATTGTTCTGCTCAGTGTATTACGAAGGCCATAACTCAGCCTATACAACCCCAATTGAATTGATTCTTGATCCTAAATTCAAGTACTTTTAAAGACCTATAAGTTTTATTTGAACCATTTAAGCTAATTCTGCCCCTAACTAAGTCATATATGCTAAAACATTCAGAACCTTATTTTTCAACTAATATTCTAAAAACAGAACACTTGCGACTCAACGAAGTGAAACTACGTCATGTTCTTAAGCTCATTAGGAAACCTAAATGAAGTTATTTGAAGCTGATTTTTGGATATGTTTTAGGCCTATGTTTAATCTTTCCAAAACATCAAGAATTACGAAATTTGGTTTAGTATATTAGTCTCTAAGTCTAATTTATTAACAATAGGTCAAACCGACTTTTCAGATTGCACACTTCTACAAATCCAATTAAAAAGACCACTTATAAAATTACCCAGCTTATTAAATTTGGATTCAATCACAATAACATAAGTAGGAGTTTTGTGTCAAAATTTGAGATTCATTAGAGTAGTATAACAAGTCCTTTAAGCATGTTTAACTCAAGGCAAGAACATGTTACCCTAAACAGAAAACACCGAAAACAGAACGTTAATATAAAAATAATTATAAATACTAAAAAAAAATACCCATAACACGAATTTAACATATAATATCAACAATTTCATTAAGAGTATTACCTAAAAAGAACGAGGCTAAAATAATTTCTTAAGTATCCTAAATAGTCCCAACATACACAGAAGGTCACAGCATGTACCCGGTTTGGTCTTTACTCAATTTCACCCATTTTTAAGGCATGAGACTTGGGTTTAAACATTTGTACATACTTTTTATGAAAGATACTAACTTAGAATGGGTGCTAGTTACCTTAATTCGTGGGTTAAAAGCACTAAAAGATTGAAGAAACCACTCGCCACACACACGTCCTGCTAGGCGATGCTGCTGCCTCCTTGGTGGTGTTGTTTATATTGTTGTACATTGAGGTGGTTGCTTATCTTAGCTAACTTGTTCTAATTAAAATTAGAACGTCAAAGCCTTAATTCCAAAGTTATTAACCTTATTATGTGGTACTAGTTTCTTGGGTGTTACACATATGCTAGAAATTACTTGTTAAGTTGCGATTTTATGGGTTTTTAAGTGTTTTTGGCAATTTTGTGCAGAAAGTAGCTCAAACTTGGTTTGTTTTGCACGAAACTTGGCACACAACACTATTTGGTATGTAATATTGTGTTGAAGTAGTTAGAATTGAAAATCATACTCATATGCTAGAAATTACGTGTTAAATTGTGATTTTAAGGGTTTTTAAGCGTTTTTGGCGTTTGTCGCATAAAGTAGCAAACTTGATTTGTTTTGCACGGAACTTGGCACAGAAAACTCTTTGGTATATATTATTGTTTTTAAGTTGTTAGAATTGAAAATCATAGTCAAATGCTAGAAATTACGTGTGAAGTTGCGATTTTAAGGGTTTTTAAGCATTTTTAGCACTTTTGCGCATAAAGTAGCTCAAACTTGGTTTGTTTTGCACGAAACTTGGCACGCAACACTATTTGGCGTATATTATTGTGTTGAAGTGGTTAGAATTGAAAATCATAGTCATATGCTAGAAATTACGTGTTTAGTTGCGATTTTAAGGGTTTTTAAGCGTTTTTGGCGTTTTGCGCATAAAGTAGCTCAAACTTGGTTTGTTTTGCACGAAACATGGCACACAACACTATTTGGTATATATTATTGTGTTGAAGTGGTTAGAATTGAAAATCATAGTCATATGCTAGAAATTACGTGTTAAGTTGCGATTTTAAGTGTTTTTAAACTTTTTTGGCACTTTCACGCATGAAGTAGGTTCAAACTTGGTTTGTTTTGCACGATACTTGGCACACAACACTATTTGGTATATATTATTGTGTTGAAGTGGTTAGAATTGAAAATCATAGTCATATGCTAGAAATTACGTGTTTAGTTGCGATTTTAAGGGTTTTTAAGCGTTTTTGGCGTTTTGCGCATAAAATAGCTCGAACTTGGTTTGTTTTGCACGGAACTTGCCACACAACACTATTTGGTATATATTATTGTGTTTAAGTGGTTAGAATTAAACATCATAGTCAAAGACTAGAAATTACGTGTTAAGTTGCGATTTTAAATGTTTTTAAGCATTTTTAGCACTTTTGCGCTTAAAGTAGCTAAAACTTGGTTTGTTTTGCACGAAACATGGCACACAACACTATTTAGTATATATTATTGTGATGAAGTGGTTAGAATTGAAAATCATACTCATATGCTAGAAATTACTTGTTAAGTTGCGTTTTTGTGCGTTTTTAAGCTTTTTTGGTACTTTCGCGCATACAGTAGCTCAAACTTGGTTTGTTTTGCACGAAACTTGGCACACAATACTATTTGGTATATATTATTTGGTTGAAGTGGTTAGAATTTTAAATCATAGTCATATGCTAGAAATTACTTGTTAAGTGGCGATTTAATGGCTTTTTAAGCGTTTTTTGCACTTTTGTGCATAAAGTAGCTCAAACTTGGTTTGTTTTGCACGAAACATGGCACACAACACTATTTGGTATATTTTATTGTGTTGAAGTGGTTAGAATTTAAAATCATACTCATATGCTAGAAATTACTTGTTAAGTGGCGATTTAATGGCTTTTTAAGCATTTTTTGCACTTTTGTGCATAAAGTAGCTCAAACTTGGTTTGTTTTGCACGAAACTCCGCACACAACACTATTTAGTATGTATTATTGTGTTGAAGTGGTTAGAATTTAAAATCATACTTATATGCTAAAAATTACGTGTTAAATTGCGATTTTAAGAGTTTTTAAGCGTTTATGGCGTTTTTCGCATAAAGTAGCAAACTTGGTTTGTTTTGCACGGAACATGGCACAGAAAAATATTTGGTATATATTATTGTGTTTAAGTGGTTAGAATTGAAAATCATAATCAAATGCTAGAAATTACGTGTTAAGTTGCGATTTTAAGGGTTTTAAAGCATTTTTAGCACTTTTGCGCATAAAGTAGCTCAAACTTGGTTTGTTTTGCACGAAACTTGGCACGCAACACTATTTGGCATATATTATTGTGTTGAAGTGGTTAGAATTGAAAATCATAGTCATATGCTAGAAATTACGTGTTTAGTTGCGATTTTAATGGTTTTTAAGCGTTTTTGGCGTTTTGCGCATAAAGTAGCTCAAACTTGGTTTGTTTTGCACGAAACATGGCACACAACACTATTTGGTATATTTTATTGTGTTGAAGTGGTTAGAATTGAAAATCATACTCATATGCTAGAAATTACTTGTTAAGTGGCGATTTAATGGCTTTTTAAGCTTTTTTTGCACTTTTGTGCATAAAGTAGCTCAAACATGGTTTGTTTTGCACGAAACTCCGCACACAACACTATTTGGTATGTATTATTGTGTTGAAGTGGTTAGAATCTAAAATCATACTTATATGCTAGAAATTACGTGTTAAATTGCGATTTTAAGAATTTTTAAGCATTTATGGCGTTTTTTCGCATAAAGTAGCAAACTTGGTTTGTTTTGCACGGAACATGGCACAGAAAAATATTTGGTATATATTATTGTGTTTAAGTGGTTAGAATTGAAAATCATAATCAAATGCTAGAAATTACGTGTTAAGTTGCGATTTTAAGGGTTTTAAAGCATTTTTAGCACTTTTGCGCATAAAGTAGCTCAAACTTGGTTTGTTTTGCACGAAACTTGGCACGCAACACTATTCTGTAGATACTATTGTGTTGAAGTGGTTAGAATTGAAAATCATACTCATATGCTAGAAATTACGTGTCAAGTTGCGATTTTATTGGTTTTTAAGTGTTTTTGGCGTTTTTGTGCATAAAGTAGTTTTAACTTGGTTTGGTTTGCACGAAACTAGGTACACACCTCTATTTAATATATGTTATTGTGTGGAAGTGGTTAGAATTGAAAATCATAGTCATATGCTAGAAATTACGTGTCAAGTTGCGATTTTAAGCGTTTTTAAACTTTTTTGGCACTTTCACGCATGAAGTAGGTTCAAACTTGGTTTGTTTTGTACGATACTTGGCACATAACACTATTTGGTATATATTATTGTGTTGAAGTGGTTATAATTGAAAATCATAGTCATATGCTAGAAATTACGTGTTAAGTTGCGATTTTAAGGGTTTTTAAGCGTTTTTGGCGTTTTGCGCATAAAATAGCTCAAACTTGGTTTGTTTTGCACGGAACTTGCCACACAACACTATTTGGTATATATTATTGTGTTTAAGTGGTTAGAATTAAACATCATAGTCAAAGACTAGAAATTACGTGTTAAGTTGCGATTTTAAAGGTTTTTAAGCATTTTTAGCACTTTTGCGCTTAAAGTAGCTAAAACTTGGTTTGTTTTGCACGAAACATGGCACACAACACTATTTAGTATATATTATTGTGATGAAGTGTTTAGAATTGAAAATCATACTCATATGCTAGAAATTACTTGTTAAGTTGCGATTTTGTGCGTTTTTAAGCTTTTTTGGTACTTTCGCGCATACAGTAGCTCAAACTTGGTTTGTTTTGCACGGAACTTGGTACAGAACAATATTTGGTATATATTATTGTGTTTAACTGGTTAGAATTGATAATCATAGTCATATCCTAGAAATTACGTGTTAATTTGCGATTTTAAGGGTTTTATAGCATTTTCGGCACTTTTGCACATAAAGTAGCTAAAACTTGGTTTGTTTTGCACGAAACTTGGAACACAACACTATTTGGTATATATTATTGTGTTGAAGTTGTTAGAATTGAATATCATACTCATATGCTAGAAATTACTTGTTAAGTTGCGATTTTATGGGTTTTTAAGTGTTTTTGGCAATTTTGTGCAGAAAGTAGCTCAAACTTGGTTTGTTTTGCACGAAACTTGGCACACAACACTATTTGGTATGTATTATTGTGTTGAAGTGGTTAGAATTGAAAATCATACTCATATGCTAGAAATTACGTGTTAAATTGTGATTTTAAGGGTTTTTAAGCGTTTTTGGCGTTTGTCGCATAAAGTAGCAAACTTGATTTGTTTTGCACGGAACTTGGCACACAAAACTCTTTGGTATATTTTATTTTTTTTAAGTTGTTAGAATTGAAAATCATAGTCAAATGCTAGAAATTACGTGTGAAGTTGCGATTTTAAGGGTTTTTAAGCATTTTTAGCACTTTTGCGCATAAAGTAGCTCAAACTTGGTTTGTTTTGCACGAAACTTGGCACGCAACACTATTTGGCATATATTGTTGTGTTGAAGTGGTTAGAATTGAAAATCATAATCATATGCTAGAAATTACGTGTTTAGTTGCGATTTTAAGGGTTTTTAAGCGTTTTTGGCGTTTTGCGCATAAAGTAGCTCAAACTTGGTTTGTTTTGCACGAAACATGGCACACAACACTATTTGGTATATTTTATTCTGTTGAAGTGGTTAGAATTGAAAATCATACTCATATGCTAGAAATTACTTGTTAAGTGGCGATTTAATGGCTTTTTAAGCGTTTTTTGCACTTTTGTGCATAAAGTAGCTCAAACTTGGTTTGTTTTGCACGAAACTCCGCACACAACACTATTTGGTATGTATTATTGTGTTGAAGCGGTTAGAATTTAAAACCATACTTATATGCTAGAAATTACGTGTTAAATTGCGATTTTAAGAGTTTTTAAGCGTTTGTGGCGTTTTTCGCATAAAGTAGCAAACTTGGTTTGTTTTGAACGGAACATGGCACAGAAAAATATTTGGTATATATTATTGTGTTTAAGTGGTTAGAATTGAAAATCATAGTCAAATGCTAGAAATTACGTGTTAAGTTGCGATTTTAAGGGTTTTAAAGCATTTTTAGCACTTTTGCGCATAAAGTAGCTCAAACTTGGTTTGTTTTGCACGAAACTTGGCACGCAACACTATTTGGCATATATTATTGTGTTGAAGTGGTTAGAATTGAAAATCATAATCATATGCTAGAAATTACGTGTTTAGTTGCGATTTTAAGGGTTTTTAAGCGTTTTTGGCGTTTTGCGCATAAAGTAGCTCAAACTTGGTTTGTTTTGCACGAAACATGGCACACAACACTATTTGGTATATTTTATTGTGTTGAAGTGGTTAGAATTGAAAATCATACTCATATGCTAGAAATTACTTGTTAAGTGGCGATTTAATGGCTTTTTAAGCGTTTTTTGCACTTTTGTGCATAAAGTAGCTCAAACTTTGTTTGTTTTGCACGAAACTCCGCACACAACACTATTTGGAATGTATTATTGTGTTGAAGCGGTTAGAATTTAAAACCATACTTATATGCTAGAAATTATGTGTTAAATTGCGATTTTAAGAGTTTTTAAGCGTTTATGGCGTTTTTCGCATAAAGTAGCAAACTTGGTTTGTTTTGCACGGAACATGGCACAGAAAAATATTTGGTATATATTATTGTGTTTAAGTGGTTAGAATTGAAAATCATAGTCAAATGCTAGAAATTACGTGTTAAGTTGCGATTTTAAGGGTTTTAAAGCATTTTTAGCACTTTTGCGCATAAAGTAGCTCAAACTTGTTTTGCTTTGCACGAAACTTGGCACGCAACACTATTCTGTATATACTATTGTGTTGAAGTGGTTAGAATTGAAAATCATACTCATATGCTAGAAATTACGTGTTAAGATGCGATTTTATTGGTTTTTAAGTGTTTTTGGCGTTTTTGTGCATAAAGTAGTTTTAACTTGGTTTGGTTTGCACGAAACTAGGTACACAACTCTATTTAATATATATTATTGTGTGGAAGTGGTT